>NC_061772.1:14186153-14505769 GCF_022458985.1 Mugil cephalus | reverse complement strand
ATTTTTAGGTGAAGGCACTTTTATGTGGGGGCAGGTGTTGCTCTGGCTCCCTAATGCTGAAGTAATTGTAGATAATGGAGTTTTAAGGACAGCTGCTGATGTGGGTTTAAGTGGGATTTGGGTGGAGATTTGCAGTGGAGGGAAAATGGGCGGACGGGTGGAAAAGTTTGAGAGGTGCAAGAGAGTGAATGAGGGGGTGAGAGAGAAAATGTAGAAGTAAGGTGAGAGGAGGGTCTGACTGATCCCAGAAAAGGTGTGAAGCATGAGGAAAGGGGGGGAAAAAAGAAATGGTTCTATCTTCTAGCAGAAAAAGCTCTGGGATTGAGAGGGTAAAGAAAATAAAAAATTGACTCATCCATAGTTTAGAGCAAAGTGAGAGCCCGTCTGGCTCCGTGCTTCTCGAGAATAGGGGGTTATCGAGGGCACAAGCTGGATGACTAATTGGGGAGGATATGAAATGAGGCTTGACTCAATCTACACCCTTGAATCAACTCTGCCCTACAGTATGCATCAAATGGGCTCCCTAAGTGGTGCTTTTCCATTGATTATACCCTTTCAATGTTACGCTCCGACTCCTCGTTGGAAAAATTTGACAGAGAAAAAAAAATTGAAAGATGTGAAGGGGGCAGTTTAAATGCCGGTCAATACTTAGCAGGGGCAAGGCCAGGAAAAAAAAAAC
Source organism: Mugil cephalus (assembly GCF_022458985.1). Taxonomy (NCBI): domain Eukaryota; kingdom Metazoa; phylum Chordata; class Actinopteri; order Mugiliformes; family Mugilidae; genus Mugil; species Mugil cephalus. The sequence goes on along the minus strand of NC_061772.1, from coordinate 14,505,090 downwards.
AAAACCAACAAAAACAAAAAAAAAAAAAAAAAAAAAAAACGGGAAAGCAGAAAGTGAGTAATATCATATAAACAGATAGCCATGAAAGAGATTTGAGAGAGAGAGACAGAGAGGACAAGGTGTGTAAAAAGTGCGTTTGGCTCGCCGTAAAGCCAGCGGTGCGTGGCACTTCGCCTGGCATGGCACTCACACTTTATGAGGTGTGGAGGGGCCGCCTCTCTCGCCTCTCTGCCTGTTTTAATGATACAGTTTAAATGGAAAAGCTGGAGCTTCCGTCGGCACCAAGGACTCTACTCCTGCTAGTACACACACACACACACACACACACACACACACACACTCACTCAAGTTGACCGGGACACGCAGTCTTAAATGTTTTTATTTTTTTTTTATCCAGATCAAGTTATATCATTTCTCTCAAAACTATTATTAAATGTATTTTTTTTTTTAAAAAAAAGTAGTTGCAGGCATGTAAATATTAGAAGAAAATACCACTTCATAGACATCTAACAAACAAAAGGACCTCGGTTTTTATTGGAAGTAGTATAAACATCTGAAGTTTTCTTAGGACTCGTACAAACGGGACAAAAATGGATATGGCCTACAGTGCAACACACGAGCGTGCACACACGCACGCACACACGCGCACACACTCTATACATCTTACACATACTCTATAAATGATCATAGGCCGGAGGCAGAGCCTTGGATGAGAGTGGGTAGCGACAGCGATGAAGCCTGGAGGTGAAACTGGCTGTCAGAGCTGTGAAGTCTCCTCAGATCTGCCCCGTGTGCCTGGCCACTGTACAGACAGAAAAGAGCGTTTCTACCCACACCCCTCACCTATCACTGTAACCTCTCAGAGGAGAACATACCACAGTAATGCAATATTGATCTGACAATGTAGTGTGTGTGCGTGTGACACTGCACAGGTGTGAGTGTGCGTGTGTGTGTGTGTGCTCGGGTGAGAGGTATGCTCGCGAGCCTTGTGTACATGTGACTGAGCCGTGTGAGGTTTGTTGGTGTGAGTTGCATTGTCTGTGCGACTGTGTATGTGCGATAGGTGTGTGTGATAGGCTATGGGAGCAATGCATTAATAAGCAAGAGGTGAGGTGTTAGCCTCGGTGCTATTTCTGACACCTCACTGTCAGAGCTTTCCTCTGCAGTAGCGGGTTCGACTGAACAGAAACTAGCGGGGGCCTCTGCACCCTCATTTCACCTTTCCTGCCTCTGCATCCTGTCCTGTTCCCTCTCATTTTCCCTCTGCCTGGCTTCCAACAAGTCTGTGATGATCACATGGAAGCGTTATGTGAATGGTTGTTACTTAGATTTCCAATTGCAGAATAGATATGAGGACTTGTACGTGTTTGATAAATGTATTTAAGGATCAGGATACTCTTACTTACATGTGAAGAAGAATGTTTCTTTCATGGCACTTTTTTTCTGAGCCTTTGTAGTTTGAATGTGGTGAAATACCATGTATTTCATATCGTAGGTGTCATTTGTATAATTAACATCCGATCCCCAACATAGTGGCAGATATATGTTTTTATTTTATTTTATTTTTTGCACTATGTGGAAATTCTTTTTTTTTTTTAAATATATATATATATATATTGTTCATCGATCAGAACAACTAATAACTGATAGTACAGACTTTGCTTAAACAATTTGCTACATTTTTGTTGTTTAGTGTTGTTCGTACATAATAAATTTGGGTAAAGGTTTCCTTCCTGATTGATTATCAATGTCCCCAAAGTGACTGCAGCATCAAGATAGCCAAAGGTCAACATCATTACTGTTTGGTTGTCCGGCAGTAACATAGCACGTCACTGTAACTATCACAGACTGAATATTTCTTGCTTCTTTGACGTGATGAATAGAGAAACATAGAGTAAACGCAGGTAAACTAAACATTTAAAGTCAGCAAAGTTCAAGCGGTGCATGTTTTTTTTAAAAATTAGTTCATACCCAGCCGTGGCAAATACTGGATTTGTCCCAGGTATGCAGTTTTCCTGTGAGGTTTCTGGAAATACAGGCGCCATCCTGACCTAGCATTAAGGTCCAATCTGGCCAATCTGATCACAAGTGGCCTTCTTTAAGTGCCTGTGATCACACCTGGCATTAAAATCCATCTCCGTGTGTCCCTAGCCTGCACTTGAGATCCAGTCTTAATTTCTCTCTTTGTATGCAAATAAACACCAACATCATTTGGGACACAGTAGAATATTGTAACACCTGCTGTCTCTGATGGATCTCTACTGCTGTATCAGATCCACAAACAGCTGCTTGTTGTGTGTTTGTGGGGAGATGATACATATTTTGGACCAAGCTGCGTCTCTCTGACTCTCTCACTGAAAGCACACTAAAGAAATCATTATGGAGGATATTCTAACTTCACGCCCCTTTACGTTAACATGGTCACATCATTAGTAACCTCATATACAACAGCACCCCTGCCAAAAAGGCGGCTTTTTAATGTGCTTTTAATTGTGTCTCCACGCTACCAAAGGAATGTGGTCTAATGCAACCCAGAAATGTGGTCGGTCTGTAATATGTCCTCAATGCGTCCAGGGCGTGTTCACACCTGGACTTTTAGCTGGCCAATAGGACTGCCCCAGGATGGATGTTAATGCAAGGTCTGAATGGGTCCATAGTGCCAAAAAGAGGTAGTTAAAAGAAGAAAAAAAAACTTGAGACTTTTCACAATGCTACTCACCTACAATTTTTTACTTTTCCAGCAAACTCTTTTTATCTTGGTGTGAGTCGATGTCTGCGTATCTCAGACTGCAGAGGATAAAGGGCCAATATAATAGTGAGAGAAGCAAAGGGAGAAAGATTTACAGCGTGCGCAAAGACACTTGTATGCCATTCATTTAATGCAGCTGCATGCTGTTTTTAACATCAATGATTGACCACTGTCAACATCACCGGCAGCCTCTAATGGCCCCTGTGCTGCACCCACTGTACGCTGGCTAAGATTTTGCGGTTACTCTGGCCGTAGTGCTTTCTACGGTCCAAAGACTTTTATGGCACAAAAAGGTACAGGCTTTATTTATTCCCGTGCTACGAGACAAAGAGACAAAATAACGCTATCACCTGTGCTGAAGCAAAAGAGATTTAGAGAAACACACAAAGCAGGAGGAATTATGAGCACTGTGTCGCGAAACACCATCGACACCGATATCGCGGGTTTAAGATATCTTACAGTTGCTTCTGTTTATAGTGACGAGCAGAAAAATACCTCTTTAAACAGCTCTCTTAATTCCAAATAAAAGAGGAGGAACCCTAACCTACAACCACAATGACTCTGCACAAATGCTCTGAAATTCTGGCTGCTTCTTGCGAGAGAGGATATATGAGCCCTCACACATATCACATACAGATAGTACAGTATAAACTGACTCACAGGAGCTCCAGAAACAGCAGGTATTCCCAGTGCCATAAAACAGGCAGACTAGGTAATGGAACCACCCACACGCCGAACATACTTTTTATTTTTTTTTTTTTATCACACGCCGCTTTCACAAACAAGCGCACACGTGCACATACCCTCTTTTTGTCCCGGCCCACTCATTGCTCGTTAGCTGATGCATCAGTGTTTGCGCGTGTGTGTGTTTTTTTTTTCCCCCCGTCGCTACTGTGACACAGTCTGGCTGCAGCTCCTCGCTGCATCTGCTGAGAACGCACCAACCAAAAATACTTCACTTAACAAACTCTTCTGATTACAGTTTGACTTTCTCGCCGTCTCCTTCTCTCCCTCCTGCCTTTAATCAGCATGTAAACAAGCACAAGGTTATTTTCTTTCTTCAACGAAATGGGGGAGATAAGAGGAGCGTGGCATACTTAATCCTTTGGACACGCTGATGGAGGAGTTTGTCCTGGTGATACTCGGATGTTAATTATGCAAGAGTGCCTCTCCCCTCGTGGTCTCCCCGTCATGATGACTCATCAGTTTGTCTCTTTGCTCTCTTTCTTTTCCATGTGGGCTCCCTTGCACCCTCCCCGCCAACAATTCCCTCCTAAAAATGTCAGATGTCCATTCCCATAATTTTCACAAGCCCTTTGAGGTGCCTCTGTGCATGTGTGTGTCAGATCGTTTTCAGATCAGCACGGGGTTTGCACTTGCCCACGTGTGATTAACTGCAGTGTCTGGAAAACTCGCTGTGCTGTAGTGATTTGCTGAACTCAGCAAATCATCATATTTACTTCACACCTCGTTCTGTCTTCGAACAGAATGTATGTAGATTGCCTGGGAGTCTTCGGCACTCAGGGCAGAAAGACAAGAAAGGAAAGGAAATGGAATTAGAAAGAAAAGCCTGAAGAATTAGTTCATACTTTAGCGCAGTACTCTGACATAAACATACAGCGGCTCATGTCTATTTATTGGGGTGTCAACACCTGTTTCTCTTGAGACATTCCTCTGTTATCTGTGAGCACACTGATACTTTTGAATAACACCTAACTTTTTGCGGTACATTTACACCTTGATCTTCTCAAACCCAATGAGCTGGAAGTTAATTAATGTAATCTGCAACATTTTTGATGACTTTTAACGGGTGGGTGGGTGGGGGGGATCCAGTCTCACATATTTGTTGGTTTGTTTTTGATTTTTCCTCTCTCGCCGCTATCCCCCAAACTGGAGAAACTTTGATGTTTAATTGGTTTAGGAAATGTCATATTCCAGCGTGCAGCTTAACGAAGAGAACTGAGAGACAGTGATCCAACCTGAGTAAAAGACTAAAAGCATCATTTTCTGGAGGTATGACAGCACCGGGGGCCTCATTTCCATCCTTCTCCACTATTTGTCAGCCTTCTCCTCTTCCCCAGTGAAGCAGCAATGTTAACAATGCTGTCCCCACATTTACCAGTTCTGCCTCATTACAGCTAAAGAAGCGGATAAATTAGCGCAGGGGAGCATGCACGGCGGAGTCCGACTGCACCTGTCAGGGGGAGAAAGATAGCGAATGTGTCGAAATGGAGGAAGGGTGTGAAAGAACTGCTCAGGCTTCAACACATACTAATACGAAATTCTCCCATTGAGCCGGGCTCTCGTCATTCCAAAGAAAAGCTCCCGGTTCATTATTTAAAAAAAAAAAAACATTTTTGCCAATCAGGGATTTCTGTTCCCCGGTTTATTTTTAATTTTGCTGTAGAATTGAATGGCAGGGGTTCTTCTAACCAGACGGGCCAGATGTTTTGTTACATTCGTAGCTGCCAGGAGTTCCTCTGAGGACACCGTTTGGTCTCACTCTCTGTGGTTTGCTCATGAGTCACTAGCTTGAAGCCTGGCAGCCTACGTGATCTGGCAAATCTCTTGAGATGTCTACTGGATGAAGTTTATTCTAATCTTTTTATTTTTATTTTATTGCACACAGACACTTACAGGACAGGTTATGTGTTGTGCGTGTGTGTGAGGAGGTGTGCTGACTGCATGTGTGTGCGTATTGAGTCTAGGAGGAAGTACATTTATGCAAAGGAATAAAAAAAAGAAGAAAGTAAAAAAAGTAAATAAATGCATGAAAGAATGACAAAAATGAGAAAGAAAGAACACTGCTAGTTTTGTAATATTAATAATAGTGAGCGATAAAGTGGTTTTAGTATAGTAATATATGGCATAATATGAAAGAGGTCAATTAATACAGTATTGGAATATTGTAACAATGATGGATTATAATAATGCATGCACATATGCACACATACACACGAAGAAAACAAACAAAAGAGTTTAAAATTAAAGATTAAATTAAGGGAATAGGGAATAAGAACCATCGTGGAGGCAGTGTAGTGTTTGTTGAAACTGAATATCCCAATTTCCAGTTCCCACTGTATTTTAAAGTCATTCTTTTCAAATCCTGGATTATCAGCTGCTTTCTTTCCATTTGTGATTACCTCTTTACACGCAGATCTGCCAATCTGTGCATTAAAAAGTTGGGATTTCTTTCTCCCTGGCATGTACAGCAATGTACTGTATGTTCAAGATCAAGAGGACAAATGACCAGGTTGTTGCCATCCTCTGAACTCCAAACCTCTCCTGCCCTGCAGCCTTTAAAAAGCCCCATCTCTCCTGCTCATCTGTCCAGTGCCTCTGGCCTGCCATCTTTATGGGCTAGTTACGGGCACTCTTACAATCAACCATGTTTGTGCCCTGTCCACATTCGCCAGTAAAACATCCAGGCATTCCACAATGTCCACCCGCCTGCCTGCCAGGATTAACATTTCGCACTCTCCAAGGTTGAAAATCCCATCAGATGGAATGAAATTAATTTTTGCACAATATTCAGGGCCACCAGCCACATAATAGGAGACAATGCAGAGTGCATCCCTCGATTGTGATTCCATTCACTCCCTAATCGGCAGGATGGCCAAGCACAGTGCAGCGGCATAGTAAATGCTTTCAACCCAGGGGGATAAGAAAAACAATGGTCCTTTTTAATTTCTTTTCTGTAGCAGGCAGCAGAAAGAAAATGATATAGACGTAATTGATGATGAGGAGAGTAAGGAGAGCCTTAGCAGAGGTCTCACGTCCAGTGCCCGGGACGTTTTTTTTTTTTTTTTTTGGGCCTCATAATGGCAACAGCTCAGGGGCACTGGAGGTTGACAAATCTGGCACAGAGGACAAATTGATCGGCAGCAGAACACAATTTGTCCCTTTAAAAGAATGGGTAAAGGCCCTGCGTGGCCTGAGTAATTAGTTTAAACTGCAGCATGTCTGCCCAGGAGAGAACCTGCCGGAGAGGGGCTTGGTGTGTCTGCTGATAAGGCGCTGTGACGTTGAAACATACATATACATAAAGGAATAGCTCCATAACAAAGCTGCTGCCACTCTGCTGCAGCGGTTGACACATCCTCAATTAAGTGGAATGAACAAGGGGGGTTAGACATGTCCATGCAATGTCAGGGTGAAAGTGTGAGTTTATTTGTTACATGCATGAACTTGCAAGTGTCGCCACATCGCAAGTTCTCATCTTAATTTAATCATTATTTCTGTGACTTAAATAATGATTAAATTAAACGACAATGTTTTTGGAAACATTTACACACATTAACTGTATTCACTGTTTACCCAAAGCAAGAGTGTGATATACAGTGAAATTCAGGAGACATATGGCAGGTGTACTGTGGCCAAGTCTGTGGTGTGATGCGGGGAGAGAGTGTCAAGAGCGTGGATGCACTGATCCACCGCCCCAGCGGTGTGCTTAGTGACACATAATACTGGTATTACACATCGGTATTGCGTATCTTCCCCTGACCCATTTTTATGCGACACAGACATAAGTCATATTTTCTGCGCTTTTCATGCAAAGAAGGATAAGAGGAAACGTTAGAAACCAAAGCATTTTGCTACCCACTTTGGTGGAAGCCAATGCCTCCAAGCTTACCCTTTCAGATTTGAAGAGAAACACCACAGATAGTGTAACTTTGTTACTTTTTTCCTCTCCTGTCTTCTTCAGTTGTTGCGCTTGGCTGCCTCGCCATCAATACTGGGGGTCAGGTGCTGCAGATACTTTCACTCAGAGACCAAGAAGTGTTCACAGTGTCTTCTACGTACAGTAAAATGACAAGTGTAGGGTCGGGGTGCCACCCCACACTCAGCACATTCCACAGTGAAAGTGTAAGGAAAAGAGAAAGAGGAAGTGACAGTGTATGATTTGGCAGGAGAATGTACTGAAGAAGCGTAGGAAGAGGAAGTGAACAAGAGACAAAGAGGAGCTGGATGTTTTTTTTGTTTTTTTTTTTCCCTCAGAAATTTTTAATTGGCTTTTGGGCTTCAGTAGCACCCAATTAGCATGCTTGTTACATGCAAACACCAAGAGCTAATTGGCCTGAGAGGAGAAAGCAGCACGGTCCTGAAAGGAGAAAGCGGGATTCATTTGAAGATACGCTGCTCCAATAGTGCCATGTTGGGAGGCTATTTGGCAAACAGTTGTAAATAACATTTTGCCGCGGCAACCGCAAATATTATTTATACGTTCTTGCAGTCTTTATAGCCAGATGGCATTGCAAAGAAGAAAATATAATAAAGGCCATAAAGTTTATAGGCAATCAAAGAAAACTATTTGGTCATTAGTATCCAATCGGTAACTTACCTGCATGCACAAATTGTCTCGATGCAAAATAGGAAATGCTAATGCAGTGTTCATGAACCACAATTTGGCCAAGGTTTGTGTGTGAATTACAAAATAATCAGACCCCATGAGAAATCTTTCGCTGGCGTGGCATGACCCGCTCGCATTCAGCATCATCCTCCACTGCATTGGGGAGCGCGCTGACTGCACATACATAAACACAGTAGCGTTACAAGCTCACCAAGGGCAAGAGTGTGAATCTCTGATTACATTTACTGTTCAAACTGCAGCAGCTGGATCTGATGCACAGGACATCAAGAGCTCATTATGCTCTTTACATGCAATTAATCAAACAATGTAAACAAAGCTCCCTTCAGCCACAACAGGGAACAAAGCAGGATTCCCCGGTGGCAATTCGAGTGCGGTGAATACAGTGCAGGGCTTGGTAAATACAGGAATGTGAATTGTGGAACATTTAAGATTCATAGCCAGTCTGGAGATGATGTAATAGCTGTAGCTTCATGCTGAGAACACACAATAATCTCTCCCACTGCTCTGCCTCACTGTTAAGCCTATAGTCTGCTCATTTTGTGAAGCGCACTCAGCCAAATATATCTGCGCGGAGCTAGAGAGATGAGGCAGACGCAGTAAAGAAAGCATTACATGAAGGGCGCACACGCACAGGACATGGTTTCAGTTAATGCGTCTTTTTTCACTGAGTAAAGTGCAACATACAATGTATCCATCGCTCCAAATAAAGTTAACGTATAGGCTTGTATCAACACGTAACATTGAAATTGTGGCTCCACCTGCGCTGTGCAGCGGCAACCACGGTAAGTCGTCTGTGAACAAATATGGGAAAGTTGGGAAAGTCAGCCGTGGTCATGGTTTCTCCTTCACATAATCACTTATGTGAACTCGTATTGCTGTTGTACGTCCGCCAGATATTTTCTAGTTTTTAATCTTTGTCTGAAACAAATGGAAACTTGCCACAAGAACTGAGAAGCTCTTATCACCTCTGTACTCTGTTCAGTAGGGAGTACTTTCCTTTTCACAGATCCCGGAACGTGTCCAAGGGTAGCGACATGCGCAATACTCTGGCCTTGTCTGTTGCAGGAGGCCATCTGGTCACCGCTACAACAGGTCACCCAGCCCAAAGTTTCCCAGTTTGAATGAAACCCGGCCCAGTCTTTGTACTAAGAGCTTTGTTACAGACAGACGTGTGTGAACTGCAAATAGGATTTAACTACAACAAAATATAAAGAAAATCATGTTTGTGTTATTTTTGTCTTCATCTATTCCCTTGAGAGTTTTTTTTATTTTTATTTTTAATGCCACAAGTCTCATTGGGACAAAAGTTGTTTTTGTTTTTCCTGACAATCACACAGGAGCAACCAGACTGCACAATCATGTCTGCAGCACTGTGTGGAGAAGCACCGAAATGGCAGCATTATACGACCGAGCATCTCAAACCACCGGGCCATGACAATGACAATGAGGCTTGTCCAGAAGTGTCACCTCTCCCAGTCTTTGTCTGTCTCTGTCTCCCCCGCACTCCTCTTATTTTCTCTCATTCGCTCTGTCTCTCTCTCTCTCTCTCTCTCAAACACACACGCAGAAAGACAGAGCATCTTTATTAGTCCTCTGTATGCAGGCAGTGCTCAGCCTGCGATTGCAGGACTGACCCCTCGCTGTGAGCTGTACAGGGGAAATGTTTACTCAAACCCCACAGAACATGCCATTAACCTCTTTCTAGATAGAAGGCAAACAAGAATGTCCCTCCACGAGGGCAATAAAGACAGGAACACCTATCCAGGCTCATCATGACAATCATCTCATTATGAAGCTGCGAGAAGCAGCAAGGAACCGGGAGCTCGGTCTCCCAGGGATACTTTCGCTGCAGTGTACAGCTGTGCCTAACACTCAGTGAAGTATCTATGATATACAGTGAAGTGTAAACAACTGATTAACCCAATAATAAAGAATAACACTCCCCAACTCCATATATCAACCTCTCCCCCCATTCACAAACCATCCCAGATGCCTGCTTTCTTCCTCTCTCACTTCTATCCTACCTCCCTCCGTTTCTCCACACCTCTTTCTCTCCCTGGAGATTTGGATGGATATCCTCGGGCTCTGATTAAAGCCCAGACCTGAGAGGTTTTCTTGGTGCTGAAAGGGAAGGGGAGGGGGATGAGGCGGCCAGCGACGAGCCTGGGCACTAGAACAGCTTCTCCTTCTTTGGGACCCGCGGGCGTAATTCAATCACACCTCGATAATTCCCCTGATGCGGGAGTCGAATCCCCCTCACACGCATCAAGTACAGATAGACACCACAAGCTCACGCTCATCCCAGATTGAGGGTCTCCTCCTGGGTGGGCTTAAGAGCCCACTACTGGGTACGTTTTACCTGTGTCGTTTGAAGAGGCCATTATTTTAATTGAAAAAGTTACCCGCTCGCCAAAGGCAAACGAAGGAACATGAGGGGGGGGGGGGGGGGGGGGGGATAAAAAAAAAACTGAGCAGAGAATTAAAACAAAAACACCAGATGGTGATATACATGGTAAAAATGATTGTTTATACTTACTGTTTGATTATATGTGATAATGAGAGTGGGATTCCTCAAGGCAATTAGTGTCTGCAGCAGCCATATTGTGAGAGGACAGGGGAAGGACGGCACGGGCTGTTATGAAGAAACGCTTATCAAATATCTCTGGCGGGGTGATTAGTGTAATAAGACACTGCAAGGTGAGATAGGCCACTCACACTCCTCTAGTGTGTGTCCACGTGTGTGTGTGTGTGTCGGCGAGGAAGGATGAGTGTTAGGAAAAGAGGCTGCGAAGGAGTCTGAGAAAGTATGAGTGACTCTCTCCATCTGCTTCCAGATCTGTGCGTATGTGTGCACCTGAATGTGGGTCTTAATGCATATTGTGTCACTGTGCGCCTCGGAGTGCTGCTGTATATGTGCATGTGATATAATTCCCGCGTTAATATTGGTTCCCATGCCAAGCTGGCTGCCCCGAGGGCTTTAGCCTATGACAGAGGGCAGATTGGGGGCACTTACCCCTGGCAGAGTCTTCTGTTCATGGAGGGCGCTCTGGGCCTTCAGTGCAGACTCTCTGGCACAGTATGTGAGAAAGGCACATCCTACAGAGTGATGGAGACAAGGAAGAGGCAGGCTTATTACACGGCACGGTCAATAATACAAATAAGAATGAGGAAAAACTTCAGATGACAGCACGTTCGACAGCATTCAGCAGCACTAATACACACACACACCACACGCAGTATATATACAGTATATATTAGTGTTGTCAAACGATTCCATTTTTTAAACAGATTAATCACAGGGTTGCTGTGGATTCATTTTGATTAAGTGCGATTGAATATCATTCATGTCTATTATTATATGTCCATCTATATTCATCTGTAATAGCCACGTTTCATTTTGCATGAGCAAACAGACTCAAGAAAGAAAGGAATGTATATGCACTTAACATGTTTATTAAACACCTTCAGTGGATTCAGTGAAACAACTTAACTTTTTGTCTCTTTTTAAACTAACACGTATCCTTACGTGGCCCTGTTACTCCTCTTTCAGCAGCTGCTAAGACACACTAACTTGTTCACATCGTCCGTGAGGAGAGTTGAACGATTTTTATTTACGGTGTTTCCTGCATCTGAGAACAGTCTCTCACTCAGAAAAGTGGTGGCAGGAGTGGTAAGATATTTTGCAAGCCACCATTGCCAGCTTGTCTTTGTCTTGTTTTGTCACAATCTGGGTGACATGTTAGCCAGAGTGCTAGCAGAATCCCCAGCTAATGTATGTTTCGCATTAATATGGTATTTTACGCTGGAAATGCTTTGGTGAAAAGAAAACTCCTTTTCTGGATGCATGACGTTAACTCCAATTGGACAAAGTGCCCGAAATGCATTGCCAGAGTCATTCTGTGCTGCAGATGGGTTAATTGCGTAAAAATGTTTATTCAGATTTATCATGATGATAGACTGAATGAACAGAACAGAAATATAAATCAAATCAGTATTTGCTGTGACCACCTTTTGCCTTCATGGCAGCATCAATTTTTCTAGGTACTTGCACACAGTTTTTGAAGGAACTCAGCCGGCAGGTTGTTCCAAACATCTTGGAGAACTAATCTCAGATCTTGTGTGGATGTAGGCTCCCTCAAATTCTTCTGTCTCTTCAAGTCATCTCAGACACACTCCATGATATTGAGATCATGCTTTGTGGGGGCCATGCCATAACTTCCAGGACGTCTTGTTGTTTGGGGCCGATCATACAGATCTGTCTGTATTTCTCAGCATTGAGGACACCATCAATCCTGACCAAATCTTCAACTCCATTTGCAGAAATGCAGCCCCAAACTTGCAAGGAACCTCCACCATGCTTCACTGTTGCCTGCAGACACTCATTATTGTACCGCTCTCCAGTCCTTCAGTGACTAAACTGCCTTCTGCTACAGCCAAATGTCTCACAGTTTGACTCATCAGGCCAGAGCACCTGCTGCCTTTTTTCTGACCCCAGTTCCTATGTTTTTGTGCATAGTTGAGTCGCTTGGCCTTGTTTCCATGTCAAAAGTGTGGATTTTTGGCTGCAATTCTTACATGAAGACCACTTCTGGCCAGACTTCTCCAGACAGTAGATGAGTGTACCTCAGTCCCATTGGTTTCTGCCAGTTCTGAGCTGATGGCTCTGCTGGACATGTTCCGATTTTGAAGGGAAAAAAATAAGACTGATGTGTTTTTCATCAAAGACTAGTAAATACTGATGTGACTTAAGTTAACTTTGCATTTTGTAAATTGATAAAAAAAAAAAAAATGTCATTATTTAGAAAATGCATTCTTAGTTTCCAGCATTTTTTCTACACCTGCCTAAAACATTTGTAGAGTATATATATTTACAGCGATATTTAACATGTTTATAGCCTAGTACAAAAAAAACGATTTTGGTCTTAATAATTTATTTCATTATTCATTACAACTGTACAGGCGGTAAAGTCATTTATTTATTTTTTATTAAGGTTTAATATTCTGCATATCCGACTCCGCCCACTTTGGGCTTCATTTTTGATGTTCAGAATCCATCAGGATGGGTTCGTCAATAGGACATTCAGTCAATGATTCAAACACAGGTCGGATTTTAATTAAATGCTATTAAACTCCAGCAAGTTGCATTGTAAAGATGTGAAGCCAGTTTAACACCTCTAAAAATAAAAAAAAATAAAAAAACATAGCATGACCTTCCAAAGATTTCACTGAGGTTATTTCATTCTGCATATTGGCCAAAATATGACACTTACTGGAGTTTTTACAAGCCATTTCCAAAAACATGTACTATATTAAAATGGAATTCATATACGCCGACAACTGGGTTGTGGCTCTGTAAAATTAATAGCTCTATACCCTGAGAGAAAATAAGGTGCTGGCTCAGACATAAGATTACATTTTTTTTTATGTGACAAGCCCTTCAGATTAGATTTAATGAACTCATACACATCTTCACTGTTTAGGCGAACAACATCTTTGCTATGTTGCTTTTAGTTTTTGGTGCTATCGCTTAATTCTTCCTTTCTTGCTCCCTTCGTTCACTTTTAATATAGCTGAATGGGCAGAGCAAAGCGAGGCAGCAAATCGTCTAACGTACAGGTGTGAAAGGCACCGTGTTCCTCAAGGTTGAATTCAAATGGAGTGGCGATGAAAAATGCTTAGTCACACCAGATTGGGTGATTTAATTATTTATTTATTTTTGTTCCAATTAGTTGAAGAAAACACGCATTACGCTTTTTGATGAATGATCCGTTTTATAGTTACTGAACCACGCAGCAGTGTGCATTTACTTTAGCTGCCAAGTAATTAAAAACCTCCGGTGATGAGCTGAAACTGTACCCTCACAAACCTCGGGAGACTTTCCTTTACGTTTGGGTAGGGGGATCAGAATGTAATGTAAATAGACAGTAAATAAATACCAAGCTAAAACGTGGCAGCTTTCATTAAAGGGTGAGTTGTTGCTGTGTTACGTGCTTGGCAGAGCTGACAATGGGTGACCCCGTTCAGAAGAGGTTTTGCACTCTGCAGCATAATTTCCCATTACTACATGTCACACCTACTGCCAAGGATTCCCACGGGAGAAGCGAGACACGCACACTCACACATACAGATGATACACGGCATGCCTTGCACCCATCAACCCCCAAAAGCCAGCAACGCTCTTTGGAGCCCGGCCAAGAGAGCTCCCTTTCACGACAACCTTCACCCACCTCCACAACTATGCGGTTACTCAAGAGGAAAAATCACCTAAACCACACTGATGAAGCAGCATGCCACACAGCAAAGCAGAAAAGTTTGGGGGCCTGGGGAAGCACTCTTCATCCTTTGTGACAATACAAAACTGTGGAACACGAGCCGAGGCTTCCCAGCGGGCACGTTCACGCAAAGGCTTGTGGGAGTTGGAGGTTTGATGGTGACAATCTTCTGCCACTGTGGCTATATGTTTTTGGTAATTTCCCGCACGATGCTGTGCTGCATAATGTTTATTGTACATCTTAATATGATCCCATCAAGGTTCACTGTAGTATGTGTTGAAAGATGTCTCTAACCCAACTCCACTTAGAAATACATGCAGCAAAAAGTTTATGAATAAAAACACGCAATCATGTGGCCTTCAGTGAGATGCAACTTAACATAGCATAAAATAATTTTACGTTCTTCAAAACAATTTTAATACTGTTTTCAGGACAAATATTGAACACTGTGAGAGTTTAAGTGTGCACACACACACACACACACACACTCAAAACCCACAAAAAAGATTCAAGATTTACTGCATTCAAATAAAGTGACAATTATAAGTAAAAAAAAAAAAAGTGTCAAAATGGAAAAAGGAACAATTAGATAGATTGAGAGTCTATAATGTAATGCAATTAATTACATCTGTTCTTTATTTCTTTATGCAAAAGAAGCCAGACAAAATAAAGAAAGAAGAGATAAAGAAAGAAGAGAGATGTCTTATTTAGAGGGGATCTGAAAGCCCTTCAGTTACAGTAAATGCGAGCAGATTTGATCAGTGCTTTGTTAAAAGTACTGAAGGTCTCAGTCAGAGAGTCAAGGTGGAGAGCTTTTCCAAAAAAAAAAAAAATTGATTTCGTTCTATTTTAGAGAAGGGCCTCTTAAAATAAATTGTTGCTGAAGGAAACCACGTTGAAGAGTAGCCTCATCATTTTAGAATGGCTTCATTTATATTTAATCTTTATTGTTTCAAAAGGTACTGTAGTTATGTGCGATGTGTTTTAGTTACTTCATACTACTTGCTACTTTATACTCTGCATTTCAAAGGAAATATTGTTGATTGTCCCACTGCTCACAAGATCATTACTTAATTATGTTTAACTTTGTATGTTTCAGTATTTGTGTATGGAATGAAACCGGACAAAATTAAACTGCCAACACTAAGTGAATTAGATTAGTTGTTTAAATGAGAATCATGCATTGATAATGGGTAACTTTGCTTGAACACTACTGATAGCTTAAAGGTAATGCTTCTTTTCTTTTAAATAAAATAGTGAAATAGTGAAGTTTTAATTATTGTGGTATTTTTTTTTTATATAGTGAAAGGTTTTACATAAGTAAATGAGCACTGCTTGCATAATTCTTCAGTTTTTCCAAAGGAAACAGCGCTGGAAACAAGTGAAGCAGTATCACCCCCACTGCAAAATTGTCTCGTTGCTTCGAGAAAAATAGCATTTGATGCTATTAGTTCAAATGACTTGTTAAACCGGACTTCTTGTGCAGCGTACTCTTTAATATCCTGACAGGCTGCTTGGCTGCCTCAGCTTCCTCACAGCGGTGGAATATGCGCGGGACTTTAGCAGAGCTTCGTATCCTGCTGTCTCGGAGGACATCTGAAGCCCAAAGGACTCAGTGACTGAGAAAGCCAGTGGTGGAACAGATGAGTGTTTAGCTCAGAGAACATGAAGAGAGACTCAGTCATACTGTTTGGGAGAAGGTAAAGCGGATATAGCAGCTGGAAGCAGGTTAGAGCTGTCAGTTTAAGATTCTAAGTTGACTAATTGGCGTGGGATTACTTTCGTACTTCCGAGCTATAGAACACTGCTGTCCCGCTGGTGTTGTATGCAGTCTGCGAAATACCAAAAATATATCACCTTCACTGGTCTCTGGTCAGTTGGCAGAAAGTGGAAAACTTATTTCGAATGTGCACAACAGTTTAACATGTTGGCAAGGAAGGAAAACATAATGTTCACCGTGATGTACTATGAACCAGAGCAAGGTTTAAGTCCGATGTCAATTTCCAGGCAGTGTTTAAACCAGCCTTTGAAAAGTTTGTATTAACCAAATATTGACCGAAGGCTGAAGAAATAAGTTAAACTAAACTGGAAAAAAGAAGAAGAGGATGAGGAGAACAGGGACGAGGTTCTAAAATTAAGGGTAAGCTCTGCTGGTGGTTCGACTTCAGTGTGCAGCTTCCTGTGATGAGAAGGTTAAGTGGGGTGAAAATAATACTTTGGTAATCAAATACAATTTACCACACTATAATTTCAGTGAGGGACAAAAGTTCAACCAATTGCATTTAAGGCAAATGAAAAAGTAAACCCTGCAAAGTGGTTCAAAGAGAAAGCAGGAAATGTGAAATTAGTCCTTGCGTTTGCAGGACACGTTTTGGGTAATTACTTAAAGAACTTTTCCCCGTGCAATGCCTCTTTTTTTTCTCCCCCTAACAATTTGTTTTAAAATTGAAATTAGTATGTGCTCACAATTGCATGCATCCAGGCATTAAGAGTAAATTGTGCTTTTTCAAGGCATCAGGTACCTGTAATTGAAATAACTCTAGAACAAATTTGTATAAAATTTCAATTCATTAGCAGTGAATTCATGAATCATGAGCAATTTGCTCTCCTTCAGTCTCCTCACACTTGTGTGACGCAAGAATGTTTATTAAACTGGGGGGAAAGAATGCAAATTAATTAAAACAAACACACAAAAGGATCGAGGCTCTAAAAGCAAATTGTGGTAAAACAACTGGATGGATGTGACAGCCTGACCCCCTCATGGGTACTGAAGCAAATATGATGTGAGGTTTCATCCACCACTTCCTGTGCCTGTATTAATCGCCCCGTTACCTGCGGAGCATCGTTCCATCTTTCACTTGTTCCATCCATCTACAGTCGGAGCGGGTTGTTCAGAGCTGCTGGCTGTCTGATTCACACTCAGCCCCTTTTCTAATGATCAAAGAGGTCATCTGTAGGCTTAAGCTACACCTGTCACTCAGTTTACACAAACTGTCAATCACTGTCTAACACTTCCCCTGCAACGCTACTCCTACTGTAGACAAAACCCAAACACGAGCGTGGCACTGTGATTCAGTGGATGTTACCAAAAGTCAAACAAAATTGAGTTTAACAGGAAGCCACGGAACTGTCTGCAAACTGAACAGACACCTTCAACGATTTGTTGCTACTTTCCATGAGTCATTTGCAATTAGATATTAGTGCCCTACTGTGGTTTGGTTTTGACATTTCAATGCCTAAAATGGGTTTTTGTGTCAATTTGGCAGGCTATTTATAGCCAATTACACTGCACGGACCTACCAAGGAGAGGAGAATGGATGAGGATATTTAACAACTCTTTGTATCTCTTCTTCCTGGCTGCGTGGTGCAGCTCAGAGTCCCTCCTCTCAGCATCGGAGACGGATTGATAGATAACGCTACTCAAGCAAAAGATTTGCCCCCCACTAACATTCAGCATGTCTGAACAATGCATGCGTTCTTGCACTGACACTAAGTATTATGATAATGTAGTACTCAGTGAAATGATGGATGTTAAACAGCACGACCTGGCTGCACCACACACACACCGACACACACGCACACCGACGAGCACCCGCCCGCGCGCCAATGGTGTCAAGTCATCCCACGCACCGTATAAGGCTCCCTGACGACGCACAAACTATCAAACCGACATCGGAGGCAACGGCGTCTAACCACCACGAGGCAGGATATGATCATCTGTTAAAAGAAGCAGATGAAGAAATTTCCCCAGAACAGACGTGAGCATTCAGTTAACACTCGCCCGCTCAAGTGTACAGGACAACGTGAAATGGAAAAAATTCCCCAGATATTCAGACAAGTCCCTGGAGATGCCTTAAACGCAAACAGTACGAATCCACGAAGCACAAAAACATCTGCTCAAATTGTTGCAGCGCAAGTCCACATGAATTAGTCATGAGCAAACATGACATATTTTGATCTTCCCTTAAATCCATAATTATGGTGCAATTCTGTGTCACAGGACTCGGGCAGGGAAAAAAAAAAAAAAAAGGTAGCGCTGCAAATCATCCATTAGGTATGGTTTACTAACTGGTGCCAGCAGTCATATAGCACCTCACCAGTCTGAAGCAAATCACATCTTCACAATCTAGGCTCAAGGAGGGATTTCTGGGCAGAAGTCAAACTGAATTGATGGCTATAAATCTTTATGAACTTTATGTTTTTAGGGATCGTGGAGGCAATCTGATCCTGTCCTCTCTCACTCCTCTGCTGCTCCGCTGCGGTGCAAGGAAGGTTTGTGTTGTGAATAAAAAAAGAAAAAAAAAGGTTGTGATAATATTCCAACATTAGAAGCTTCCACTGCCTTTGACTTAATAGCTTGCCATTATTCATAAGCAGGTTTCTCGTATACCAAACAACGTGCAAACTCCCAGAATGAACCAGTATGCAATTTCCATAGTGTGCACAAAGAATCGATGCACAACTTGATTTTGTGTAAAAGAAACAATTCTAGAGTGTTGACAATTGCCTCTGTGTTGATGAACGCCATTCGTCCAGGCAGAACATCAGGTGGAAATGAAATCATCCACTGGCCTGTAGTTGTAAAGATAAAGAAGGATTTCGACGGGGTGCAGCCTGAGGCTATCATCTATCAACTGCCCCAAGTATACTGCAACATCCCGGAGATGGGGAATGAGCAAGTCTCAACAACAACCAGTAGAAATTATTAAACTTGTTGAATGCATAGACTAACAGTCCAGTGTGGATAATTTAAGGTGCATTTTGTCCAGTCAGTATTTTTGGACGAATGTGATGTATTACTGTGTGACTGAGATGGAACAGTAGCAAACTACAAAATCATTTCCCTCTCTGTAGAGCCTCTTCAAGCCTGCAATAGCTGTTTTTGTTTCTTTCCGTACTGCGAAAAACTACACTACAAACATGTATTTTACGTTGACACACATATGAACAATGTACATAGCATTAACATTCATATTCTGGCCACCTGATGAATGTTCACTCTACTGTTAGCTGCTGCCTGCACCTTCCCCTCCAAGGAAAACATATGGATTTTCAGCTGCTGCTAATTTTTTATTTATTTATTTTTTTTTATTATTATTATTTTTTAACTAAGGGAGTAGCTCATTTTTAGTTCAGTTTTTGTAATAACTTTATTGTAAAAAAAAAAAAAAAAAAAAAAAAAAAAGGAGCAGTCCAGGAAACCAAAACAATGTGCTGCAAGACGCCGGAGGGATGTGGAGAGCTTAGGGCAGCTGCAGAGTCAGGTGAAGATTTATTACTCTACTTTAGCCATTTAATAAACAAGTAGTTGTGTAATCGATATGCTTACAGTTGCTTTAAACTGTATGGCAGTCTCAGAATCCTGAAGCAGTTAGGTGCCGTTGATTGCTGAGACATGTGCCTGCTGAATACATTCAATAGCACCCATGGGGAACCTAATAATGTCGGCTGTTAATCCAAACGGGAACTGTTCTGCCCTCGTTCTGAAATTCAACTATTCTACAGCTGTCCACCTATAGGGGCCGATTATATCAATATCTTGCACCAGTGAAGTACTTACTGTACTACTAGTACTTACTAGTTTGCAGTGCACATGCTGTACATACTGAACAATAAATAAAAATAAATAACACAAGGTTTTATAACGCTATTTACTGTGGTGGGTAAAAGAGGAAGAAAAAGTTTATTACCAGGACGGTATGATCTAATGGAAATGTTCATGCTATCAGCTTTTATTTAATTACTCACTAAAGGTATTTTTGTTTCCCTTGGAATTAAATAAAAAAAGTAACCTGATTATGTGGAAGCCTAAAGTTAACGTGTTGAACTTATACTGTTGTTTAGAGCACAATTCAATTTGTACAAACGTGCTGCATTTCTCAGAACTTTCACTGTTAAGTAAAAAGCTTTTCTCAGTTTCACGGTAGATTTTCAGTCGGTAGTTTGAACTCCTGTCCTTGAGTGACACAGCTGATTTTACACTATGCCTACCTCTGTTTTATTAATGACACTAATCCCATTTTCTTACTCTTGTACTTCCTTGCTTCGGTGTACAGATATCACACATTGGCGCAGCAGGAGACATGTACATGGTTTTAGATGAGTGGCCAATAAGAAAAACTCATCCATATAATGCATTGGCGAAATCTTATTAAACGTGCACGCCTGTGCTCCCAAAGTGACTTTGAATGTCACGCGGGATGAAGTGGGCATAATGCATACATCAGAGTGGCCTTGGTGGAGGGTGATTTGAACGGGCATACAGTCTGGCTTTGGAACAGGATTATCCTTCCCGAGGCAACCATCCTCTAGAGTGTTGACATTCAGGGATGGTCGAGGACAGGCGTAAACAACATGAACATCAGAAATATTGTTTTAATCGATCATTGGGCTCCAAAGAGGAACACAGGAAAGAGGAGGAGCCGGCTGAGCTCCAGCGGCCGGCGATGGCTGGAGGAACAGGTGGCGCATGGAGATCTTCAGGGCTGCACACACAAGAGAGCAGTGCTGAGCCCACGCTCATTTCTCCCACAAGAGAGCTTGACTTGTGCTAATCAATAACACCACTGACTTACATATCGTACATAATTTGCCTGCCTTGTGAGGCTTGTTTTTTTGTTTTTTTCTTTCCTGAGATTGAAGTGATTGTGAATTCAGTGACAGTGGTGCATGTGTTAAAGTGTAAAGTGTGTGGTTTGACTGTGTGTGAAGGTGAGATTAAAACTATGTGCGAAATGACGACGTAATTTACAAGCATTTACTAAATGCTACCAATCACATTGGACTGAGGCGGCGTTTGAATATTTGTCAGCACTGTCTTTTAGCTGCCAGTTAAATGGCGAAACAATATTCTGCAGGCTGCTTATTCTGACACAGATAACAGAATTCTAAAACCAAAAATAAAAATAATTAAATGATAAGTGATGAATAACTTTTTGAAATTACATTTTAGGCATCCTTGGGCTTAGCAAAGGAAAAATTGAAAATCAGTAAATAGTGAAATGTTTTAATAAATAATAAGCAACTAAATGCAGATTGAAAAAAAAAATCTAATGCCTGTCAAAGTATATTACAAATATTAAATGAAATGTACATATTTAATGTGAATGGTGCATGGAGCAATATTCTTGTTGTGCTCAAGCAAAGCTTTAACTTTGAATTTGGGACTTTGCGAGAGGATTTTATGTGCAACTAAAAGACCCTCCAGGCTAGTCTGAAACACAAGCCCGAGCCGCGCACACCGGCTTTCATTATTATCACTATCATTAGAACTGATCGATCCCTGATTATCCGTGGCTTGTCTGACTAATTACTAAGTGAATACAGATCCCGGTCGTCCCGGACAATAAGGGGGAGCAAAGGAGGAGGGTGTGTGTGTGTGTGTGAACTGAGCAAGCGAGAAGACGGTGCATGCTGGATCTCAGCCTCTACTATTATCCTGCTTTGTACTTCCTGACTGCAACCCGCCCACAGAGCACCATTACAATACAGCTGCAGCGTAAATAGTGTGTGCCCCCCCCCCCCCCCCCCCCCCCCCCCCCCCCCCCAGAGCCCCCACCACACGGAAAACGACGTCCGAAAAGTAGGCAGCATGTCAAGAGCCCACTCAATGAAAGGTCATGCCAGCGTCACCTTAATTGGGGATCTCGATTGCAAGATAATGCTTTGCATCTTCCGCCCATCTTTTATTCCTCTCTAACAACATGCAGAAAAATGCGATGGATGATTGTTGTTTTTGTTTTTTTGTTTTTTTCTTAAGTTGTGAAGAAATGTATGCAGCTGTAGAAATAACACAGCAGTCCCGCCCCCTTAACTGGCCTTAACGGGGGACTCGCAGCACATGAGAGTCAATGTAAACACACAAAGGCGTATTCAGCTGTAGTATTCACGTGGATTGGCTGGACGCGGTAACAATTAACCCTGCACTCGCAAGCCATTCACTTCCACGTGTTCTCCCTCTCACCCCTCTTACACACGTACACACACACCCACGTATATGTGTGTGTGTGTGTGTGTGTGTGTGTGTGTGTGTGTGTGTGTGTGAAGGCTCTACGGGGCTCTCACTCTGTCCCAAACATCTGCAAATGAACACACTTTTCATTCCCTCTGCCCCACAACTTAACCGGCATGGTCCTTTTCTCTCTACGTCTCTCTCTGTCTGCCTGTCTGTCTTTTTAATCTCCAAAGCATCACAAAAGTATGACGAGACCAAAGCAACCAACCTTTATGCATTCCCGTAAACCTGTCTTTCAGTACAGTGAGTTCGTATATCTTTCCGAATTCCTCAAACAGGGGTTTCAGGTCCTTTTCCTCCAGGTTTCTGGGAATCTGCCCGATGAAAAGCTTGATGGCGTCGTGGTCCTTCATTGGAATGGTGTTCTGGCCGATGGTAAGCCCGTTCATCCTGCCGGCGCTGTTCGTGGTGCTGAATCCATTCTCTTGCTGCACTCCGTTTGCAGTGACTGTAGCCATCTTTCCTCAATGGGCCGGCGGGCTGCTCTCTCTCTCTCTCTCTCTCTCTCTCTCTCTCTCTCTCTCTCTCTCACCCTCCTTCTCTCTCTCTCCGTAGTCAACTGCACAGTGCACACTACCCCCCCTCCGTTATATCCTCCTCTCTCCTCCGGTTCTCTCTTCCTACACTCTCCTCTCTTCTCCTCCTTTACAGTCCAAGCCGCCTTGTTTTGATTCAGTCTCATTTATTTTTTTCTTTTGCTTTACGTTGCCCCCCCGCCACATTTTTTTTTGAAGTACACCCAAATACCCCCCCACCCACCCCCAGCCCCCGCTCCTCCTCCTCCTCCTCCTCCCTCCCCTAGATGCCACTCCATCCCGTGACGTCGGCTCTAACTCTCACGAGCAGACCCCGCCCACCCCGCTGATTTGCATAATGAGCGCGGCCCAGGCCAATGGGATAGTACGATGGCTGAGGGCCCCACAGGGCAGAGTAGGAACGCAAACATTTGTGTAGAGTGGAAAGCTTGGGACTTTTAAATGATGCAAAGGCGGCATGTGTGCTTCTCCTCCTGCCTGTCGAGCTGTATTGTCATACTCTGTACCAGAATCATAAAACACAGGACGTGATAGTGGACAGTCCACTGTCACATTGAGCGGTGTGACAGTTGTATCTCAGATGTGGGAAAGATGTAAATTTCGAGACGCATCATCAGTAGTGTACCTTTGAGTCATGGGATGTTTCAGCCTTTCAACACTAGACACTCTCATCAAAGGTTGCCTAGTTGTTTAAATGGGGCAGCCCCAGGACTTTGCAAGGCAGGGGACATCCTCTTCTCTGAGCCAAGCCTAGAGCTGACCACATGCTCTTTTCCAGTAATATTAATCGAACCACGTTACTAATAAATGTGCAAAGTAACAGTTTGTAACTAGTGTTTGTGCACATTCCAGATTTCAAATAGAATATTTCATTTTTGTACATGTGCAGGTTTTTGCAACATGCTATTTAAGAGTCCAGTCTTCACTTGTAGTTTTCTGAAACAAAACAAAGAGTGCCCATGCTTCATATGTATTCAGGTAAATAACTGCATTCATGAGATATCATGGGACTACTAATAAAAAAAAAGTCAGTGTCAGATGTTCATGAAGAAAACCAGAGGCAGGCTGTGAGCGCCCATCTCCGGTCTTGAAAAACACTGCTGTGACTCATTGTAGAAATGACCCATAACGTAGTGGTTCTCAGTCCAGCTCCTCAGTAGCCAGGTCTCTGCAGGTTTTCATTGTGACCATCTAAAAGAGACTATTTTACACCTGGGATGCCAGGTGTTGTAGTGTATAAAACCAACAGATCCTGGACTCACAAGAACCGCTGGGCTGGTGCCGCACAGTATGTATTTGGTGGCAGAATAGTGATTGTTGTTACAATTAGATTTAGCAACATAAATACCTGTAATGATGTGTGACAATATGAGATGAGATTAATTATAATATAGTATAGAAATCTGAGATATCTCAGATCAAAAGATAAACTCAACGAGTGCAAGCCCAGCTAATGGCCAATGACCCTGGAAGGCTTGAGATTTTGTCCAGACAGAGCATTAAAGAGAGTATTCAAGGACACTTTAGCAGCATGAATTGTTGCTAACTCCAACCCTACAGTTGAGGCCAGATTCCACCCCTTTTCAAAATTATTGTGTTTTAAAATAAGCATATATGTGCGAATAAACAATCAAATACTGAACATTCCATGTTATTTCACTCTTGGCATCAGGGTCCATTTAAAATACGCCCCAAGTCTTCACATCATCTGATTTCTGCACATTTTATATTTTCCTCCATCCAAGGTTTTGGACTTTTCAGATAGCAGGCATATTTATCTTTGGCTTGAAACCTTAGCTGCTGTTACTTAAAAGCACAATTTGATAGAAAAGGGCAGCTTTGTCAGGTGCCAGGATCACAGGCATAGTTGGGTGAATAATTAAAAAGACTGCAGAATGGTTGAGAGCAGAACACAGCAACCTTTGGAGTTTTGTACTTTACAAAAAAGAAAAAAAAAACACTTTCTCCACTACATGAAGACAATGGGTCACATGGGAGGAAAGGGAGTAAACAGAATGAAACACTGTAGGTTTAACATGACGTCGACGCAAATCTCTGGCTTCACTGCTGCCCTGTGTCACTGTCCATGGTGCTGAACCAACTCTGCCACTCACAGACCATGACATAGATTGTTGGAGCTGCAATTTTAACAGTACACATTTGCACTACAAATTCTGCATACTCTCTACCTGTCTGCTGTGCACATTTCCAAACCTTTCTGTCCTTCCCCCTCACACAGGGAATGATTAATTCAGCACTTCTCTCTTCAGAGTAGTTTTCTGTATTCTGTACACAGACAGGTCTAATTAATGCAGATGGGAATGTAACATCAATACAAGGCCAGTCCAGCACATACTGATATGAGTAATTACGCTTGATATGACGGCATTTATGTGGCTCGTAACACGTATCAATTATCGATCGGATGTGGTGAGTTCGTTATGAAAATTGTTAATGAGGGCTGTGTGCAAGTATACAGAGGAATTAGATATGCTTTAAGTGTCTTTTAAACAAGAAGCAGAATCCCTGACAACTCAAGGGGTGTTGTGCTGTACGTAAGCCTGACCTCTGAGCTCCGTGTGGAATTTGAGGAAATGGAGAAAAACAATAAAGGAATTTACATCTTGTGAAGTGCATTCACCAGGCATGCTTAACCTCTGTTAGGTCACATTTAATTGGGTAGTAAAACGTGTAATTAAAGGGTAATAATTAGTTTGTCCTGTTGCTTTGACTAATTACAAAATATATCCACCATCTAACACCATCCATTCTTAATACTTTTAGAAGTAGACTTTGCCATAGTGCTGTCAACACCCGAAACAATCTGAAGGAAACTGCAGAATCAGATGTTTTAGGACTCATACAGCATTTTAAATTAAAGGCCCAGCTTTCTGGAACTCACTACTTGTAAGTTTAGAGTAAATGTGTGATGTTAAAATTTTCTCCACAACAATTAAGTCCTGATTAAAGTCTGACCAGATCTACAATGACTGTAAACAGTAATATGTATTTTTAAAAACACTGCGTGATGCTTCAGTAATAAGACTGTTAATTGTCTGTGGAAAAAAAAGAACTAATTGTGTCTTATTTATTGTCTGATATTAGTGTATCGACACTGATTAAAGCATCTTTGTTGTGTCAGTAATTGAGCTTTTTTTTCTCCTGTGGTACCAATGCAAATTTGGCATTTGAATGACTTTTCAGCCGGTTACTAAGTGTTTATGTTATCAGAGGGACAGTCTTATCCATCATAAATAGACAACTGGGTGGCCACCTTTGGAAGAAAAAATCGCATTACAGTATGATAAGGGTGTGCATTTGTAGGGGGGTCACCCCAGTGGGAAGTGTCACAATGTACCCAATGAGCGTTTTTGGTCACTAGGTAGTAGAGAAGTCAGCTTTGATGGATTATGTGCTGTTTGCTTTGTAGGCTTGTGTGTGTGTGTGTGTCAGAGTGAATGGTCTGTCAGAGTGAATGGTCTTTGGGGATAGTGGTATTCTGAGAGCAACACCAACATCTGGCACCGCATTCTCTTTGTTATGAATATTTATTTCCTATTTAATTGCATCTTTGTGGACTATCTTAAAAACATCATATGCAGTTTTTTTTTTTTTGGTCTGAATGGGGATCAAAAACACAACAGATCTCCCTTGTCAGTACCATCAGGGCCTTTGTTCCCCAGAAAGACATAGCTAATTTAACTTCAGCGCTTCTTATTGGCTTTGTGATTTTTTAGCTTCCTTTTTTTTGTCACTTCTCCATGGGATAGCTTGCCTGCACAGCTGTGGAGACTTTGGAAACTGCCTGGCAGGAGGAAATGCAGGTACTGCGTGATCTCTTCAATTATACCCGCGTGTAAGCATCCTCTTTGTTCGAACACAGGCAAGCGTATCAGAAAGGTTGACAGGGTTCTTCTTCTTGTCTGTGCCAAGCTCAGCACCTGGATGGTTGCACAGGGCACCTCTGCCGATTGCTCTTCTTCCTGACAAAAGAGAAGTCAGAATGGTTCCAGCTGCGTTCGTGAATTGGGGATGAACTTCCAAGAAGAATGACAAAATAAAGAAAGAAAAAAAATACCCCAAGGATCTTGCGCTTCTGGAAACACATCTCACTCAAATTATTTTCTTATTAAACTGCGTTTTCCCATTAGCCCCGGACGAGGATTTGTCCCTCACCGGGCTAGGCAACCGGAACTGGAATCGAAGGGAGCGTATGAACACTGCAAGTGTGTCAGCAAAATCACTTTCAGTCTAATGCAAAAAAATATTTACGCTGAGTATTTCATGGAGTACAACTGCTATTTTCCAGACCAGAGTGAGTGCCATTTCTGTTTTTATTACCCAAATTATTCACACCACTGTCAAGGTGACTTGTTGGAATGTCACAGGCACACCACTTGAAACAGCACCCAAAAATATAGTTCCTTGAAGGAGCCAAATCACTGACATAAGTCATGCATTGTGCATAACAGCTTGGTGTCATGCACAATTCCTTTATACTGTGTGTCTCATTATCCCATTAAACTGGATATATAGAGTGGGCCAGGTGGAACGTAGTCATGCATGAACATTTTTCACTGTCTGTTTTGTAGAGTGAGTCCAAAAGGAGAGCAACCATTGATATTCATGGCACTGCCAGTATGAGGTGTGACAGTATTTTTTGTGAATCTCTGAGTGTATATGGTAATACCGGAGCAGCCTCAAACCTCAACTGCAGTCTGTGCCTGAGGGAGGGGCGCACTGCTCCCCCGCTCAGGCTCTGCAAGATAAAGAACCCCTCACTCAGAAGCCATAATTTTCTGTTAAAACACAATTTCTTGCCAGTTCATTTGCTTCTGTGCTGTAGGGAAAATGCACGAGTGATTGTTGGTCTAGGCTGAACAATGTTTTTGCTAAATTAAGTTTTCCTCATTTTTACTTTGAAAGGGTGAATTACATGTCCATTTTCCCTTTACGGCTGCTGTTTAGTCCGTGCTGCTGTTGATGTATTGTTGAATGATAAGCAGGCATATTGCTGCGTGTTTAAGTTCACAAGTGACTCAAGGTGGGGAATAAATGACAGAAAAACAAATAAGAGGTCAGGGAGACCACACTGAGTCATCTGCTTTCTGGCAACTAATGAATCCCACAATGCTCTGTTCAGACCTCCCCTGAGTGCATGGGTTTTATTTCCACCGCTGCTGCATGTAAATGCAGCATTTTGCTCTTTGTTTGGTATGCGCTGTGAATCATTATATATGTATTGTATGTGCGGGCAGAGGGTATCCCTGTACACCTACTAACAGAAATGTTGAATATTTTAGACGGCCATAGACTGTCAGTGAGGTAATTTTATATTTAAATTTTTATTTAAATAAATGCTGTTGCTGTAAATCGTTATTCACCACTGAACAAGGTAACTGAGAATTTGGAGTACTGATGAAAATATTGCAATATTTATATGTTTGCAGTGACATTTAAAAAAAAAATAGTGTATTAAGTTGTTGCCACTGTGTAACATGATATCCTGATGTCTATTAAATCTTTAAGACTAATGCTAGACAAATACAGGGAACTAAAAGGGTGGTTATAAGTTGTTATTGACACTGCTCAGTATTTCTGATTTGACAGGAAGCTACTGCAACTCGGTGGTTTTGATGTGGCCTCCTGCATGAAAGGTGTTCGTGGAACATACACACCTCTCCTCCCCTTCTCTTAGCTCCTGTTGCAAATCTCCTCTGAGTACTCAGATGTGGACGGAAACACACCTGTGCCTGTTTGAGCACAGCATCTAAAACAAAAGTTCATGCATCTTTCAAGAGCATTGTTACACACATGACACTCGTGCGTTGTATGCAGGCGTTTAAGCAAAAAATATCAGTTTATCTCTGAAGTAGTTAGTCATTAACTTCAGTGGAAGTTGCTGCAGTGTGTCAGAGGTTTATTATATCCGTAGTGTATCCTTTTGATGTAAAATGTATCAAAGCTGTTTTCAGAGCCAGTGCTACTATTGTTTCAAGCTGACCTAGTTATTTTATCTTTCAAATGCGAAAAAGTTGAGCACAATACACTGGCACAAAAGAAAATGCTTGCGTGCACAGAAATGAACACACGCTTCAATACCTCCTATGCTTTAGCAGGATGTAGCGTGAACCTTCATTGTCGATGTGAAGGGCAAGAGACTGGAGAGAGGAGATGACTGTAGAGAGGAGGTGATGAGGTCAGGGGGATGATGGAATCTGTGGGAGACGAGACTCAGGACGCGAAGAACATCTCAGCTTGGAGCCTTCAGGCTAACCCCGAGGTTCCTCGATAGAGCGGGCTCTGGAAAGAGTCTACAAAAGGTGGAGAGTGGGAGAAATGGGTGAAAAATGTACGAGAAGGTCGATACCGCGTTCATACTTACAGGAAAAAATAACGTCATGTTGGATGAAGTAGGTGATTAGCTTAGTTTAGCACAAACACTGGAAAGAGGGAGGAAAGCCGCTCGCTCCAGAGGCAACAAAATGTGCAGGGCCATGCATCTTACTAATGAACACAATACATCTCGTCTAGTAAATCTTTAATCGGTACAGGAACATGAAAGTGTAAAAACAACGTGTTGGGATTTTGCTTGTGCATCAGGCTATTTTTTCTTTTTTTTAAATGTAGTTTATCTTTTTTTTTCTATTAACAGACGTGATACTGTTGTTAATTAGTGAGCCTTACAGGCAGCAGACTTTACTTCAGTCCCAGACAGGCTATATTTTTTCCACATTTTCTAATCTTTGTGCTAAGCTGAGGTGACTGTCCATCTAAATACAAACATCAGAGTGTTACCGCTCTTTCCATTTAATGCTCAGCAAGAAACAGGTCGAAAACATATGCTCCGACACGTGACTTACATTTTCTTGGAATTATTCATTACTGAGACTTTCAGGTTACATGCAGTCAGAGGCTTTGTACGGGAAATATAACCTCCTGGAAGAATTTTGAATACAAATCTATGTAAAGCTTTCCCATGCCAACTAGAACTATAACCTGTGGGGGTAAAAATGACTTTTTAAACCTCATTTTGAGACAAAATCTTCAAACTTGGAAATTATATTACGAGATTTGACTGGTGATTCTACACATGGAGTTTTAATGTCCTGGCGACCATTGGGGTCCCTCCCCATTCTTTTAAATAAAGGATTGGTTTCCTGAAGATAATCCTTTTTTAATCCTGCAGTGGGGAAATTTGCTGTGTTACTGTGTCAGAAGAGATAGAACTGTAACTCACAGGATCAGTACAAAAAAAGAATCTGTAATTTACTATGAAATGCAAGAATGTACAGTACAGTTAACCTGAAATGACATTACCAAGATGGCTGCAAAATAGTGAGTCTGGTCTGGAAAGAACTTTGTTGCACTATTATCCTACAAGTTTTGGATGCCAGGTTAGAGAAGAGCATTCCTTACATGAAATGCTTCTGATAATGACCCTTAAGCACAATATCCTGCAAGCAACAAACAAATAAAATGAAATAAAACCATGCTTTTCATAGTTTTAAAAACCTTGGAGGCCCTCTCGGAATGAATGCATCACAGTGGAGGAGTCATGGTGGACTGTGGATTTTTTTTTGCACCCATTGCATTCAGAGTCCACCCCATTCTTCTTGCAAAAGTTTCTTCATTCACGGAGTGGGTAAATGCACTAAACTCTGTAGATATTTGTGCCAGTATGAATCAGAAAATCTTTCACTCTAGGTGACAATGGCTACAGTGATAGAGTTGAGAAATAAGTGCCATAGAAAAGACTGTGGAGTGCAGGCGACAGACTATGAATATGAGCGACATATGCATCTTAATGGATGTAACGGACTAACAATATTTTGTGTGAGTGACCTTGATATAACTAAATAGACCCCGCGTAGATTAAAATGTTTTTTCATTTATAAGCGTGGCAAAGACAACACAATGCGGGCACGCCATAAAAGTCATTGTTTTTTCAGCAGCTTGCAGAGAGAATACTTTTTCAAAGCTGTATTCGTGAGTGCCTTTAAAATAAACACCCCTCTGAGCTTGTCATTACCGACAATAACATCGGCACAATGTCATCAGTGTCTGGAAACATCAGAGTGAAATTGCTGTTTTCAATTTGCAGTAGCGTGCTTTGACAGATGTTTTTGTATATATAAAATTAGTGCTTACTCAAATGTTCACGCACCACAGTGTCCTTGGACTTCATATCATTTTTTTTTTTTTTTCAAATACCTCGCTCAGGAACGGGCACTGGACGCAAGGGGACGGTTAACATTATGGAAATGAGTGTCAGTTATCTGTTCATAATCATCATGACACAGTAAAAAACACCGTTAAAGAATAGCTTAGTAAAGTACCAATAAAGAGTCAGCCCTCGTTCTTTAATGGCAAAAAAGCAAAGCCCACGCTGGCAACAGTATTTTTCCTGCTTGATCTGAGACTGAAAGTAAATGCACAAAGATTTGTCTTTGTGACATTGGTGCCAAGACATTGACAACTCACAGAGATTCTCAGTGCATACCGAGACGACGATGGCACAAGGACACAACTGGACTTTATGCGCTGCACAATGCAAAAGACAGTGAAATATGTAGTATAGAGTACAGAATACAAATGGCTCGGCATGTTTCCAAAGAAAATAAATTAAGCTCAGAGATCAAATAAAACACGGCATAGTGATGACCTGGGTGTTTGCTGGTCAACAGCAGCACATGAAATCAATGCAGGAAGAAGCATATATCGAAGTAAAAAGATAATCTTAATAATGATCTGAAGTAAACAGTTATTTTAAAACTACAGATGTATCTATACACTTTAAGGCAACTGTCCACAAAACCGACATCTGACACAGGCAACAACCCAAAGCAACAACCCACTCTTACTACTTATTAGAACTAAACAGAAAATGATGCAGATGAAAAGTGAACAGCATTTTGTCTGATCGCGGTTGTTTTGCATGCCTTTCACCCCTGTGGTCACTGCGTCTCTTTATGGTCACTTTGTGTCTTCTTGTGGCCGTTTGAGGTGTCTTCGTAGTTCTTTTGTGTCCCCTGGTTTGTCTCTTTGGTCATTTTGTGTCTCTTTGTGGTCATTACGTGCCCCTTTATGGTCCCTTCGCGATTGTCGATCATCTCCATCGCAGTCATTTTGCTTCTGTTTTTGGTCATTTTGTGTCCCTTTGTGGTCATTTTGTGCCTTGTTGTTTTGATTTTGTATCTTTTTGTGGTTGTTTTTGCATCTGTTTGTTTGTCTTTTAGCACATCTCCGCAGTGGTTTTGTATTTCTTTGCAGCCATTAAACATCTCTGCAATCTCTGCATCAATCTTGACACCTCCAATATATTTGTGACGCATCTGACTGTTGCATCACATTGTGCCCTTTAATTTCAAGTTTACCCCATGTGAATTTGCAAGAGTCAGATAAGGACACGGTGGACTGTTAGACTGTGTAGCCTCACAGCCATTATCTCTGGCATTTCGGGCAGTTTGTCCAAGCAGAGATACCGTTGTGCATGCACAAATGGGAAATTGATCCTGTAGTGACAGGCACCAGAACCAACTGATACCAACCAACCAACAGCACACTGGCGCTCTCGATGGGAAGTCTGAGTACAAAAAACCCAAGATGGAGCAGTCGACAGGCATAAAGTATTATGCACACTCAGCAGGAAGGAGTTTTCTTTTCAATGAAGCGCTTCCAGCTTAAAATACCACATTAATGCGAAGCATGCATTAGCCTGAGATTCTGCTAGTTCTGCTAGCGCGTCACCCAGCTTGCGATAAACCAAGACAAAGACAAGCTGGCAATGCTGGCCTGCAAATATCTGGCTGCTTTTGCAACCGCTGTTTCGTGTGAGAGACTGTTCTCAGTTCCAGGAAACATTGTAAATAAAAACGTGAACACGTTAGTCCTGGTAGCTGCTGAAAGAGGAGTTAACAGCCACATTAATGCGGATAAATGTTTGTTTAACAAAAAGAGACAAGAAGCAGTTGCGTTGCTTCAAGTTATTTTGTTGAAACTGTTGAATGTGTTTAATAAACACTTTAAGTGCATATATATTCCCTTCTTTTTTGAGTCTGTTTACTCATGTAAAATGAAACGCATTTAATATAGATTAAAAATGAATAGTGTTTAATCGTGATTAATCCACAGCAATCCTGCGATTAATCTTATTAAAAGATGTAATCATTAGACAGAACCAATATGTACATATATATATGTAATCCTTCATGATTCCTTGCCTTGCACCGGCAGACTGCACTCCATTTCCATCAGTGTGGTGTTGCAGCCAGACAAACCTTGTTACTTGCTTTAGCCCTTGTTTACAAAGAGAATTTTGTGTCTCGTACATGCAGAAAAGACGGCTTGATTAAGGATGGTATTTGTTGTTTTCTTCTGCTGTTGGCTTCGACAGCTTGAGGTGAGCCGGGGCCCCCTCTGCCGCACCAGAAACACACATTGTTAATGGGCGTCTTTATGGCACCACAGAGTTGTCATCACAGTCTATTTTTATTTCGGCGGAGGCCCGGCAGGATCGACGGTGTGGCATTTGAAGCTCACGCCGCTGACTCACAAACAGCGTTGCTTCACAGAGCCTACACAACTAGTTCACAAGCTGTTCTGTCGCACATGTTGCCTTCCATCCTGCCGCTTTGGAGAGACTGAAATAAAGTAACGTGTTCCCTGCTAAATCTATTTTTCATGAGCTTTTAGCACTGTGTTGTGCAAGCTGTTTGATTTCGGCAGTGCTGCCTTTAGAGCTTTGGCTCAACACATCAAAACTCCTACATCTCCTCACAACTCCTAAAACCGTTAGAGGTTCTTTTCTTGTATTTGAGTCCAGGAATAGGAAACACACAGACACAGGCAAACACATATGCCATGGAGGCTATTTGATAAAGAAAGTGCATGTTTTAGTTTACAGCTTTAGCAAACACAAAAGAAAATTAGTGGGTTTTTTTTCTTTGTTTGTTTTGATAAAATGGAAAAAGAGATTGCCTTTTTCTTAATAAGAAGAAATAGAATAAATATAATAACACAAAGACAATATTCTTTTGACCTTTTCTGCACATGTAACTGTCCTTGCTCCTTTGCTTGTGCTGGATCCTTTACAATTTTCCCACTGGGGCACGTATATTGAAGTCACAGTGTGCAGTTGAGTGTGTGTCCCTATATGATTCACACACCAGCCTGAGTATATGGCGGAATGGAAGCCCTCCTTAAGATGTCTGAGGACCTCAGGGGCTCAATATAATATTGTTGTTTTCTACTTATTTTCTAAGAATGTTCCATTCCCAGTAGTGTGTTTCCATCCAATATAATGCTGTTTATTGTGCTGGAAGGACAGGATATGTTTGTTTTGCAGTCTAAAGGATGTATTTTGTGTCTCCGAGCACTCAAGGTTGTACATTGAATACTGCATAACTGCACTGACGCAGAGTACAAATAAAGGTCCATCTGTGAGACGTCTCAGTCCGTAAACTTTTTATATATATACATATATATATATATATATTTTTTTTTTTTACACTTTATGAAACATTTTCATAAATGTTTTTCTTTTTTAATATGCCGCAGCTCCTGTGGAGACTGCAGGGCAGAAATATACTGGCTTATTCTATAACTCCATTTGCTATCCAAGTGTTTTTGAATTAGTAATTGTTCCCGTATTCGAGCACCTTGCTTAAGCAGCAAATTAGGGACAAATTTCACTGAGTGTTTCATAAACTAATCAGTAAGTGTTAACCTTAGGCTAAAACTACATTAGGAATAACATTTATTTACAATTATGTTTCTTGAGTGGCTCCAGTTAACAGTTGATATTTGGTTGTGTGTAAACCGCTGACTGAGGAACAGCCTTTTATATTCTTAGCATTTGCGGGAAAATGCATTTAAACACGAGTTATTTTTATTTCTTTTTTGGTGCTCTCAGAGATTGTTTATCTTCTTGTATTTACCCACATTTCTGAGCAAATAAAACTACATAATCAAAACCAAATTTTTGCAGAGGCTTCGGTAAATTTATGGGACACTTTAAAAGAGCTACTTTAATGCATTTCTTCTGCTCTGTCAAAAACAAAAACATTAAATTCCCTCTAAAGCTTAAGGAGGATATAGCAGATGACTTGATGAAAGTAACTTAAAACAAGAAAATGTCGCAGATAAAACTAACATTTTTTGCTATCAAGTCGCATGCTTGGGCTGCCTTCGAAGGCATTAGGTAAAACCGTCAACCTGTGAGCCGGATTGCATCCATTGTTCTCTACTGATGGATCATTTGCAACAACCCAGAGATAAATCTGCTTTCTATTTTTGGGTTCTGACAGCCTCTACCTGTATCCAGCCGCCTGCTAGCCCCCACCCAGACAGTGACTGGCCTAATGTCTGGTCGCAGTGGCTTCCTTGAAGCGCTCCTGCGAGTTAATAAATTCTGGGCCATCTGTTTCCATACAGCCCCTTTCCATTACCAGGTCCCCCCTCCTCCTCCTCCCTGGACTTCGATCTAATTAACTTTCCTCTCTCTGCTTCTCTTTGTGCCCACATTCGAACTGGGGACAGAGAGAGGTAGAGAGAGGTAGAGAGGGGGGCAGAGAGAGGGAAAGAGGGGAAAGGTAAATTTATTTAACCTGATGTTTTGAGGCAAAGTAAACAGTGTGCTAACCTAGTTAGCCGCATTGCTTTTTTTGTGTGATTAAGCAATGATGTTATTAATAACCATGCGAGTTTGAAGGGTACTTAACCATGCAATAAAGAGATGGGGCATTGAGTGCCACTGTTCTGCCTTCGCTTTGGAGAGGAACACTAATTGCCAGTCGGGGAATCTAATGAAAACCCTCCAAACAAATAACAAAGCAGACAGTGAAGAGTGTATGAAGTAGAACAAAGGGAGGGGAGCCATGCAAGGGAGAGAATATATGAAATAATTATAATAATAAACACTGTTGGTATAGCTATTAAAGGCAGTTAATGCGTCACAGACAGTCAACTAACAATAAGTCACAAGGTATTAGAGATTAATTGAAGGCATGTTTAGGTAGCTAGGTAAGAACAAATACTATATACATGTATATATATATACAAAAAAAAAAAAAAAAACCTTCCTGTGAAACATGTTTTGGGGAAGAGATTCAAAAGCTGACCCAAAGGGACATAAAATTATCTAATTTCATCGCTGGATGTTTTTTTTTTGTTTTTTTTTTTTTTATCAAATAAATATGAGCAATATGTTTGGCCCATGCAGATTTTTTTTTTGTTGTTGTTGTTCTTTCTGTGGATGAATGCTGTTGCTGAGAACAGAAATGGCTGTGCAGAGAAAAACAGCTCCCTGACACCGAAAAGACTAGCAATGCCCACAGCATATAACGCTTTTAACTACTTTTTGCTCTCACAATCTAACTGAAAGCATCAACCATCAAAGCCATTAGAGTGCCAGAGTGCCCCTGTGGTTTTGCCATTAGCCAGTAATATATTGGCAACAATGTGCCACAACGGCACTGCACTATCATCATACATGCACTGAGGAAAATGTGGCACATAAATTGCTTCGCCAAAAGAGCGCAGCACTCCACACAAAGTTAGGAATCCCCATCGTGGAGGAAATGTAAGTTATGTGTCTGCATTAAGTTGTAATGTTCTTCGAGAAGATGATGCCACTTTTTTATGGTGAAGCTGTTGACTATTCATGAAAATCATGATGGCGGCTGTAGGAGATTAGATTCCTGCTGTTGCAAGAAAGCCTTGTAAGTCCCACTAGTAATTTTCAGGTTTCTACCTGAGCTGAAGGTTTATTTTGTTCTTTATAGGGAGTACCAGCTGTGAGACCTCAAGGCCCACAATATCTATTCATAAACTACAATAAGGAAGCCTGATTGTCAGTATGAAAATAAGGCTGCTTTTCAGAGATACAAGGTTTCTACCCAGTGGCAGCGATATTTCTAACACATGTTTTAGGCATTTCCCATTTGCATGAATCCTATGCATATTGCATTGCTCCGACCTGTTGGCTTCTATGGGGATTGTCATCATCGGTTGCAGGCAATAATAGTAAGTTACTGCTGCTTGTCATATGCCACCCTGCTTCTGCCATAATTTATGTGCATAACACCATTGTCTTCTGGCCCAGGGGGCATTTTGTGTGCCTCAGATGTCAGCTTTATGACGCTAGGAGCAGAGAGCCTCCACCAATTCCAAGTGAACTAAATCTGGTACACGCCGAGAGTTTCCAAACACATGTTTCACAACCCCGTCCAAATCTGTAAGATGCAAAGGGGAAGCGCGTGGCCTTCCTGTTGACAGAGTCAGAGAAGACTACGTACGAGCAAAACGGGAGGAGCACGATGGTTTCCACCTCTGAGGAACTCATCCAGAAGGGCATGTCCCTCATTACAGCTGTTTGGAGAGAGGTCTCGATTTGCCAGCACGCTTTCCTCTGCGTCCTCCACCTACAGCAGGTCAGGGAGGGAGGGAGACGTCTCTGACATGACCTCCAGTGAAGTGAGCATGTCGGGAACCGCTGGAGATTGGGGGTGGAACCAATGCTAGAGACGGAGCAACACATGCCTCGCAATCAGCCATGAAATGCAACCTGGCACCGATTGGGCTGGGCCTGCAGGGAGCCTCAATAGACCCAAGCCCGCAGAACAACAGGGAGACAGGAACGGAGAGAGGGTGAGGTATGCGGGGGATGTAGAGAAGAAGGTTGCGGGGTGCGAGGTCATTCTACCTCACAGGGTGTTTTATTAATGTAATTAAACACGGGCAAGCTCTCTGGCGCTGCATCATAGCTGACCTCCACTGCAGAGTGAAGAGGGGAGGGAGAGATGGACAGGGAAACAGAGGCGGGGGAGGGGGGGTTCGGGAGAGACGAAGGGAGTGTGCAGGGGAGAGAGGGAGGGATAACAAGGACATGAGATTGGCAGGATAAGGCAAGATGAAACAAGAGAAGACAGAGCTAAGCAAGAGGGATGAAAAGAGATAGATGCAGCATGATGCATGAGAGGTAGGGGAAGATGTGAATTTAGTCAGAGAAACAGTGCATGGGACAAGGCAACTGAGCCATGGAGGAGTCACAGCCAGGGCATTTGAGGAAAGAGAGCTCAACATTGGGACAGGCAAAGGCCCGGGGCCTGGTTCAAAAAGGGGGGAATGTCATGTAATCAAATTAGACATAGTTCAGCGCTCTCTCTAAACACAGGGCTGTTCTCTCTCTTTTAGAATAAGGACCATGTTTTATTCAATAAAACAAATCCCCTCCCTCACTTAAACTTACTTATTTTCTTCCACTAGTATTAAACATTTTCATACTTTCTATAGAGTACTATGCAAAGATGGATTGAACCATCACAGTGCAGTTTCAAGCTTGGCATATTTCAGCTGAACTAAGAGAACGGGAGGCATTCTTCCAGCAAAAATAAATTTAAAAATTTGATAACATTTGGTGGTGGTGGAAATCATGAGTTTGTTGTTTATTTATTAAAAGAAGAAGAATTAGAAGAATTAAAACAAATGTTGTTGGACTTTTCACATATAAGGAACATAATATCTATAATATATGAACAAACAAAAGCGACCCTTTTCACTGTAGCTATTTTGATATGTAACAGTGGGGAAGCACAGGTGTTATGAAAGCCATAACCTAAATAGAACAGAACCTTCAGTAATGCAACTCTCGGGACTTACCTCATGTCACGGTCCACGGTTAGATTTTTATTTTTTATATATTTATTAGATCTCCATTAGCTGCTGCAACTTAACCACAGCTACTCTTCCTGCGGTCTCACCGATGTCATCAGCTAAAATATGCAGTGAACTTAAAATACACATTCGTACACACAAACAAATACGACACAAGACACCTGCTCAAAACTTGATACAATTAATACTCTTGCCCTACACACTTGCTGACATTTCATTTCCAAATCATTTATGAGGATCACTTGACATTAGATATACTGAGTTCATACAAATTGGGAATTTCATGTTTGCTGTGAAAATAGTCTATAATTAGTTCTTAAACATGTAATTAAATAGTGCTGGGCAGCAATTTATCGTTTATATTATCAGTCTAATCTGACAGGGGTTCACAGAAGAATGAGTTAGCGACTAGGCTAGGCTAAGGAGGCTAGTGTAGCTAGCACTTTGGTTGCTCCCATATTTACAGTACCTAAACCTTGCCTCTCTGGGGAAAGACTATTCATTCACGATCTTGTGGTTTCATTGCAGAATTTGGCTGAAATATTCAGTCAGCAAGCTGACACTGCTTTTAGTATTCTCTGTCAAAAACTGAGTGTGGCGCCCGGAGCACTCATTCGACATTCAGCCTAAAGGCTACCGTGGCTGGAAACAAGCCATGATCTCAAACAGAGGCTTCCACAAGCGTGCTATCTCAAAGTAACATCCAAGCCATCAGTGCCCATGGAAGGAAAGAGAGGGAAGATGTGAAATAAGAAAACAGTCAACGGACTTAATACCGTTATTTGTGAATTTAGACGAGCTGGACAGATTACACACTGTACTTCATCTGTCATTGAGATAACTTTTCTCTTACAGGAAAGGTGCATTGTATTAAATTTTAGAGGAATGATTGTATTCTGTCTCCACTGGATCACACGGTTTACAAGGACGGTGAAGTGGCACAAATGCTTTGATGTGCAAAACATTGTCACTGACACAGTAGTCAATGAAATAAGAAAGTCTTGGTACACAATGCAGGTGGGCAACACAAGGTATCCCACTGATAAGGTAATCTAACAGTAGGGATTTAATTTTGTCTCTAAAAGAATCAAAGTCAAAAGCAGCACGAGTAGCCAAGAGTTTATTAAGGAGCTTCTGTTTCGTCTGGGACGTATCAAAAGATCTTGCAGGCAAAACTAGTTCAGATCACCAGCTGTGTCTGTTGCTCATACGCTTCCAACACGAGTTGTAGGGTTTTTTTTTTTTTTTTTTGTTCCAAGTTTGCCGTGCACTCAACAAACAGATTTGCGGATGGGTCTGAAACTTGTGTGAAGAGCTAAGACAGTGAGATACACAGCCACAGATGTCACCGTGATCTCTGCACTAAAACGGTGCTTAACAGAAAACAGGATGCTGCGCAGTTCTGTTCCCTAAGAAACAACGAGTTCCCAAGCAAAATACGAAACAGAGCTGAAGAGCATACTTCACTGTGATAGACTGCACCACAGGGAATGAATACACAATTTTTTGTCGTCATCAAACACTGATTTATACCGAACCGGAACCAGTAACAGAAGAAAATTCAAAAGCTGCACTTATGACAGCACAAAAGTTTGGACTCCATGTCGAGTGTGTTAATGGCACTGAAAAAGGCTTTAACCTTTGAACATTTGGTGCATCTGCTGACACAAGTGAAAGCTCATTTTTAATGTTAAAGGATGTTTTCACAGAGCACAGATATGCCGTGCTTCACACCCAAAAAGACCCAGCTGGTGCAGCTGGTGTTTTAGAAGGGTCTAACCCCAGAGTGTTGCAGTGAATGCAGTGAATGGTACCAAAAGAAAAGTTCATGAAGACAGTCAGTTCCCTATAGTTATTGAGGGTTTCCTACATTCAAGGCTTTAATAGCCATCGTGTGGGATAAGTCTAGTGTTGGTCGAAGGCTTTATTAAATACAGTGGGTTTTATACAAACAAGATATGACTATTGGATTTGTGGTTTACTTGTTTAGATGCACAGGCTTTTGAAGGGCTCTTGTATTTTGTTCAGTGCTCTCTGCAACTGGGCTGGTTGAGCAACTGTGTTCTGTCCCCAAATAGTGCGTTAGGTGTGTAAAGTGAAAATATCTGGGATTGAGTGATGGTATCTCACTAACAGGGACACATGGTTTTGCACAAAAATGCATTTTTCAAACTTTCTTAATGTAGACACAGTCTGAGAGCGCCGGGAGAGAATAGAAAGAATTAATGACTTCCTGTCTGCAGAACAAGTTTGTCACTTTCTAAACCATCCTTCCTGTGCAATCTGTTTGTGACTCACAAAATAACAAAAAAGAAATCTGTTATCTCATTAAGGTACAGCACTGAATGCTGTTCAACTGATAGCAGTAAAACAAAGATTTCAAAGAAGGCTTTCATGCTTTTTTTCTGGTGCAGAGCTGGCTCGGAAACATAAGGCCCACAAGTCTTCAAACAACAGCGCTGCTGTTTTTTGCCGATGTCTCTTGGTTTGTGAGTTTGTTTTGTGTTTCTACATTTCTCTAAAAAGCAATATAGCTTAAGCATATAGAACGTTAGCAATAATTGTGTTGACACACTTTATTTACAGGTACATTCTCCATAACATATTAAAAAAGGCCTTGTTTATCTACACTTCTCTTATCTTACTTCATGGAGTCGGTCCAATACAGTTCATACAACCTGGCACACATATGCTGTGGAATGGAGACAAGGAGCTCTCTAATACTGTAGGTTGGGGGTTTTGAATGTGGTGCTGTTAAAGAGGGGTCCGTGAGCATTCCCCACTACACGTGACAGCTTGCAGCACTCCCTGTCACGATGCATTTCTCATCCCAATGACCTGCATTAGACGCCTTGTCACAATAATTATATTTCTCTATATTAATTGATGACGTATAATGGAAATAAGAGCTGTCAGGGGATATATCAAACTGCTGCAACAATAATAGCAAAGGCAATAGGCAAACGAGTATCAAATGGACAAATGAGAGAGGGTATCAGATGTGATTGATGAGGGAAGCTGGCCCGACCACACTGTCTGTGTCTGTGGTCTGGGACTGCTTACGTACATTTAACTGACTGTGTGAGTTTGTAAAAGGAGTATATATATAAAAACAGAATGTAAGCTTTTGGATCCAAAATCCATTTTATTTGTGTGTGTTTGTCCTTGTATTCCGCTAGCATTCACTTCTATTAGTGGCTGGAGACTGTGCCTCGGAGGAAAATTATAACAACTAATAGAGCCGGAATGAGGAATTTGTAATCCGTGTCAGAATTGAATTACCATCCAATAATGCTTATTTCAGTACACAAAGAGACACAATTCCATTCATCTGTAAGCTTTCCTATTGTCACCGGCGTTGACACAGCAGAATATCAATGCAGAAATACACAATCGTTACATTATTGATGTTAAATCTCAATCGTCCTTTGCCCTCTGAGTTCAGCGCAGCTTAATGAGGTATATCAGGGTTTTTATTCCCAGGTACAAATATTTACAACTGCTGCATCGTGGTTATGCTCATGTCATTAGAATATATGCTGTCCTCGGGCGTAATGAACTGAGAAACCATCACAAACAGTTAACGATGCAAGCACAAAGTGTGACCATGTATACAATTAGTGATGCTACAGTGTACTGTAATCGTCTGCTTTGACACCAAAGATGTGCCTTTCTGAGAAATACCTCCATACACATGAAAAGAGGAGGCCGCCGGGAGGTTTGTAAGAATGAACGGTTGCTTGTACATATCCTTTATGAGGGAACATTGACCTTCTGTCGCACATATTTGCTTTATACAGAACATTTTCTAAGAAAGTTATGAACAGCAGTCTTTTGTAACACATGGCATGACTTGGAATTGCCTGCTGTTCAGTCTTTTTGAATGAAACTTTTTGGACGTACAGTATGTAAAGAGGTCACACAGTCACGCTCTGCTTCCAATTGCCGTAACCGGAACAAATTAATATATTTACAAATCGACCATTCCTAAAACAGTTTTGATTATCATCCATGAAATGATACGCAAAAGTAAATCAAAAAGTCCTTTGTTTTTAACCTTGACTGTGGAACGAACAAATGACTAAAGACTTAAGTGTCCTCTAAGGACCACAAAGTCCTTTGATAAATACCTTTTGACAGTTTTACTGAAACTGTTTGGCTGTGATTCTCAATTCTGTTCAGCTGAAAACAGCTCAACGGTCTATAAGAGCATACGGGTATATGTGATCCTCTCACTTGTCCTGAAAGGATAGCCTTGTGCTGTTAAAGGGGTGGAATAATGATTGCATAGTTTCAGTTGTTCAGTTTTTAAATCTCAGTCATCCAGGTCATGGTAATCCAAAAGGTGAGTAGCCAGTCTCTCAGAACTCTCAGAAGCTACTCAGGTGAGTGGCGAAACGTCCAGGTGCCTTTCATTAAACGCCTTTTGGAGTGAATTTTATTTGTAAGAATATCTCACTGACAAAGAAAGGAATCTCCATATGCAGGTGTGTGTATTTCTTGACAACCTTTGTTCACTTTACCTCAAATGCGTCGGGTGTATTGCTAGGAACAAAAGGGAAGTGTGACTGTTGAGTTTAAAGTCATTAAACTCCACACTCATTTTGGCTAAAGGTTTTTTGGTTACACCTCCATAAAAGCTTGTTTTATGACAGTGATGCTTTTAGATCCCACAGCTCCTTGACTGCAGCTCACTTGAGTCCAGAATTGTGAAGAGATGCTGCTGTTTCTTGGCAGGTGTAGTGGTCAGGAGCCAGGTATGTGTAGTGTTTAGTGTGAAGCTGTTTGGATGAGCGGTCCTTGAAAAAGCTTTAAGCTAAGATCAGCACGGTTTGAACAGGCACTGCACTAGTACCCAAAACAAAATGTCCTGTTCAAGAAAAATGACTCTCTCATGAGTTGCTGAAGGTGGTCATGTATAGTATCCTTTAATCTTATGAACTCTGAACATTTTACCTAAATAAGTTGTCTGGCATTAACGGGACTAGCATGACAATTGGTCCACAAACCAGCGGTAGATCAACTGATACACAGATAGATGTTGTGGTTCTGCTTTGGCATTTCATATCGACCGCAAACTGCAATTAGTAATCCAGCCCCACTAGCAAGGAAACCAGATATCAGGGGTAAACCACATGTGATGTCTGTTGACAAGTTTAACAAAGAAAGAATGAAGAAAATTGAGCTGAATCAGACAAATACATATTTGGACAGTGACACTAGTTTTGTTAGTTTAGCTGTTTACCAAAACATGTTCAAGATACAGTTTTATTCTCAGTATGGGCTTTAAGCACGGACTCTCAGCAGTAATTTGATGGTATTCACATCCAAATTAGAGGAAGGGTTTAAGAAGTGCAGCTCTTTGATATGTAGCCACCTCTTTTTTAAGGTGCCAAAAGTAATTGGACAATTGACACAAAAGCTATTACGTGGGCTGTTCCTCTATTAATCCTTCACCATTTAAGCAGGCAAAAGATCTGGACTGGATTCCAGTTGTGGTCAAAGGACATATCATGAAAGTACAACAGACAAAAAGAGGGATAGCAGAAATGTTAGGAGTGACCAAATCAACAGTTTGGTACATTCTGAGAAAAGAGAAACCCACTGGTGACCTCGGGAACTCAAAATGGAAAACAGTGGTGTATGATGATAGGATCCTTTTACACTCTGAAGAAAAACCCTTTACAACATCAAGTGAAGCACACTCTCCAGGAAATAGGTATATCAGTATCTAAACTTTGTATAAAAATGGTTGTAATTCCTAAATGTTTCATAGGATATTTTTTGTTCAACCCCTTGAATTAAACCTGAACGTCAGCACTTCAACTGCATCTTAGCTGTTTCATTTCAAATCTAATATGGTGGCATGTAGAGTCCAAATCATGAAGATTGTGTCGCTGTGCACATATATATATGCGCTTAACTGCATGGGTTAATTTAAAAGTTGATTCTGAGTTAAATTTTTACAAACTACAAGTATTAAGGCCAGACCGTTCCATCACGTACTGAGCCCAAACCATCCCAAAATATCCGGTACTCATTTAGATAAAAGAAAGATGTTTTCAATAAAAAGCAAACTAGGGCCTACAGCCCTCATAACCTCTCCGAATGAATTTGTGGGAATGCTATCAAGGGGACGAGAGGATGGCCTCACATGTGACACAATCTCAGTGAGCGTATGCAAAGAAATCGGCCCAAAGCGATCCAACAAATTAAGGAATGGGCAAGAGAGG
Organism: Mugil cephalus; assembly: GCF_022458985.1. NCBI lineage: Eukaryota > Metazoa > Chordata > Actinopteri > Mugiliformes > Mugilidae > Mugil > Mugil cephalus. The sequence continues at coordinate 14,460,240 of NC_061772.1, read as the reverse complement.
GCCCCGGCAGAAATGAGAGGAGTTGGTGAGGAGGTGATATTAGCCTTTCCTCATACTGAGCAAACCTAGGGAAATATTTCAGGTCTCTTGTCATGTCTATCAGATAATGCAAACATTTGGAAGTCATTTCTCGGTCGTGGTAATATCACCAGCACCCTGCACTCTGCTTTCTTGGAAATTAAGTTCCATGTGTCATTTTCTAGTGGATGGGGACTACAGCTTCCTCACAGGGTGAGACTTTACTGACTCTGAAACTTAAGAGGATAGTTTGGAGGATTTTCTGGAATGAGATCACTATATGAGCTACTCACTGCTAGCAATATCCATGCATTTATATTAGCTTGGTCTGAAGCAGCAGGTGCTCCTGTCAAATCTCTCAGGCAGGTTTCAATGCTGGCAGTGATAGTTGGGGTGATCTGTTCAATGGGCTAATTAACAGCAGGCTAACTAGATATGTTAATGCTTTTCCACTCAGATAACAATACAATCTGTAACTATTAGATGGCTGCCATTTATCACGTCAGCATCTTTGGATGTAAAGGCAACAACTTATTTATTTACTTATTTATTATTATTTGTTTATTTACTTATTTATTTACTTTATTTTTCATGAACTATTGTACATGAAAAATAAATGGATGCCTGAAAATCCTCTGATTCATAATTGAAATCACATTTAATTGAAGTCCATCAAATCAAGAATGGAGCATTGGCACTGGGGTTGATTACGTGCAATGAATTAAATAATTTGTTAGTTCATTACACATGCAATCACATAACTTACTGCTTGAATTACATTACTGTCTGTGTCTGAAATGTTCATTTCTGTTTCAAAGCCTCCGACATAGAACAGGTCATGTATGACAAAAGCATGTTAGTGCAAGTACCTGCAGAATTCCAGCGGTACACCATGAACCATGGCTTCACACTGACTACATTCTTTGTCAGCAAGACACAAACACTGTAGTTGAATCCTTTCATTCTCCTTTTGATGTTCTGTCACTCCATTACCCCAATGGGGGAACCGCTCATTTATTAAAGTATATTTATTTGTATGAAGGCCAGTTAAACCATTTTAACCATTTTGAGCCTTTTTAAATGCACAGAACTCAATATGTTTAAATACCATCAGCATCTATGTTGCAACATGCAGCTTTGTGGGGAATAGTTGTTTGTTTGTTACCATGGTGGTTTTACCCCTTTGTTTGACTTTGTTTGACTGCACATCCAGTTCTCCCCACTCCTCTCCACTTACCCATCCAATTCCCCACTAAACTTCTGCTGTACAGTATTTACAACATACCCCCAGCTCACCATACTATGTTTGCCACATTGCCCTTGAGCTTTTCAGCCTTCTTCGGCCTGTTTACTCCCACTGATTGTTGATCTTGCCTGTTATCCAGGGCTGTATTTTTGGCTGCTCACTCTGGTTTGTCTGTCTGCCATTTTGCAACCATATAAGAAACCTTTTCTTTGTTTTCTTTTTTGGATCCCTCTCTCATTTCTACCTTTGTCTGCTTGTTTATCGTGCTGTGCTTTGTGTCTTTTAATCCAAGCACTTACATGCTCTCTAATGCAAAGCCAGCTTCTTCTGACTTGGGTAAAGCAAAGTGTGGCATCGGTCATTGCACCAGCATGAGTCAGCATATCCTCAGCAGCATTTCAGAGACACTGACACACTATTATGGCAACTATCAACAATACAGATAGCAGTGTTTTTATTAGGATATATAGAGATGATGCTGACATTCAAGGTTTATAGCTGTGCCAACTAAGGGTATGAAAAATACTCACAGGGTTGCATAAACACAAATTCTCTGTGTCTTGTGCTGAGAAATATGCAATATTTTAGGTCCTTTGCGAGAAACAGAAACAACTTTTCATAAATTGAAAGAAAAAAAAAATCCTGGTGAGAACGAGAGATGCTGAAATGCATTAGGAAGTGAAGCACACACAACAGCACGCAGGGAATTGACCATAAGCTACATAGGTCAAGTCTATTTTCTTCACTGCACACGTGGTGTGTGTAAAGGATTATGTATGTTCACTGAATGCCAAACACCAGTTCGGCATCCAGGGAAACTCAAACCTATCAAAAGACTGTTTAAACTTGATAGTGGGTAATTTGTCAGTGCTAATTTGATATGCAAATGTTCTCATCAAGCTCTGTAACGAGATTAGCCTGGTGAAGCCCAAGTATACAGTAAACCATTATGGCATGTTATTTTTAGCTCCTTTTTTGAGCATTAATATGTCGCTGGGTCCACACTGGCCAGTTCACAAAGATGAGGCGCTCCTTAACAGTAAGCCAAGCTGAATTTATTTACATGGCATCTTCCAACTACAAGGCAATTGCTTTAAAGAAAACAAACAAAAAAAGGCTAAACATAAAACCTGGAAGGTGTAAAGAGATGGTGTGAATGGAACACAGTATAATAGCAAATCACACATTTAAGTAAAAAGTCATTTAGATAAAAATGGGCCATAAAAAAAACAAACAGAAGAACAAACTTTAGACTGCAGTTACATTGCTGTGAGAAATGTGAGTTAATAATAATAACTTCATGATATCTTGGTGTTTTTTGCAGACATTCGAGGCATATATATTAACAGAAAACAGAAAGCAAATCTGCCCCAGATGATCTCAGAATAACATATTCACACATATTCTATTTTTTACTTACAGTATCATTGTAATTAAGTGTTGCTGTGCTTCCACAGTATGCGAAACATAAGTCAAAGGTTTCAGGGTGCACGACCGTCAATTGATGCGACCCCTGTGCTTCTCCATGCAGGTGGTGAATTACATAATGACAAAGCACCCTATATAATTTTCTAAAAGTGTTATTGCCTACAGTGCAACTTAACAATAAAGCTGTTTCAGTGCATTAATACAGTTGTTGTGTAAGCTACCAGTTTTATTCATTTGTGGATTGCCATGCTATGCAACCATATGGGATGTCTCGTTTTGTCTTATAGCTAGTAAGTTAGTTAGTTAGTTAGTTAGTTAGTTAGTACGTCATTTATAGAGTGTTTCCCATTTCTTACTTTTGGGATGCACTGTTACGCCGGCCTTTCCTTCTTTAAGGCTTTTCCAGAAAATAAGGACATTAAATACAAATGATATTAACTTAAAGCAACACAGCGCACAAGTAACAGCAAGCATGGCCTTTATGGCTGCAAATGATAATTATGGGATTTTCATCTCATCTCGTCTTCTACTACCGTTTATCCTAACTAGGGTTGCGGGGGTTGGTGGAGCCTATCCTAGCAGTCATTGGGTGAGAGGTGCGGTAGATGCTGGATAGGTCGGCAGTCTATGGCAGGGCTAACACATAGACAAACAACCATTCACACTCACAACTAGAGTCAATTTAGAATCACCAATTAGCCTAACGAGTATGTCTTTGGAGATGGGAGGAAACCAGAGTACCCAGAGAAAACCCATGCAGACACAGGGAGAACATGCAAAGGCCCAAGCTGGACTCAAACCCGGACCCAGCTGCTCTACCGCCGAATCATGGGGTTTTGGTAAATTAAACTCTTTTGGTATTTAAAAAGGCACTTAACCTTATTTCTGTTATTCAATGCAAACTAACTACTTATCCAGAAGTGGAAACAACATCTTTTACTATGAGAGAAAAGGATGTCGTGGATCTTCCTAGTATTGTGTAGGTCTCCGTTGTGTCAAAGCAGTCCAAAACAGTTGTGAATCATCAAGCTTGTTCCAGTGCAGTGAATTTGAAGGCCAGGTCAACACCTTTTGCAGTTATTCATGTTTTTTGAGTTGTTCCTAAACTTTTTTTGCATGTGTGTTCCTGTGTCAGGCTGCATTCAGTTGGAGAGGGTTGCTTCAATCAAGAGGAATCATTGTTTAGGGGTGGGGGTGCCTGATTTGCTCTAGGTGGGTGGTATATGTCTAATTAACATCCACACGAAGGCCAGGTCCAAGTTTTTCCTATCTTAACATTGTATTGTATTGTCACAAGATAGTCAATGTTATGCACTTCACCTATTACTGGTCATAGTGTTATACCTGATCAGTTTATTGTATTGTATGGGCAGACTGAAATAGACACCCAGGGTTTCATTTGTTGCAGTAGAGAGTACATTAAGCAATCCATCCAGAGAAGCAGAAGCAGCAGCTGCATTAGGCCGGTGAAAGGATAGAGGCGGCGTGGACCCTGAATTGACCCAGCTACTGAGAGGACCAATTGGTGGTGCTTACTCAGAATGCTCTCTGTACCAAGAGAAACTCAAACATAGTGTCATGAATTTCCACATGTTGGACATGAGTTTGTACCGTACCATTAATAAATGTTTTACTGCTTAATGGACAGAGATTCTTTAAGATCCAGAAGATACACTGAAGGAGACCACCAAGATCAACAGGGCTGAGATGATCATCAAGAGAGTGACATTATTTATGTAATGGAGAACAGGCTAGTTTCTCCAAATGCATGGACAACTTTTGTCAATCAACTGACTGCAGTTACCATTACTTAAACAGTAATGATACAGAATTAATGGAAGTGATGCTTACTGAATTGAAAACACAACAGGACCCCACGGAGAAGACCCCATTTGCAACTGGCAGCCATTCAGGCCCAGGTAGCTGGTGCTGGCTGACCCACTGTAGCTCATGTTTGCTTTTAAGCGTTATACACTTTTCCCTAGAGATAACACCTGATCAGACCAAAGTTCCCGTAGTGCAAGAAGAGGCATTCATTAGTAATGAAAGCAGCACCATTCTGCAAGTCAGTGTATTAAAATGAATTTGTTTTAAGGTAAAATAATTGCATAGTTTTGCTTGGCAGAGTAATCAAAGGACACACAGTAGACTATGTATTTATATGTATATTTTTGTGATTTGTTATCCATCAGTAGTCATTGGGGCTACTTTTTAAACCCCTGTTAGGGTTTATCTCGTTGTTTTAAATACACTTGATGCATTGATGTATTATTTACAAGCCAATACTGAATGTGCAGCATATTAGAAGGTGTATGATGATCAAATGTCGGCAGATTTTTGCACCGTTTCAGATACCTGAGATTGCAGGTCATCAAGTTACCGGCATGAAAATTTAAGTAGCACAAAACCGCACTATGCAATTGGGAGACTGTACGAATCAATATTTACATCAAGAAAATCAATTCAAAAAGAAATCAAGACGTTAGCAGGGAGCAAACAAACCATGTACTCGTAGCCGGCTGTTATTACAGTACCGCAGGTTCACCACAATTTAGGGAAAAAATAAAAATGTTCATTACAGTACACTTATTTTATGTCTTTGGGAAATATGAAACCTTCAGTATTGAAGTTTTGCCTCTAGAATTTGCTCTGGTTATATTTTGTTTACATTTACATTGGTACATTTCTGTCATTTAAATTTCTTACTGCTGCAGGGAACAGAAGTTCAAAATATGCTAGGAAAATAACACATTTGCATGGGGTGCATGAATTTCCTCTTGAGGCAGTAGGCCAATACTCCACATAAAAATAGGAGATGACAAGTTAGTGAACATCTGGAAGGAGGAAGGCAGCAAGGGTACAAGTTAGGAGTTATGAGGGCATCTGTTTGGCTCTCCTTCCTTCCTTGGCCTCTCTCTGAGTGGAATCTCTCCTTCTTCCTTGTTTCTGGCATCTTTATCCGAGAAAGACAGATGGATTTGCTTCTCCCTGGATACACATTCAATCTCTCTCTCTCTCACTCACACACACACACGCATCCACGCACATACATACATGAACTGTATACACACACATATAGAGTAACACACAACCAAAGGCACAAATAATTTACAGATCGCAGGCATAGTGACTTTGACAAACAAATAGACTCCAACGGGCACACATTTATACACTCGACGCTTGGGAGACGGACAGCTGCGCAAATATGCCCGGCCCTCATTCTTGGGATCTGAGTGGCGCTCCAGCCACAACAGCAAATATTTCCCCTGCTGTCATCTTCTCTATTTTCTCTCCCTTATTCATCTGAAGCGTGCCCAGGAAGTGGCAGGAGAGGTTGAGCAGCTTCATCGCACAGCCAAGAACCAGCACATCCCTCTTTTTTCCCCATTTCCATCGTCTTCCTCCCAACGCCAGATGCTGATTGGGGGTGAAAGTGGTGGCGAGATGGCACCCTACCTGTCCCCTGGGGAAGATGAAATGTAAATTTTGTGACGTGGGCTCATTTTCTGCAGTCTGGAGCTGTCTGATAGGACATGACTGGAGGCTTATTTGATTAGCTTAATTCCTTCCTCGCGTGGACCACCGCGGCAATGTTCCTGGGACATTTGTTAGAGCATTAGGCCTACAGTTAATGAACAATTTGTTCCGTTGAGCAACAAACCACACGAGCAATCGGGAGCCGTCCACACGCTGCAAGTGTATGGACGATAAAAGTTTTCACCATTCTGACACCTGCCCAAGAAATTACATTGGAGAACCTGTGACAGAAAACGTACTGCCCTATATTTTTTTTTTCTGTGCTCAGAGGATTGGGGGAAAAAAAGTTAATTGTTAAGTTGGCTGTTGCTTTGATGATGCCTCAATTTGATGACTTCCACAGGTTTTGTATTATTCTAGGGTCCCACTGTGAATGATGTTACTTATGAATGCATTACATGTCGTCCACTACTGTGAGTGCAAACTGAATTTCCTCCTGGGACAATAAATAATGATTTGTTTACTGTATATGTTGCATATAAAGAGGTGTGTTGGAAGGTTGAGGCCCCAAAAGCTCCTCAGCGTGAGCTTAGAGATCACTTGTGGCGAAGTCATTACGCGCTCACCTTACATGGTGCCTCTTTCACACCCTCTCCATATGTTGCATTTCACCATACATCTCCACGTGAGACATAGCATGAGTCGCAACAATATGCACACAGCAGCCGACAAACACGACTGAGAAAACAACACATGTTCACAGAAATTACAAATTGTTAGAGGGAAAACAATGTCGGGACATTATGATTATTATGATTATATAGTTTTCAGTATTTGTAGTTTCAATCTCCCCTACTGATATTGAGAAATAATCTGCCATGTCAGCAAACAGCACGTTGATTTAAATGTCTAATTACTGGATGAAGGTTTCCTCACATTCAAGTTCACAGCTTGTAAAAGGATAATATTTCTTTGTGATTAGAAATTCCAACATATTTGTTTATATGTGTGCTAAAATGCTAAAATCATCCCATGTGTGTTTACTCGCCCCAAAACATCAAACTTGACAGAAATTGTTGTACATAGTGGTGCTTGTTGGTGATATAACAGAAGAGGTGAAGAAGTTACATGATGATTACCTCACATCATGCTCAGAAAGAAATGTAATCAAATTTAAACATTTACACTGATCAGGCATAACATTATGACCTTATATTGTGTAGGTCTCCCTCGTGCCTACAAAACAGTTGTGACTCATCGTGGAATGGACGTGGGTCTTCTGAGGGTGTCCTGTGGTGTCTGGAACCAGGATGTTGTTAGTGGGGGGTCTTTGGCTCCTGTGGGTTGAGGGGAGGAGATCAGGCTTGTTCCAGTGCATCCCACAGATCCAGATCAGTTTCCAGGGATCTGGAATTTGGAGGCCAGGTCAACACCTTGTGGTGGTGTTTATGTTCTTTGAGTTGATCCTAAACCGTTTTCATTTGTGTGTCTGTGTCAGGATGCATCCCGCTGCTGGGGATGGCTGCTGCTGTCATCAATAAGTGTCATTGCTATGGGGTGGGGTTGCCTGGTCTAGGGGAGTGGCACATGTCTACAGAACATCCACACAAATGCCAGGTCCAAAAGTTTCCCAGCAGAACATTTTATCACAATTTGGCCAATGTTATTTACTTCACCTGTCAGTGGTCAATTTGCTGGTCATAATGATATGCCTGATTGGTGTATATGCCACCAATACTGACTTTTTTTTTTTTTTTTTTAATTATTAGCGAAATATTGGTGTCCATGTAGCCTGTACTGTGCTAATGGTGGATAATATAGGACATGATGTGCTGTGGTAGAAAGGTCAGAGAAAGCTATCAAATGTGTTTGGTCGTAATTCACTGCAGATACGTAGCGGGTGTGATTTATGTCACAGAACAAGCATCTGGATTGGGAACCAGTGGCTCAAAAAGTGCTACTCTTTTACTGCCATTTGATCTGATACTTTGATGCACGCGTGTCACATTTAAGCCAAAACATTCCTGTGTTTCCTCTTGATTCTGCTTTGTTGGTAAATAAAAAAAAGGGCTAGTTGGGAAGAGAGGAAATCCAGTGATATGGTAATTATTATATTACATATTGCATACAAATTATCCGAGTGGGAGGTTACATTAATAGTGAAATCCGCAGCCTGCTGTTCAGATAATGAATGAAATATGATCCAGAAAGTCCAGACTGAATAATACATCTTCATCCATGACTTTGAATGCTTATGAGCTGTCAAAACACTAGTTTATAGGAGGCGATACAGAATTTATTGTGGTTATTAATGACAATCATTTCTATCCCATATCTCAATGATGATCAGATTAAGAGCAGAATAAGTTCGCTCTCATTATGAAGTAATCTTTGAGCCGTCCTGCTGCTGCACAACACATAGACATAGTGGCTTCATTGAAGTGTATGAGAGGCTATGTTTTTTTGCACATTACAAATCACTATACAGACGTTGCTGTTCTGTAATACTGTCGTGATCTGTGCAGAAGAAATTTCACACTGTTATCTGACATTCTGTGGAAGAACTGTAGTCACTATTTCCTCTCACAGTGTAATGGGAATTAGCTTAAAAGAAGAGATTTAAGTTGTTACTGAGCTAAAGGAACATGAGCCAAGAGCATACATTAGTCCTACACAATAATGTTTGAGCCTATTCTGTGCATGCAAGCTACTAAAAGTAAGCATATTTGTATGGTAATGTCACCTGCCACCCAGTTGCTGCTTGATCACACAAGCATTCAATCATATTTATCTACCTTGCCTACCATACCACCATGGGATATAGCACTATAACTATAAATAAACCTTTCTTTCTCGCTCCTATACCCCTTTTCTATCTCAACTCTGCATCTCCTCCTCTGTTCTTCCCACGCATGTGTGTCTCTTGCTCTTTCTTTCTCTCCCTGCCCTTCCTCCTCCGGCCTGCCACGCTCTCATTTGTCACATTTACAATGGAAACATCCAAATTTACAGATGCTATCAATTAATCACCTTCGCTCTAATTACAATCCAATTAACCTCTGTTTCCACGCGCCATGCTGCAGGACGGCCAGCACCCTCGCTCCTCCATCACACTGCTCAGACACAGACAGACAGAGAGACGGAGAGGGAGGGAGAGTGAAAAGTGTAGTGAGATGTAATGGAAGAAAAACTAAGTACGATGGAGAGAGATGCTGTAGATGGTTTGAAGAATATGCTACACGCAAAAGTGTGCAACGACGTGCTGGACCACGTCCTGTTGTTCTGGAGCTGTGTAACAGTTTGGGCAAACCCCCGTTATTTACAGCTAAGCAAAGCCATGATGCCACATGTTGGATGCAAGTCGACTTTCAACTGCATGGGAGCAGTTTGAGGAGGCAAGTCTCTTGTTTCAATATGACAAAGCTCTTGCTCACAAAGCGAGATCCATGAAAATGTGGAATGTGAAAATGTGGTGTGGAAGCAGCTGACTGGCCTGCACGGTGAACAGACCTCGGCTGTGAGCCCGGGATACGTACGTACTGTACATAAATACAAAGATGAACAGGGGAAAATATCAAAGAAAGGGAGATCAGAGAGAAGACAGGCAGTCGTGGAAAAAAAAAACGAGAACGAGGAATAGGGGAAAAAATGATGCTCAGCTCAAGAGCTGATGTCTCGGCGGAGGATCACAGGTGTGACTTGTGCGGAGACAAAGGAAGAAGAGAAGCGAGAGGAAGGGAGAGCGATGGAGGAAGAGAGAGGGAGGGATGAAGAGCTCTTGCTGCTGTTGTCAGGAGGATTCAAGAAAGAGAAAGGATGTGTCCATTACAGACAAGACTGTTCTCCTGGCGCCATGGGAAACCGGGCTGTCACCACGAACCACCTGTGCATGAGCGTGTGTAAGAGTATGTGTGTGTGTGTGTGTGTGTGTGTGTGTGTGTGTGTGTGTGGATGCAGTGTCTATGTGCACATAATGCACAAATACACACATTATGTTGATGTATCCCGTCGGACATGCACACGCATAGCATATCCATAAAACACGGCACATGCATCAACAAATAGGCACTCATATAAAAAAAAGAGGTAAAACATGCATTAAGATGTGCACCCCGGTACATGCATTCCAATTATGTACTGTACGTGTGCACACATACAATAGAAAAAGCGCATGCATACCCTGACACACACACACCCTAGCTCTAACGCAGATGGATATACACCACAACTATTAGCAGCTCTGGATTTACAGTGGCCCGTCAGCCTTCAGCTTTTAATGCCACATGGGGCCTGTTTTACAGCTCTGCCCCAGGGCCCCAATCGGCTTTCAATTAGCAGGTGAGCTGCAGCCCTGTTCCCAATCAATAGCCCAGTACAGGAAGGCTGCGGGCACCCTGGGGCCCCCAGCTTGGAGGGTGGAGAGAAATGGAGGTGGGGAGGGGGTTGGAAAAGAGGGGGAGCTGGCAAGAAAGGCTGAGGTGGAATCATGCCATCGTGCTGGGCCAGAGGGCTGTTTGAAGGGGTTGGACCTGTCACTTCCTCTCTTGCAACTCACGAACACGCAGCACAAAATGAATCAAGGCACAATTCGTCCGCGCATTCAGCATTTAACTCTTGTTTTTCTTACGCAAGGAAACCAGACTAATGAAATCGACACACTAAGTATAGAGTGCTGAAGCGGTGTTGGCAGCCGTGGAAGAGGAAGCTGCCCTCCATGGCAACTTAAGAAATAAAAAAAACATATTTATATGATTCTGAAGACCTTGAGGGACTTGGAATTAAGAAATCTTACTACATACAATTTAAATAGAATTTGTTTGAATACATGGATTTTACTTTGGATTCAACCATGTAATGTTTAAAATCTGTGGTTACATGTGACAAATGAGTGCGGTTTAAAGACTAGTTTTCATGGCAATAATCCTCCTAAAGAAAGTGTTTCAAAGTTTCTCCTACCCATTTTTCTTGGTTGAGCAATTTCCCCCAAAACAAGTGACAGAGTCTTTAAAGAGGGTGATTACTCTCCTTTTTTCAAGGCACGTCAGTTAATTCGAGAAGGCACTGGGACTTGAAAGCGACTCAAGTGAGTTTGTCTGATGCTACTTTAATGTGCAAGATGACGGATTTAAACACAGAAAACAAGAGCAAATAATAGAAGATGGGCATTTTTTGTGGTATTTCTTTCATCATGGGATCTGAACGACCATTCCTCTTGCTTCTTTCCAGGAAAATCAATAAAGCCAACATGAGTAAAGTCAAACTCAGCTGATAAACTGCCTGACAAGAGTTCTGCAATTTCTACACTTTGCGGTCAGGACATTTTAGTGCTGCTGCATTGAAAGTTAAATTATCTATGACTACTGGACTGAATACAAATTAAGTAACTTATTAAAATATGCACTTTTACAGTGTGCACACACACACACACACACACACACACACACACACACCCATCTGCATGCATGCTCAGCTGTCAAATCCACACTCTCATCAATGGCCCAGCTCAGCCCAACTGCACGGAGGGGAGGGACCAAGTGAAACAAAATTAAGTGTTTCAATTCTCATCCACCTCTTGCATGGCAAAATAGCCAAGTCATTTTAATTAGACTCACAGAGCACCACACGCTTTGGTCCCTACCTCCGACACATGAAAAAGAAAAATCCCATTCCCTGTAGTGACAGCAGCGAGGGGGGGGGGGTCTGCCAAGGGAGACAGTTTGGCACAGAGCTGGCATTCAGTGAATAACGCGGTACAGAACGCCATTTTTGCATCATGCTGTACTGGTTGTCAGAAGAGCTACGCCCATCAAGCAATCTTCTGTGTGTATTTGTTTATTATTTTTCTCTCCTATGTGTTTTGTAACCTTGTGGGTAGCCTGTAACAAAGGGAATGCGGTGGAGGGAAGGGAGGTTAGAAAGGGCTGGGAGGCACTGGGGAAGACGAAGAGGAGAATGAGGAGAGGAGCTACACGGTTGCTGGAGTGACATGGGTGTCTTTGAAGGCACCACAGCAGGAGGAGGGGGTAGGTTAGGGGAGAGGTGGGAGAGATAACTGGGTCCCATCCAACACTCTGCTCCTCTGTCTCTTTCCCCATGCCAGTTTTATCCGAAGGGGCAATGAGGGTCTTTGAAGGCATCCCAGCAGGAGCTGTATGATTGTGTGTGTGTATGTGTGTGCGCGCACGTGCGTGTGTGTGTGCATAACTTCAACTGTACAGTTGCATGCGCATGTTGGAGCATTCATGTGTGCATGTGGGCAATGACATCCCGAGTAAACACGTTCGTGTGTGTATGTACTGTACATGCACAATTCTATTTATGTATGTGTTTGTGTTTGCACATGTGCGCCTGTGATGGGAGAGCAGCCCCGCTACAGTACATCTCACTCCGAGTGCTGGAGAGGCAGAGCTAGAGCTGCTGGAAGGCGGAGAGACAGGCAGCTCTTCCCTCCACACATCTCTGTTCAAAGGCGCCATCAAAGTCTGGCAGAAATGTCAGTGCTGCAGGCAGGGGACCGGCCTCTGAATGTCAGTCCTTCTCAGGTCAACACCGAGAGCCTGCCTGCCTCGCACAGACAGAAAGGGGTGGGGTGGGGTAGATGGAGATAAAAAGGGAAAACACGAGGACAGTGATTAGGGGAACATGATAAAATGATGAAGAAAAAGAGAGCGAGATGAAGTTACGGAGGAGAGAGACGGCGATAAGGAGCGAGGGGGCAAAAATAGGAACAGGGAGGATGAGAGAACAAAATGTTGGGTTTTGGATCGTTTGTGGCGCGACTTTGTTTCTTTCATTCCATCTATCAGTGTGGGTTTCTGCGGGTGCAGCGGGATGTCAAGTGACTTCAGGCCCGAGATCTAGGGGAGACTTTGAGCACGGGTAGTAATAAGGCACGAAAGAGGTACACAATGCAAAATCACCCTCGCGCCTACATGGATCTGAAATGCGGGAATGCACTCGTAGCAGACAGAGACACACATACACACACACACGGAATATAATAGACAGATGTGCGCTTATATCGAAGGCATGCGCAGTCACACACACACACAAACACACACGGACACACAAGTGAATGTCCCAGTGCAGGCCATGAGGAGCCTGTCAGATTACAGGAGGGTAATTGAATGGTAACGGAGCAGACAACACATCTAGCACAGCCGGACTCCAGAGGCGGCCGCCACCATACCAGAGCTCAGGGGAAATTCAGGGCCCACTTAATAGTGAATTGGAGATGGAGCATTGTGTGTGTGCGTGTGTGAGAGAGAGAGGGAGAGAGAGAGGGAGAGAATGCTTGCTAGGTAGGTGTGGGACAAAGGAGAGCGCCCATGGCAGCAGGAAAAATGGTCACTGAAAATTTGAAGAAAGCTGATTTGAAAAAGTATTCGAAATGAGCAAGAAAAAAAAGAAGAACCGCCAAAGAAAGAAAGAAAGCGCACAAAAAGACAAAAAGATGTACGTGTAGTTACGTTAATGGATAGAAAAATACCGAAAGCTGAAAAGAAAATAGAGCAAGAAGAAAACGGGGACAGAAAAAAATGTGGAGGGCACAAAAAAAGAGGGAAGACGGTAAGAAAAAGAAACTGTGAGAGTGACAAAAAGCTAAAAATACAAATAAAAGTAAGTGACAAAGAAGAGCTGTTACATGATGGACCTGAGTGTCCACCTGCCAATGAACATCTCTAATAGCAGAGAAAATTGACAAGTGAGAGCGAGTCAAACAGAAGCAGCACACCCAGTGCTACATAAAGAGGGGAAGACAAGTGACAAATGAATGCAGATTTTTTTTTTGTCCCAGTGGCACTTTAATGGCAATGAACACTCAGTGTCATTTTATCCCCATATGAATAGGGAGAGATGAGCAGACATGACATGCACAGAACACACATCATGGTATTGACTGTGTGAGTGTGTGTGTGTGTGTGTCTGAGACAGGCAGCCGACTTCTGCTGGGTGCCTCTTTCCGCCGACGGGAGCCCAGCCACTGGGTGGAAACTAACAAGAAACTTCACCCTGATGAGAAGGACGCAACTGGAGAGGATCTAGCGAAATGGGTAGAATGAGAGAAAGCGAGAGAGGCAGGGGAGGGTAAGCGAAAATGAAGGGAGGGTGGAAGCGAGAAAGGGGGGGGGAGAGACAGGAAAGGAAGGGAGAAAACAAGAGGGTCTGCTGGGTGTAAAGTTTCCCCTGGATATGATATGTGGATATGGGGATGTCATCAAGCCTGTGAAGTGGAAACAATAAAGAATTAGGATTGTCTCTGAAGACAGGGGAATTAATCCAAAATGAATTACAAAGGGGAGAGAGGAGGAGAGGAGGAAAAAAAAATCAACATCAGCTATTTCCTTTTCCTCTGCTTCGAGGCAGATAGGGGGCGGTTTGTGCGAGTACTGTGAATGCCATAAAAATTAAATTAATAACAAAGGGAAACACACACACACACACACACTCACACACACACACACACACACACACACACACACACACACACACACACACACACACACACACACACACAGGAGCGGAAAAATTAGTAGTACGGGGGTGGAGGGAGATAGTCGTGCGGAGAGCGAGGGTACAGATGGAAAAGAGAGACGAGAGAGATTTCAGAGAACTGAGGGTGGGCACTGTTGCTGCCAGATTGCACTGCTCTTTTGTTCCCCCTCGCCTTTCTGGAAAGGGCTGCCGGTGTTAAAGAGGAGATGCTGCGGAGGCCATTGTAATAAATGCCACTTGTAAATTGCGGAGTGGAATTATACAGCGTGCAGATGGATCCATACGCCTGAGCAAAACGTGGCCAAAAAAACCGGGAGCGATAATTAAGACTTAGGGGGTGAATGACAGAGCCATTTGTGACGACGGAATATGGCGTCTCCTAGCTCTCTGGGAAACAGAAGGGCTCGGAGAGGCTCGGTGTCACAAAACATTACCCACACAGCTGTTGGCTTTATGAGCAGCAATGGTGTACTCTCTTCCTCCCTCCCACCCTCTGCCTCTCATCCTCATCTACTCTCTATCTCTTCCTACCACCACCCCAACCAGCCCAGTGTGCGCACACACCCGTCTCCCCTTGGTCACCACACAGCGGTGCTATTCTTTTGCATTCTGTGCCATCTTAAAACCTCTCCCTACCCCCCAAAACACCACCAGGATCAGTTTTTTCATCCATCGCCACCCGGTTCCCCGCTCTGCCTCACACCACTATCCTTGCCATCTCCGAGGGACCAGACAAGGACTTGTACTCCATCATTCATATCCATGCAATAGGAGCAGGGAAAGCACTCCGCACGCACACAAATATAGAGTAACACCCGGGCTGAAAATTCAATAAAAAGCACTGACACTGTCAGTGCTTGGTACTGTTTTGAATGGGAGTTTGGGCTTACTGGGGCTCTGGGCTGACTATAAAGTAGGAAAATCGAATTCTGTTGTTTTTCTTCTTTCTCTTTTTGTGGGAAAAAAAAGAGGCGTGTTTGTATGCCATCCCTGCGCTCACAGTGCATCCACGAGTACTTGCTTGTTGCTCCGCTCGTGAGGTTCAAGAATCATGTGCGTGATTTGTTCATACAGTAGTTCACTTCGGTTTTTTGTTTTTTTTTTGCTTCAGAAATCATGAAACACTGGTTCGGTCGCACTCTGGGGAATTTACCGCGGCTGCTCAACAAGTGCAGCCACACCGTCTCGTACCCAAATAACACTTTTGCTTTGTGCCACTGCATAAATTGTTGCCGTGTCGCCGCAACTACGCAACCGAGTAAAAACCGACGCACATTTATCCTACTTGGCGGATAAAGCGATTCTGATTCTGATGTGTCTCCCAAACTCTGCCCTCTAGTCTCTCTCTCTTTCTCTTAAGTCCATCTATCTCTCTGCCTGGCTGGCCAGCCTGTCTTCTGGTCTCGTCTACCTCTTTGTCTCTGTCCCGGGGGCCTCAGCAGCGTGCAGAGTAGCCTGCGAAGTCTTAACTCAAACGAGACCCCTTCGCGCCCCGTTAAACCACCGACCTTCTCTGTCACTCCTGTCGCCCGCTGCTGCCGACGACGGGGGCCTGAGCTGCAAGCTAAGAGACC
Organism: Mugil cephalus; assembly: GCF_022458985.1. Taxonomy (NCBI): domain Eukaryota; kingdom Metazoa; phylum Chordata; class Actinopteri; order Mugiliformes; family Mugilidae; genus Mugil; species Mugil cephalus. The sequence continues at coordinate 14,444,001 of NC_061772.1, read as the reverse complement.
CTGAGCTCAATAAAAGTGTGGGTGATTAAACAACTCCCTGTAATTGCTCCTTTTGTGCAGGAATCAAATGGTCACACTTATTACGGAGGCAGGAGAGAGGGAGGCTGGGAGCAGTAGCTTCCGCCGAGGGCCAGACATCCTCGGTGACCCTCTGCCCTCCCGTCACTACTCCTTTATCTGACCAAACAACCACTGTGTAGTGTGTGTTTACCTGTATCTGTGTGTGCTAATGCCCCGTGTGTATCTGCCCGGTGTGTACGTTGAGTATGCAAAGAAAAGCGATTAAAACAAAGGCTGAGCAGAATAACACCAGAGCTCCCCTCAGTGGCCGTGAACCGAACTGCATATGAAAAGGCTGGATCTAAAAGATTTGCAGTTGTGTGTTTCCAGCCAGCTGGCTTTGGTAATGGGGGACAAAGCCAAACCAGGGGACCATGTCCAACATGAGGCCCAGGTTTTGGAGATCACAGTAACACATGAACCATACACATCATCTGCTACTCACACGCATATATCCAGATATCGGTACCAGGGCTCAGCCGCAGGCCCCTGTCAAACGGGTCAGCTTACAAAAGGGAGGGGCCCAATTATCATAGCCACAAATACACACATAAAGTGCCTTTCAAGGGTCCATGAGTGCTTCGGCTTCCCTATGATTATGCCCATTCGCTACACACCCAGCACTTGTCGTACACACACAGAGCCGCCTGTGCCAAAACAGCCATCAGACCGGACTTTTGTAGTGGAGTAACACTGAGCTGCGTTTAGCTGGTTTGAAAGGGGAGAGCTTTCTGCGGTCGGGGAGAGCAAGAGAAGCGGCGGGAGGAGGGACGGAGTGAGCATTTGGCTGCTCAGCAACTATTAGTGATCCTCCTTTCTTTGAGGTGAAAACGCAGCTCGTAATATTTTAACCATGACAGATTAGATTTTAAGAAATCGATGAAAACTCGAATGAATTCGTGATGCAGTAAATTGAAAACATTTAGATGTCATTTTAGCGAGCCTGTAAGCACAGAAGCATACGCCGGTGGCGTCTTTCTCCTCAACTAAGTAAATTAGTTTTGAGAGGAGAATCGGAGGCTTAACAACTGTTGACTCGGGTGTCATGTTTCTTGCCCATACTGTGTTGTTTTAACCAGCACGATATTCTGTGGAGCACAGTAGTATGCTGAGTGCACTAAGTGACCAGATATATGGATTTGCTTTAATTACATTAGTAGTAGTTGTGTTTTTTGTCCCCGTGCAGAGAGCACAGCTGGAACTAGAACAACTAGCTAAATGTGTGCAAAGCATTTCTTTGTATGAGATTTTTGTTTGTACAATATTCCTGCTTAAAAAAAAAGAACAATTTCTTCTCCTTTAAATGTAGCAATGTGTAGAACTACATCTTTGGTTTTGCAGTGACAGTAAAGGCTATTCTATTCTATAGAAATTACCCTATTTTCTTTCTTCGTGTACTTCTTCAGTAGCATCAGTTTATTTTATTTTTACCCAACTAGCAGTAAAAAAAGAATATTTTGTTGCGTGAAAGCAGCACGATTTGTGGCGCACACACAAAGCAGAAAAATTACATCCTTTACAAAAAAAATGCAGAGCATAATGGCTCTATGAAAATAATAGGGTGATTGAAAATAATTGATCTCTGCCATCAAATGAGTCTAAGAAAGGGACTTGTGATTCACACTGAATAGGTGTACGAACCCTAATTATACGTTAAGACTCACCCTTTGTTGCCTTGGCCTTTTAAAGTAATTATACATATGAGAGTTATGTATATGGCTGATAAAAAAATAAAATAAAAAAGAAAGTTTGGTTGGGTTTTCAGAGAAGAACAGACAACACAGAAGACTAGGGTAGTGAGTGGACGGCTGTGTGGAGTCATAGTGCCCCCTTCTGCCTTAAAATGCTAGCACACAACCCTTAGGAACAATAGACATTTCTAGTCACACTAGAGGAGTAGTTTGGTTTCTTTTACGTGGGGCTGTATGATTTACCGAGCCATAAGCAGTATGTTACCTACAGTATGATGGTGAGATGTTTGGAGAAGCCCAGAGGAGTACAGCATGCCAAGCAGGGAGCCGTCATGGGAGTCAGCTTTGGATAAAATGTGTTTTAGCCATCTAAAACAAGGCCAGCCTAAAATAAATTCATGTATATATGTAACAAGTGCATATCATACTTTTACTTCTACACTAATAATTAAAATATTACCACTTCTTACCTTGTTTTCAAACGTCATTTTCTGAAGGGGAACTGAAGCCGTCATATTGCAGCCGTTTGCATAGCTTTCGTTTATGTTGCTGCTCTACGCCTGTGTGACTGTTGTTATAGCACATTAATGTAGTACGTGTTTTCTACTCAAACACCTGCGTTCAGTCTACATGTGCCGTAATTCTGTCGTTCTGTCAGTGTTGCATCGTCCCTCGCCACATGGGGGAGCTCATTGGCTGCTGCTACACAGATTCCTTTCAACGAAAAAGAACACAATGAGAACTCGCCTCATACTCGGTGAATTAAGTATAGAATAAAAACTAAGATGACCAGATTTGAGTTTGTGAAAAAGAGGACCCTTCAGTGTAGGGAGGCACAGAGAAACGCATTGAAAATCTGATGTAAACATGTTTGAGGCCCTAGTAGAACAAAATCCGGGGGTTGGCACATTTTTAGGTCTCAAAAAGAGGACATGTCCGGGAAAAAGAGGACATGCCTGGGATGAAGAAGACGTCTGGTCACCCTAATAAAAAGCGTCTTTAATTTGGCAGATAAACTGTAGAATTAACTCCCTGTGTGAAAAGCTGTTTACTTTATCAGAGCTGGTTCCAGGTAAGATGTTTGTGTGCCTCCAGGTACAGGCCTTCTCCCATGACGCAGAAAGTGATTTGAGTCAGCCTTGTTTATCAAGAAAAGAAGGCTGTGAAAGAAGACACAACCAGTGCCAGCGGATGTGTTTGGTCCATCTGTGCTTTAGTACAGGCCTCTTGCTGGGACTAGGGTTTGTTTTGTGGCTAACCCCGTCCACAGCAATTAATTACTCGGCTTCCATGCCAATACTTCTGTCCACACCTCCGAAATAGGGAAGTGGAACCCACCCTCTCATGTAGGTAATACGCTACCTCATACAACCTTCCTTCAGGTAAACCAAACACTCTTTATAATGGTTCCTCTATTCCCCACAGAGATATCCAAGAAAATGAGACTGTGTGTAAAACTGTGCAAAATCAGGCTTTATTTTTTTTTTCCTGCGTCGCCTTCTTTCATCTTCATCATAATCACCATCATAGTCATGGACATCATCTTTGAAAACATTACTCACCAGAGGCAGATGGTGAGAGAATAGATTCTCAATGAGACTCGCCGCTCACACCTCCGGGAAAAAACAGGCAACAACAATTGGCAGTCCCGCAACACAATTGACCATTCTCTTTGTGGGCAATACATTTCAAGAGCATCTCCAGTGTCCTTATTTACAATTTGTCTGCTTTTCAGTGCCTCAAAGTCCACTCGGTAGTTAAGAGTTTCAGCTCCAGGAGACAATGAAAGCCCATCTTAGTGCAGACAAGTTTAAGATGCTGCGTATTGTCGTCTTACCGATGCCGTGATTATTTATATTTTTCACCTCTCCACTTTCTGTTTACAGCAGGTCTGGGGACAGTCAATTTCTCCAGTTTAGGCAAACGTTGAATAAGTGCAATGTCTATTATAATGTCAAGAAAATACAAAGCCACACGTACATACATACATACAGTACATGACTAACTGATAATCTATACAAGCCACTCTCCAAGGTGAAATCAAGGAGCTGCACGTGGATGCACCTCTATAATATCCAGCGTCTGTAAGGTTAGAGGTGAGAAACAGCTCACCTGAACCAGACACTCCTTTGTAAATAGTTTGGGGAAATGATTTTCTGTACAGCGGATTTTGTTAGTGACTCCAGTGGTCAGTGAAGTTTGTACGCAGAGAGGTTTGTTTTAAAATAAGATATCCTCCATTGTTTTTATGAGTATGTAGACTACTAAAAGAAAATGGTGGCACATCACTGATTATGGTACTTTTTGAACAGATAATGTAAGTAGCTGATGGTAGCTGTTTACAGATTTCATCATTTTTTTTAATTATTTAATTTATGTAAGTTTATATTGCTGTTGTTGATGGGTCAACCTTATCTTAATTTTGAAAAGTTTATAGTTTTAGCCTGACATATTTCCTATCATGCACCAGATGACACCAAACTCCCTGCAACTGAGCTTTGACACACTCCTTGCGACTGTTTTCTTAGCACTGAGGAACTAGAAATGCAACTCAACTGCGGAAAAAAAAAAAAATGTTGAAAGAGCTGTAACTGACGAAAACATGTCGACTATTCATTTGATCTGAGTGCTCAGCGACGACTAGGGGAACAGCAGCAAAAACTTGAAAGCTGAATGCTGATTCTCAGTGGTATCCGCGTGGATGCCAGTCCGTCATTTTATAAAATGTTAACGGTAAAATATTAACAAAATGGATCCCAGGATGGGTCTCGTGAACCAGTGTTACACTTCTGTCCCGTCGCATAAAAGCTCAAACAAATCTTGTTCATTTGATATTTGGGGGCTGTAATGTTAAAAGTGCATCATTAATCTGTTTTAATTCTGCAACAAAAACAGAGCTGGATTTCTTTTTACATAATGTTATAAAAGTACTTATGGTGAATTTCAGCCACACCTCACTTATTGGATTCTGAGAGCTTCATTCAATAGACAGGGACAAAATGACAGAGCAGTGCTTGCCCCTTGAATAACCGTGTCACAGACCCGAATTCATGTCATTAGTCAAAGAATATTGAATAAACTAATGAGAGATAATGACTTTGCAAACACAATAAGAGACCAAACTGCTATGTGCATGTAAATCCATCACTCATTTGCCACAAAGGGATCTATTATCATTTGGAATGATTATTTTACTATTTTAATATTCACAAAGGGACATGATAAATGGACATGATTAGTCCTAGGGATAAGTAAAAGTGCAGCAAAAAAAGGCAAAAGCCTCAGTCAACCCAAGGTCAGAGAAGGGTGCGCACGTGTGTCCAGTGATTAATTCCTTTTTTCTTCACCAGTGGTCTGCAAATGCCAAGAACTGAGAACAGCATACTTTAACCAGGTTAAAACCTAAACTGAAGGTTAAATGAATGAGTGATGCGTAACAATTCAGGGAAGAGGAACGAAGGAGGGAAACAAGAAGACCAGAACAAAACAAAAAAAAAAGACTTTCGAAATAATGTGCTCAAGAGCTTCCTCATCCTCCAGTACGAGGCCTGAGGACAGCTCACCCAAACATTCGCTCTAACTGTCTGCCTGCCTGTGTGCCTCCACCACAGAGACGTATGACGTATCAGAGCGCCGCTGGTGAACCTCAATTAGCTGGAGTAGATCTGGGTCCCGATCACACGCATGATCTCCTTCTGCACCTTAGGCTCTTGGGTGTTGATGTTGGCATCTCCTACTTGGCCATCCTCATACCTGCACATATACAGAACATTTTGTCATTTTGTTAAACAAGTTTCTTTGCTCGGTTCCCGTCATGTCGCAGTGACAACTGATCTTCTACTAGTTCCTTCTGTCTACGAGACAACTAAATTACGCGAGACACTGTCAGGACACTACCATTAACCACATCAACCATCCCTTCATGCTGAAAAACACAACCCCAAACTTGATTGCAGGCCATCCCCAAACCTAATTTGAAACATCATAAAGCAGCAGTGAACATGATAACAGACGTTGCCATCTGGTGAAGAGAAAGCATCATACTCAAAGTCTCTGTCTGACCTATTTGGTGGAACGGTGCTACCATTCTAGTGGCAGCTAAATCTTTTCAATGCTCATTACAGATGATGATGAGAGGTGAAACGATCATAGCCACAGTTTAGCAGGTAAATAAGCGAGATGAGTGATAAGAATCATCATGATAATATCTGTAATAATTACACTCTGTCCTGTGGAAATTGTCAAGCAGCTTAAAGTGCAGGGAATACTCACACAAAAAAGAAGCGAGTGCAGACGTGGTCAGATACTGGACACACCCAGATGTTACCATGTTTCTGCAGATCCTTAGATGTGATAACTGTTTAGAAGAGATCGCAGCAGATTAACACAATTATAAACTGTAGTTTGTACTGAACATAGTTTTGTGTTACTGCTCTTTTTGTGTTAAATCTGTTATATGAAACAAGATAAGATGCACCTCAGCTTAAGAGCTTAAACTCAGATATTGTTTTGTAAGTTACATTTCTTTATTTTCACATTATTTTTTCTAATATTGCTGGTGTTCAATAATGGATAATAATTGCCAAGACTTTGTGAAATATTACTTTTTTAGATATTCTTACTATCTGTAAGTCTGTAATGGCCTTTTAATTTCTATTCCTTTCTATAAAAGTTCTCATTGATAAGTGTTTTCCAAATTCCATATGGAGACTACTAATTAAGAATGAAGGAGCATTTGAGATTCATGTCACAGCTCCTTAATCAAACGTGCTAATGCCCTCCATTCACGACACCTTCTGGTGGTCATTACCTTCACAAAGAGCGATGCAGTTCAAGTTTCGACTCTGAAGAAACCTTGACTGTATCGGACGGCTCTGTTGAAAAAGATACAGCAGTAAGTTAGTAGGTATCGCAGAGACCATGACCTAAATGAAATATCCAACCATCCAGTGTTTTAAATATACAAAACTGTCTAAAATGTGTTTTGACTTTTGAGCGACAACTGTCATCTACAATCATGCTGACTTTTTTTCAGGTTTCAAATTGTTCTATGTGCACGACTCCTTTGTATTGAATGCAGGTCTGTCATTCAGAATCAAACCCAAAGCTATTTTATAATATTATTCAATATACATGAAGATGAAGATGTTCCTCACCTGCGGTATGGTGTTCATGCGGTTGTAACGCTGCACTAGTTCATCTTTGGTGGGCATCCGGTGCTGTCCTTTCCCCATTCCTGCAAGAGGCAGCAAAGCCAGGAAACGGTCCTCAGTCAGAACAACGTTAACTCGTGTCAGTCACGTTGTGTAAAACCTTCTTCTGGTGTGTGTAGATTATAGGAAAAAAATTCTATCAAATAAATACTAACTAAAAATGCCAAATAAGAACAAAAAACAAGCAGCAAGAATAGCTGAATAAGGAAGAATTTCCAATTTGTAATCAGAAAACAGACACTATACTAAATCAACTACTATATGCTTTAGGTTGTAGCACTAGTTCTGATTTTCAAATTAATACTCCAAGCACTTGGAGATGCTGCAAGGAAGTTCTCAAATCCTTCACCAACAACCCAACATCTGCAGCATTAGCCCATATTCAGAAATGGCACACCCATCCATGGACGTTGGGACCACTTAAAAGTGCCATTAGGACACTGGCAGTCTGATATCCCTACGACCACCACCAAATCAGCCTACCACTCAAAGAGCTCAAGTCCAACTTTTCCAATTTAGTTTCAGTCTTATTAACATGTAAACATGTAAATGTCTCCCCAACCCCGCAAACAGAAAACCATATAAGAAGCCAACGTAGTACAAAGTAACACACACATACACACAAGTCCACTGACAGCCCTGTTTCACAAAGCCACAAAATATGGTAGGTATGGAAGGTGGCACACAAGCTCGGAGGCCCAATGTCCTGCACCCAAAATGGACACACAAGACACCACACCACAGTAGGATAACATTAAAACCTCCCACACATGAGAATGGAGTGTTCCAGGATGACAGTCAGGCCATGTTACACACACAGAGGGTACTCAGTGGACATGGTGGGAAAAAGGCGAGAAGTGGGGGAGGGGCCGGTGGGGGGGTCTGAATGGCGAGGAAGGAGCCGTTCCTACCTGAGTATCCAAAAGATATGCTGGAGATGGGGCTCAGATAGATGCCCTTTCCATACGCTGCCCCATGCAGCTTGGGTTTGAAAAGAGCAGGGAGGAAGGAAGGGTCACTGAGCAGTTGCGCAGGACAACCGTACATATTCACACTTGGATGTACTCGCACACACGTACAGCGTAAATCACACCAAAGCAGGAAGGCCCAGTAAAGTCTTTAAGTCTACATGGCAAACCCCATCAAGGAAGCCTACTATATAAATATACACACATAAACACAATAATCCAAATGGTGAACAGTGGATATCAATGAGCCAAAAAAAACATAGTTCAATTATTCTAGGGTTAAAGCAATCCCTATATTTTTAGTCACACTTTTCATTTTCCTAAATGGGGATCTTTTGATGCTTTGACGCATGACAAATGAGACGTACAAGATGTATGCCGGCGTGAAGGTAATCATAATAAAATATGAGGATAATTCACACATGGATGTCCGTAATGAAGGAAAGACAAGGGCCACAGGTATAATGTGAGCAGGTGCTCGTAAAATAAGAGGAAGAACCAGGAGGAGCCTGATGGTTTGGGAACACATGAGGGAGAAGGAGGTCAGGACATGGCACATCTGTGAGGAATGAAAAGGAACAATAGACGAGAGTTTTTGCGCGATGACTCGAGCTGAAGGCTGACTCAGTTCTCCTCCTTCTGTGAAGCACGGTGACAGAGGAAGGGTGTCAGTGTTGAAGGTGAGGCAGAGAAGAGAAGAGGGAGGCAGACCAGCACCGAGTCGAGATCAAAGATGGAGAGTTCAAAAAGTTGGCGAACAAAGAAGGCATAAATGAAACACATCAGCACAATGGAGCAATCGCGACCGACGTGAACGTCTCAAAGATCCTCGAGGCTTCAGATTTAAGTGTGTTTAATCTACTTTCGGGACATGACGATATATATCCAAGCCGTCATTATCAGGCCTTGTTGTGCAAATGAGGCAATATTGCGACAGAACTCATCTTTTCTTGTCTTATTAATTTCTCCTTTACAGACCTGGGTCACAACCTTGGCAGAAGAATAAAAAGATGGCTACAGAAATTAATAAAACAGGAATATACTCTATTTTGGACCGACCGTACAGTTTTTCTTCCTACTTCCTTGATATTATCCAACTGTTCCACTCAGCTTTAAACCAACTCACCTAAGGATTTGCGGCTACGTTGATGATGAGTGTTGCCAGTTACTAACCTTCAACACAATGAATTCACCACAGTGAAGGCAGTACTCACTACCTCCGAGCTGGTCCTTTTGCATCCTTCAGCTTCAGACCTAGCCTACTCAGTGCTCTATGTGGTTAACCCCAACAGGGCACGCAGGCAGTCTGCTGACGTCACAGCTGACACCACAGCCCGCTCCCTATGTCCCACAACAGGAAGGGTTGTGCTGTCTGCTGCTGCCGGCCGAGCAGGCAGAAAGTGGCCGACATTAGCCAGGGGAGTCTCCCAGCGTGCCCTGCTCGCTAAAATGCCAATTGCAAAGTTGACGAAAGGGAAGCTGGCATCCATTAACTGCAAAAATGAATCAGCCGGACAGCGGCCCTGCTTTGTGCAAGAGCAGGTTCACTGTCCGAGAAGAGACGCATGGTAAGTTCCAGCCAACTGCCAGGGTTACGTACCTGCAGTTTGGTATAAGAGGCATTGACTAGTCCATTTCTCAGAACAGAGTGCCAGTTCTCTATATGGGAACCACTAGAGCAAGTGTAGAGAGAAGAAGAGATGAGAGAGAGAAGATAAAACAAAGTGCCGTGTGAATTTAAACAGCCCGGATCAAAGTGTGCAACCACTCATGTGTAGTGGCTTGATTCGTGCTGTTCGAGAATGTTCCAGTGAACCCACATTTTGGTGAAATATGTTATAAAACGTAATATCTTAATTGTACAGCTTTTCTTCTTCCATTATTTCTATTTTGAAATGTAAAACTGCTGCAAGCAAAAGTTATATCGCTGAACATTTATTACCAATTGCATATAATAGATTCATGGTTGAATATGTAAGTTTTTACAGTATTTTGTAAAACCCGCAACTCAGGGGAGAGATTATTCCAGGTCTCAGCCACAAAGGAGCGACTTCAGTCATCTATTTATACGGTTGTGCGAGGTCACTTGAGTTCATCCTGTTACACCATCACAGACCTCCAAGATTTTATCATCCAATATTTAAAAAATAAAGTATTAAAAGATGCGGATCAAGGATGACAGCCAATTATTTCCACGTTTTTTTCCGCACAGTTCAGGTTATTTGACTGCCTCTCCCAGAGCCGGTACCTGCGCTGTCTTAAAATAAAACAGCTGCGTCGTGAGTGCTGTTATTTTTAACTCGTTTTGAAGCAGTATCGAGTCCTTGCTCCCACATTTCTAATTAGACACACACGGAAAAGTTTTCAATGACAACTTGTCATCGAGTGTGGATTTCCTTCTAAATTTTGCAGATTGTAATTAAACCGACTCTGAACATGTATTTCTATTTTGTACATATATACAGTATATAATTATGGCTGCCAGGCTAAGTTAAATATTTGACATTTTCTTTTGAGAATAATTAAATTTGTAGTATTAACCAGCATAAAAGACTGTTAGCACTGTTTGTACCCAGCAAGTGCCCAGATGGGTCGTGTGTATCTAAAATATTCAGCAGAGCCCCATCTGCTACAGTACAAATGTCTATCTCGCAGATATTGCTGGCTCCGTGTGCTGGCTAAGAAAGGTGGTTTCTCTGTCCAAGAGAATGGCCGCTGCTCTGCGCTGTTGTTTGTTATGGTTCCATAAAAATCTGCTAGAGTTGCCCCTTCATACACAGCAAAGTGACCAGGTGTTACGCTAAGACACGTTCATGTTGGACAGAGCGTCCTGCCCTAATGCTAAATTATGCATGCATTTCAGCGACTATGCTTGATTTGAGATCAATTATTAACAGGACGTAATTTCTCACATTATAAGAACCCAAAGCCGTAAGCATAGCAATATAACGAAGCTGTAATCTTTCAAAGTCATTCAGTGAAAACAGTTTTGATCGAACGAAAATCATGTCAGCTAATGAAAGGTGTAACTCACTGGAAGGCGAACGTGCTTCCGTACAGCTTCTTGGCAGTGCGAAAACGAGCTTCCTTGGCTGGGGGGCTGCTGAGCAGCAGGAACTGGTGGGATGTGTGCATGAATTTTAGTTGCTATTAGAATGAGATCACGAGGACAAGTGAGTGAGAGAGGGAGAGACACAAGGAGACAGATACAGAGTGAGTATTAACCATGAAATTACACAGTGTAATATTAAAACTACTTATTTGATAATGGAGACTTGACAGGATGTTATTCTGGTTTCCTACCCTACTGAGAGGAAGCTTGACAATGTGTGATCTGTTGCTGGAAATGATCCTGCAGAAACACAGAGAAGAGATAAAAATGAATTGAAATTCTACAACCTAACGACCTACCACTTGAAACACAACATGACCACCTGCACAAATGTGCAAATGTGAATTAGTATGTAGCGTGTTAGCTCATTTTTTTCTTTTCAGTGGGTATAGATTAAAATGCAATTAAACAAAGTTGGATAAACCTACAACCAGTCAGAGCAACAAAATATGTGACGTGTAGCATTAGGCACTACAGCATGCAGAAGCTTTTGGCACAGCATTCATTGACAGATCTACGATTGACTTGGAGAGAAGTGCCTCAGTGGCACTCCTCTGTACAGTCATCGTATTAAACCCGCCCATATTAGATAAACAACAGTGACTGGCTTGGAACTGACAAAGCCAGGTGGAAATCAGTTTGAACAGGAGCTGAGCCAGACACACTCTGCCAGAGCAATTGAAATATAAGCTCTCAGATTTGTCTGGTTCCAAAGGATAGGAGACAACACATCATTAATGAGCCATTATTCTAAAGTGTCCCAGTAAGCCAAGACGCTGAGCCAGCACACACAACACAGGAACCCTGAAACCAAACAGCTAAACAATATTCAGCCATAATTAAAAGTATTATTTGCAGCTGTACTTTTCCTGCGGCAATGAGTCAAAATGTATTCCCCAAAAAAGGCCTACGCATCATTGTGCTGTCCGTTATTATTTACCTAATGTTGTAAGTTAACCATGCTCTCTGCTGATGAGCAAGTCAAATTCAGTTTGACATATGAAGCAGAGTAAATCCATTTTTGGACCAGATTCTCTCCACTCACCATTGTAGCAGGGGATGAGCCAAAGGGTCCAGCTTGTCCATCTGTTTCTTTATCTCCAGATATGAGCCCTGGAAAAACCACACATGCACGTGCTGTTTTCAGATGTTTCTGTTCAGATTTGTGTATGTGGTAAAATGATATATAACAGTATTCATATTAACAGTTTAATAGTACAGATGCAGTGCTGCCACAGCGGATAAAGAGGCAGAGTGAGAAAGAGTGGAACAGAGCTGATGTCACTGTATTAAACAAGACGCCACCATTTTAGCTCACTCTAATAAATAAAGTACCATAATGGACATTGCCTATATATACACAGTTGCCCTTGTTTCCCTCCCACCCTCTCCTTTTACCTGGGTCATTTCCCGGATGGACATAACACTGTCCAGCGCCTTCTGCAGTCTTTCATAATTCTTCTTCTGTGTTCATCGGTTGAGCCAAACATCCATTGTATGCAATGAGAGAGGGAACAACATACAGAGTTAGTTAGTGGCAACACTTGGTTTTGGTTCAAAGTGTTGTGGTTTTTGATTAGAAATCTTGAGCAAACTTTGATTATTAAGTTAGGTAGACACTGACCTTTGGGTTGAAGGCCAGAGTCTTGGGGTCATTGGGATCAACAACTGATGGGTAGGGCTCAAAGATTATGCTCTTACGGGGAGACTCCAGAGCAGCTCGACACATAGCCACAAGCAAATCCACCACCTGGGAAAAGAGTGATTTTACATTTACATTGTATGGCATTAGCATACATTTTGATGTTTTTTTGTCACTAGAATCTGCCTCAAACACATAAAAACTACAAATAATCTAATTCATTGTGCTTCTAAGTTACTATTTAATGTTTTCAGTCCATAATCCAAAAGGAGTTTTAAGTAAATTTGAATAATATCGTTAAAGAAAAAAAAAAACAATGTTATGTTCGATGCTATCTATTGTTTTCACCTCCGCTCCAGTTGCCACTTCCTCTGCAGCTCCGGACATCACGCCCAGAGTGTAGAATGAGAACACACACAGCTCCCTGGTGCACACAGCGGGCTGCACGAACACGAACACACACACACACACACAGACAAAAAGTGATGAAACCACTCCTGTTTCAGTGGGTACTGCAATACAATAGTATATTCATTCACACATTCTCTTTTCTCTTGTTCACTCCTTTCGTGGAAAATCCATTAACAGAATCACATTAATGAAAAAGTAAGACACCACATACGTGATTTTTTTACTAGTGTTTCTTTCTTTTTTTTCTTTTTCATTTAAAAGTGTTTCTTTAAACTGTTCTAAATTCATGTGCTCCCTTTATTGCGCGTTACCTTCAGCATGGATCCATTCTGAAAGACGTGCTGTTCGTCACACACCACGCAGTACTCGTTAAGCGTGGGGATCCTCTGTTCTGAGTACTTCATTATCTGTTGGGACAGAAGCACAGTGGCGTTCCCAGTTACGACTCCTATCTGCAGCACTGACATACACAGAAATAAACACAAGCTTGGCAGGATTGTTTGGATCATTTAATCTGCTACAGAATCCTGGAAAGATATTTGGGCCCTGCCAGCATAAATACAGTCTGCACAATAAATAGCTAATGCTTACATACAGAGATGCCTAACACTGAGAAAATCCCAAGGAGACATTTATAAATCTCTCAGCAGACAGTGCTATAATTAAAGGATATTTTATTACTCTAGAAGTACTCCACATACTGTCTTCTTTAGAGCAGCACATTGACTGAGGCAGGGTGTCTAAGTGCCTTTTCAATTGGACTCATATTTCCTCACGCTCTAACCTGCACTAAGAAGCCATACTCCAAGGTAGGGATGTTCTTGCAGTGGCCGCCCGCCTGGGATGAGAAAAACAATTCAATCAGCTGCCTCGTGGTAATCTGCGCTGGGGCCCTGGCCGCCGGGACAGCCACAGTCTGATGAGTCAAGTGAAGACAAAGCATTATGGGAAAGGGCACACCAGCCACGTTACAGTAAGGGTGGGGAAAAGGGCTCAGGTGGGAACAGTGCAGGTGGCGGGTGACTGAGAAGAGGGTAAAAGTTGATCACGGTGGAACAAAAAAAAAAACAACAATAAATAGTGCATTCAGAACAGGATTGATTGTACTGAAACGTGAGTGATCTTTAACACTTTTCTATCGCATTATGAGTTTCTGTGTTACAAGTAAAGTGAAGTTAAAGAGGCTCAGAGTTGTGGCACAAACACTATAACCACAACATGCAAGAGAAAGACATTAAAGGCAAATAAGTGCAAGGACAGTGGAATATTAGTTAATTTAAACAAATTAAACCTGAGATAGGAAATGATCATTTGTTCAGGCAAGCACTGACCTGGCTATTTGGCGGATAGCTGAAGAGCTCCCCTTTAGGGTTCTTCATGGTACACGAGATTGAGCGGTTCATCAGGCGGGTCACTCTCAGCTCAGGGACACTCAGCTTCCCTTTTAAAACCGTGTCTTGGATAAGAGGAAAACTTGGAGATCTGGTAAAGACCAAAGCACACAGGATGTCACTGAAAATCAAACATTATGAGACGAGGAAATATAAAGATTATGTATATAAAAGTAAGTATTTGTAACCTCGTGGAGGATTTGGCTTCAAGGCACATTGTATCCGGCTTTAAAGGATGAAACTTAAATTGCGCTATGAGTTATACAATTATCAAAATCTCATCAGCTATGCTCATGTTTGGTAAAAAGGTTATCGTGATCAGTACCTGAGCAGTTTTACAGGGACAGTTGTTGAACAAATGCACACTCTGCTCAAGTCACTAATGCTGTACTAACAGTACAAGCCAGCGCAACGGAAATCTGCTGAGATAGTACCTCAAGTCACTAACTGTTAAAATACAATAGCCTTTGTTCCCTTCCACCATTGCTCTAAGCACATTAACCATGTACCCTCATGACATGAGACTCCTGTCAGGTCGTGAGGATGTCAAGACAGAGTAGTAGTTAGTGAAGCTGGCCTCCATTGAATGGGCTGGGATTCGATCCCTGTGCACCCATAGCTGTCAAAGCATCGATGAGTATGACAGAGACTGAGGAGAGCAGCTCCCTCTTAGGGGAAATAGGTTGATTTTGAATTTACGTCAATCTGCACCATGCTGTGTCAGAGCTTGCTTTCCCCTGCATCTCATCTTTGCTGCAGTTCACGTTTTTCAGGCAGCCCTTCAAAAAGAATTTTCTTCACCATTTTTTCTATTGTAGAGTAAGGAATAATGCAAGCTACCAAATCTTTAGATGTGCACATTGCTATAAAACATGAAACTCTAAACCTCAATATAAAATATTCTTTAAAATTAACAGTAGGCAAATTGGACTTGGTAAGCGACATTAAGCGTCATCCGCCACCACCTATGGACAGATAGTTAACCTACCGGTTGCCGCTTTTTTCATTAAACAATTTAAAAAGTGAAAAAGCAGATTTTCTATCAAATGTAAAAACAGAAGAAATATGCTGTATACATTAGCATTCGCCTGTCCAAAGTCTGATTATCTTACATTTCCTGCTGTCCTTGTGTCAGTATATCATGGACAGGTAATACAAACATGCATTTGGGTATGACAAATTATCCCCAAATGCTTGGATTCGGCATCATTGGTTGTGTAGACGCCTTGAAAGAGCTACAGGGGGAGGAAGAGACCTACTTGGGGATGGGGGAGAAGATGCTGAGCCCAGCACGAAACTTTTTGATGGTTCCTCCTGCTTTGAACCAGCTGTGCCTCTTCTCCTGCTGGGCCTTGAGGAACTCATTACTGAGGTGCTTCCACTGCTGTGAAGTGAACGTACTCAGGATCCTGTCACAGTCAGCCAGGGAGGGAACAAATGTGAGCGACCATCGTTGAGCTCCCAATACAGCTAAAACATCTATGTTTTTATATTTTATACGGAACTGGGGTTAAATTATGAGATGTGTGATGCAAATTGTCACTAAAAATATGTGCTTACTTTTTGAGCTGCAGGCCCAAGCTGAAGCCTTCTTTATTTGAGGGCTGGAACACTTCTACTGACGGCTCTGAGTAAAGATGACTAACATGATTACACAATATACACACGGGCTCTTTCTTTCTTTCACTCTCCCTCTTGTATAGCACATAGCGTACTCACCTCCCACGCTCAGTGAGTGGCACAAATACCTAAAGTCCCTCCCAGAAAACCAACATCCACACTGACATCTTTACTCACCAGGTCCATCGAGGTACTGAGAAAGAGAAAAGCGCAGTCTCAGAATAATGGGCTCTGTTCTGATAACTTTCCAAGCTGTCGCAACCTCCTCCTGAGTCAGACACACACACACATACACACATACACACAAATATACAGAGTTAGCATCCCAATTAGGGCCATTTCTCATTACATGAATAAATTATGAGCACACGATGCATTATAAATGATGTGTTACTTTGCAAAATGTCAGTGTTGGAATAGTAATGGGCAAAGTCAGAGGAGGTGTTTGCGGTGAGAGGGGAATGCTGACTCACATCTAAGAAACCGATGTTAATGTGCAGATCGATGTCCACGTCATCAATGGTTCCATACTCCCTGTTCAGAGACACATAAAACAGACACAGTTAATACATCATAAATAATGGAAACCTCCAACACTTTGAAGTGATTATCCCCTAAGGGGGAAAAATAAGGGTTATTTTTGCCAATCGTGCCAAATAAAGCAAGTGCAATATTCATAATAATGTGAATATGTGTGTGTGCCGTACCTGACAGAGACAGCACTGTCTGTGTAGATGTCTTTCACTGCCTCAATGTCTGCATCCAGTTGAGGGTGACGGTACAGGTCAGCGGCACAGGTCCCCTGCAACAAGCAGCACTGGTCACAGTTATAGTAGTGAGTGAATTCTCAGTGGTTCCCAAACATTTTTTTTTTGTCACACATAACATCAACACCCCACAATTGCATCGGATAAAATACCCATACAGTTAAGTTTTGGCTGGTTTTTAAGGTCATGTAACTGTTAAATTACAATTAGTCAACCACACTGTTATTGATCTTACAGCCAAATGTTAGACTGACTATATGAACAGTACAAAAAGTCCCCATGTCTCAACCTTTTTTTTAGCATAAAGAACAGGACAATACTCCATTTAGGGTTGTGCCCGTATTGCCATAATATTCTGTAGTCAGTCAGTAGTCATGCTGAATAAGTGAGATTTAGACACCAAATTTAGACACTCAATAATAGTAATAAATGAGATCTAGAGGGATTTTGTTATATTATTTAGTGGTATACAGCTGTCTTTCAATGATTGTTTTTCAATGGATGAGCTGATGCCACGAATCAGTGAACATACCTTATATTTCCTATGACATTATTGACCCTTTAGCTTTTATTGGCTTTATTGGATGGCATATAATTTAGTAATGACTGGATTTTCAAGAACTTGTAAAAAAAAAAAATTATAGATATATGTGTGTGTGTGTGTGTGTGTGTGTTTGAATACCAACTGGATTATGCCAATGTTCTATTTCCTGACTTGGGGGGAAAAAGTGGTGGAGCGTTATTCAGGCTCACTCTGGCAGCACTAAACACATCCCTGAGAACATCTGTTATGTTACAAATGAGCTCATTAGAAATATTGGAATGATTGCACCTAAATTTTATACAATTTGCATTATACATATATATATATGTACATATATATATATATATATATATATATATATATATATATATATATATATATATATATACTGATTGGTCATTGTTTGTGTCAGTTTGCGTTTGTACTGCCAGAAGGTTTCCACCAGTTAGTTTTAGCGATTAGTCTTAACTCAGTATCGATTATGTGTAACTGTCTAACTGAATCTAGCCTTTCTTATCTTTGACTCAACATCAGAGTGGTTGGATGTAAGCAAAGAAATCACACAGTTTGACAGTTGATCATTTCTGAAACTGCAGAATGTAAAACCCATTGCATTCAAGATGCATGCATGATGCATCTTGAACACAATGGGTTTACCTTGAATGAGATGTCAGTGGTGATATATATTACAATAAAAAAATGTCAAACTATATATTTTATGTGTGTTCATATAATTTGCAGTTTGTGGTTTATATTGTGACCTATAATATTTTGTTTGGTTGTCTCAGCACATAAAGAGCATTTCCCAGTATTAATAATAATATCTGACCCCATGTTCCTGGAGTCTAGACTTGCAGTCGGGCTCTAATCTCCCCGGCTCAGAGTGTGTAGAAAAGATCCCACACTTTTCTCCTTATCTCCGCTGCACTGCTTTCATGTTCCCTGGCTGCACTGAAATGAGCTTTACGTCCCAGACTGGATTTACATTTCAATCAAAAGACTTGGAAGATAACAGTAAAAAAAAAAAAAAAAAGGATAACTAACAGATTAAGATCTGAGTAAAGCAATGAACTTTGTGAGACGATACATGAAATGATGCCATTGCAAGTGTTACTAGGGATTGATGCTTAAGGCTGCGTAGGATGAGAACGGTAAGGGAGAGGGGAAAATACTTAGAATATTATACCAAATGTCACACTTAATGTGGTGAATTTGCAAAAATTCAAATATGAGACCAGTCTTAAAACCCTGTAAAAAGTGACATGAATTTAAATGTTCCATGCCATGCTACAAGTGCGACATTTGGATGGAAAAGTCAGTCAGCTGGCCAATATGTTCCTCACTACACGGACTATCTCAACCACATCGCCATGATATTTGCTGCGACTATTGGTAAAACCATTTTAAATGTTCCTGGTGGCCTCTGATTTGTTTTCTGGCACCACCGTGAGGTCAACAAGTCCTCTTGACCGACACATCTTTAAAACTAGCATCTGGATTTCTAGGAAAGTGGCAGGCATTCTTGCTTGGTAAAAAGATAAATGAGTTTTCTTTCAGCGCCAGTATGGCCATGTGTTGACCTTCTGATGGTGTAAGTAACGTAACGTGATTACGGTAGAAAAACGTTGAAAACCTGCAGAGAACAGAGACTAGCGGTTATGTGCAGACGACAGCTAACTTTAGCAACCGTGCTAACAACTGCTCTAATAGTGACTAGTTTCATTAGCCTTCCGCTAATCGATTTCTTCATCTATTTACGCGACGATTCCGTAGAGCGAAACGTCATAGCAAGGTCCCTGGTGGTCTAGTGGTTAGGATTCGGCGCTCTCACCGCCGCGGCCCGGGTTCGATTCCCGGTCAGGGAACAGTGTTTTTTCTCCCCTTTACGTACTGCATAATTTAACAGGTTTTCAACGTTTGTCAACCAGTTGTCACCCACTCATTGCTATAGTTTGCCCAACATACAAGACTGGGACCACTGTCATTTGTGGTCAGTCAGAATTGTTGTCAATCAAGCTAAAATAGCTATTATTTACACTCAACACAGACACAAGCAGCACACTGACAACTGACTGAATACTGAATATTCTCACCACATTTAACAGAGAGGTAAACAGAGCCTGCTGTACCTGAATGCCATACAGAAACTGTTCCGATTCGTTCTCCCCGTCCGACTCCTCGTCTGTCCAACATTGGCCTTTGATGTCCTGTGGGCCCACACATTGTGAAAAGGCCATTATGGTTGGAGCGGAAAGAAAATGCAACCTCTTTCTATCGTCCTTTCATCTCACATCTCCCTATTTAGCCCTTTCGTTCAAGGGCTTCAAAACACTGCTTTATATAGCATCTCAAAGGGAGGGACGAACAGACATGATTTATGTGCTCAAGGCAGGATCTTCTCTAAATTCAACCTCCAAAAGAATAATCAAGCGATGATGAAAAGGATGAGTTGACAAAAATATCTATTTTTATATCTAAAGAATGTCTCTTGTCATTTTCAACAAAGCCTTAAACCCAGAACTGAATTATTTAATATATTAGGCTATTGTAATATTTCAATGTCTGTTCGAGGTCTGCACTTCTATTAGCAGACAAAGAAGTGTAATTTCATCAAATTTACGACTTTCTACATCTATCATAAATCAATGAATGTCTGACACAGCTAAATCATATGCAGTGATTACACCAATAGGATACCAGCTGTCTTACCATTGGGTCTGCTGTTCATAGGGCTCTCTCAGACAGGTTTGGGCCTTTGACTGCCAACCATCGCAGCCGTTTTTTTTCCAGGTGGAATGAACGAGAACGGAAAACCGAAGAGTTCTGACTGGCCGCCTCTCTTTCCCCCACTCCTCAGATTTACACGGCCTTGGAAAAACAGAGCAATAAGATTCAGCCGTCGACACACGTGAAACAAAGAGGCCGTTGCCGGTGATGCCATGCTTTGTAAGCGGTGCCCTCCTCCTCTTTTCTTTAAATCGGCTGCACTTCACCTTGCCATGTATCCTAGCAACAGCCATCTCTGTCTCCTTTCCGAGTGGCATTAATCACTGTAGAGAGAATGTGTGGGTGATATGTGCTGTACGTTCAGTACTCAGGATGTCTCCGATGTCTCTCACACACACACACACCCCACAACAACTTAATCTATAAATATTAAACCACGAGACGTTAGTACATTTTTAAACACGCACAGCCAAAACAGCACCACATTGCTACTATATGACAAGTAAATAAAGGAAAGGAATATGCTGACATGTTGAAACATAATTTCCTGGGTGACCATTTTAAGAGATTACATGAGACAACATGAGAAAATAATGGCTGTCTTTAAAGCGACAGTTTGCGACTGTCATCATTATGGGGAACAAAATCTATATGGTCCAAAATTACAGATAAAAAATAATAATAATAATAATACGACAAATTGTGAGCAGCACCCGTTACTTTGGTGTTAGATACGTTGGTGTTAGACATGTAAACAATGACGATTATATCTTTTCCACCTCCAGACAGATGAGTGGCGTATTTCACGCTGCAGCAACACAAAACAAATCACAAATCACGTATTCTAGTGCACAGTAAGCCAACATGATGAAGAGTCTCCAGTATAGTAAGGGATTCTATGACGTGGACAAACAAAGAATGGACAGCAATGTAGCTTAGCGCTGCAAGAGAGGGAGTAACAAAACAGACAAGCAAGAAGGCGTCTAGCTTACATATAGGCCCTTATAATTAAAAGAATCCTTTTCTCTTTGTTTTCAGTGCTAATCATGTGGTGTCCTCTTTTGTCTGTGTGTGTGTTATGAGCTGGCTGTTTTCTTGTCTGAAAGCATCCCTCCCGACATAAACTGCACCCTGTTTGAACACTGGTTGAACGCTGCCTCGCTCCCTCGTCAAAACCTCCTCTTCCTCTTCTTCATCTCCCGTCCTTTTCTCTGTGTCCCTGCTGCCCTGCCATGTCCTCAGCCCCGCTAGCATCTATAAACCCCCCTACCCACCCCCCTCCATTCCCGTAGCCTGTGTCGTCTCACATACCAATGGACTCAGCAACAAACTGAGCCCCCCCGCCACACACACACACACATATACATTCACCATCATCCCCATTCCTCCTTCTGATGACTATTTAGCACAAACACAGATGCAGTCAGGCGGATTTCCCCTCCCCCCCATGCTCCGCTCCCCCTTCCCCACTTACCTCCAGAGAGGGATGGAGACACGGATGCTGTCCTTGCTTCAGCTGCCCCCCACCCACCCCCCTTAAAGGGCACACCTGCCTCTCTTTCTATCGGTGCCTGTTTTCCGCTGAAATGACAGATGACAATAAACCCATCGAAATAAGGTAGTGGAGAAACCAGAGCCACGATCCTCCGATTCTAGAGCATCTGTCCCTCGATGCTTGCGGTGTGTGTCTAGGAGCAAGCCAGCTGGTGTGTGCGGGTCTATGTGTTTATCTATTGCAGATCTCTGCTCTTACTGCTGTCTTATATTTTGCCTGACAACACTGAGGGGTCTGAGCATGCTCAGTGAGACAAGGCAAGCTGGTCATGTGACCTGCAGCTGACTGCACTGCTGCTAAGAAATAAGAGGAAAAAATGGCTGTGCTCTGTATATGTATCTGCCTGTGTGCATTGTGCCTGTGTGTGTGGCTGCATAAACTAGTGCCCATTGATGTTCTTTTTTTTTTTCTTTTTTTTGGAGGCCACTTCTGGTTGATATTTAAGTAAATTATTATGTATATGTTATTTATTTAAAAAATTAATTATGTATTTAAAAAGAATGGTTGCACTGCATGCAGTATATTACTATCTGTTAATTTTCAAAAATGAATTATGCTAAAACAGCAAGAATTATATTTCTTTGTCGTCTTCACATGACATTATCAAAAGATAATACCTGCTGTGTCCACAGTGCACCGTGTCGTCGTGAGCATGCACAGACAATGCTCCTAAGGTCTTTGAGATAATCAGTCTTTGCCCTCATTATCTCAAGGTATCTATTTAAGAACTGACCTAAAGAATGGACAGATTAATGAGCAGGTCCTTGGTCATATGCTTAGTCATATATATAGCAAGTAATGTTGAATTGACGTAATTTTGTCTCCTTTTTACCCCATGAAATAACTGTTGTGTGCTCTGTAATGCTTGCTTTGTAAACAAACACTATTAGCTAATTGTCAACTATGGTTCCTCATGTTTCCCATTGTATTTAATTTTACTTGTGCAACCATATTAGTTATTACATACTATTATATACACTGTATTATGAAACATATTAACTGCTATTTACTTATTTATTATTTCTGTGTGCATCTGTTTATTTTATTTATTTAGTGTATTTGTACCTTGTTTTCATTGGTAGCAATAGTCATACTCATGCAGTAACACATTTAGAAGCATTAGCATGTCCTGTCTGATCATCTCTCAGACTTATCTGAGTATATTCCCACAGTGTCTTAGCGGACCCTGTGGTACAGGGGTTATCAGCCATTAATGCTGACTGACAGTCAGGAGCTTGGCCAGTGGAGGGAGAGAAAGACTGGACGGCATATTTGTTTCTCACCTGGACAGGTGTGTCCATTGGCCTTAAATATTGAAGTTGGAGACGATCTAGGCAGTGGCAGCCGACGGTCAGTGAGACATCAGCATGGGCAGTGGAAGCAGCAGTGCTAACACCGTAACTGTGAACAGGTGAGAACAACATAAGAAAAGGAGGAGGAGAGTGTTAGTCTCTTTGGCAGAGCTGATAACAACAAGATTTTAATTGTAATGTCTGGACATACAAAAATTAAATAAGCAGTGCTACTGCTGGCCACTAACTTATTGAGTGGTGGAACCACTAATGAATGTGAAAATTTAATCGAATGAGTCATAGTGATAAAATAACCATTTGTATGACAGTGATCTTTGACCACTTTTAGTTTAGTTTGTACACATTTGTGTAATGTGGAAAGTGTGTCATATGGAAAAATAAAATACATTAAATATAGCGTACAGTATTTGTGAATATCTATTTAAGATATTTATATAAATAAATTTAAAGAATGCGTTTTGAAAACAGGATCATGACAGTGCACGAAAACTGCCGTATTATTTTTCAACACTAGATGGGGGTATAGTCTCGCACACTGCACTGTGGCAAGGTCTGGTACCCAGAGGGTCCTCTTCATTGATGTGTCCCCCTCCACCATCCATTAAGTGGCTGTGAGCCACTAATGGTATTGAATGCAGCATCAGTTTAGTACCCGTTTTTGTAAACTGAATTTAAACAATGCTGTGATAGCTTACAGGGCGGTTAATGTATATTGCGGCATGCTTAAAGAATATTTCCCATCAACCATTTCGGCAGCCGACCCGCTGCATAATGAGTCATTTGATCATATTCATTTCCATCTCACATAGGGCCAGCACAAATGAGCACGACGCTGAATTAGAGTACTAAAAAAGCACTGCGTTTTTTTCAGGAAGTTACCACACGCCATCAAGAGTCACATGTTGGAGTCCCGTCTTTACTGATGCATTCCGGCGCCCCGATTGGCTCTCTAACTTTACCAAGCACTTCCTCCTTGTAGCTTCGTATCCTTCCGCGGCGTCTTTATTTTTTTATCATTTCCAGGTATTGAATAATGGCTATACTGAATTCTAAGCACGTATTTGACTAGTCAATCATTGACGTGCTCGATACGGCTGTGTAAACCAGTGTACCTCCTTTTCATACATCTCCAGTCACGCGGATGGATATGCCTCAGCATCCCTAGAAAGTAGTTCCATAGAGTAGGACTCGGAGAGATCACCTTGAGTCGTTCTCACTGTTGCGATTCTTGCATCGGTCCAGGCAGTTTTACATCGTGACAAGGTGAGTTTCCTCAACATGGGCTGCAGCCTGCTCTTTTATTAGTTCTTCTTGGTGGGCTGTGGTATACTATGCTGCTACATTACTGCTTTTAAAACCTATATGTCATTTTGATATTCTAGCTACATCATTTACGCTGGTAAGTTCTAAAATGTATGAGTCTGGCGCTGATGGTTAGTTTTCCACTCTACCACCTAGTATTATGTAATTATATATATAACTGATATGACGCATTAAAAATGCCAACATGCCTTAAGAACTTAGACAACGTGTTAACGATTTGCTCTCTTTGTATTTCAGCGACGTTGTAACTTATAAATGAAGTTAAATGGACGGAGCAGCTGAGGGAATTTGTAGGGACACTCAGAAGCTTTTGATATTAAGTGCTTACACGTCCTAGTCTCGTTTTTGTGGCTAAAACGAGGTCAGCACATCTTGTAAAAAATGACATTCAATGTGATGCATGAAGTGTTGCGCGTTGTAAAATCGCTTCCTGTTGCCTCCTGTTCTGGGCGTGGCCGCTTGCCGTTCTCGGCCTCCCATTGGTCGGTCTCCGTGAATTCCGTAGATCAGGAAAATGTGACGCAGCATGAGAACGTGACCTGCACCGCATCGTCTGCCCCGTTGCATGAAATGAACGGTATTATAATAAAATAGACGTACGGATTTTATCCATTGACATAGATAAACTGCAGCTAAAACTGCGTGCTGTGTTTTGTAGTAATATTCCATCGTTTTCATCACGCTGCTCTTCGTCATCACTGCGCCGCCCTTTTTATTCGTAGTATCTATTTCCTGTTAACATTTCTTCGAAAACGAACAATTTAAATGGGTCATAAACACGCCAGTTATGTCCTTGGAAATAGCCGTCCTGCCATAAACGCAGCCTTAGCAGGTCGACTGCGGTAACTTGCTGCAGTGGTCCCAAAGGCCTTATTGACAGTGGATACATAATCATGGATTCAGGTCTCTCTCTACCTGCTTATTTCTATCTTCAACTCTCGTCGTGTGTGGACACCATGTCAGTCTGTCCCACAGCTAAGATAGCTTTTTTCTGTAAAATCCCGTTTAGAATTCTATATCATTTGGCAGATATACATAGTGTGACTTTGCCAACTTGCACATTTCTGGCGACGCTGTCATTGCTGTGTCCTTTGTGGCTAAAGTCTGTGTTGACAAAATGTGGTTTTGCATGAGAACAAACAGGCCATAATGTCAAGTGGGGGTGGGGGGGGGGGGGTCATTTTAGTGAAGAGCTCAACGGAAAAGTACCAACTCCACTTGATATGTAAATATAGATTAAGAGTTTAATTTTAATTTTTGATTAAAAGAGGTCAGTTTGTTTAATTACAGCCATAGTGCTCAAAATAATCCTATGCATCCCAGTAATATTAAAATTCCATACCAAATTCATTGTCCTTGAGAGTTTTTGAACATGGTAAGCCCTGGTTCTGCAATTTATTCATGGAGATGGGATCTACATGTGAGATAAAAAGCCATGTAAGTATATGCTGTAACTGCTGGGGCAATAAAAGTAGCAATGACAGGCATTTAGCTATTTGCATTGATGGTCATAAATTGCTGAATTTACCTGCTTCTGCAGTTAGTTAATGGATAGTTAAGAAATAAATACTGTTGTGGCTGGAAATGTCTGTTTTCTGTTCTGTTGTGGTGAGGAGGTTTATCAAAATCAGAAAAGGCCGAAGAGATTGGGCATTTCACAGCTGGCCCTGCTCCCATGTTCCCCACTACTGCTTCATGTTTGAGGTCTAATGCCACACAGGGCCAACTCTTATTTACAACCACAAACAGACTGAAAAAATAGCGTAAGTACCATCGTACATACTGAGTATTCGGTTTCCACAGAATGACTGTCCGTGCCATGTGTTATTATTAGCCTGGTCTCTAGTTTTAGGCCTGGGGTGTTGCATGACCCGGGCTGGTAGTAACATTGATGTGTCACTGGTCCGGTTTGCTGCAGTGGAAGTCTCATGTATGTCCATTGTATCAGATCATGGCGATTGCCCGCTCATAGAAGACGCTCTCCATGTCCTTTATCCTCATTGAATGGATTTAATCTTGAGCTCCTGGAAGTGTCGCACGTATGCCTGCGTGCTACGGCGGTCCGTTCGGCTTCGGCAGGGAGTAGTTTGTTCACTGGCCAAAGCTGCAGTGGAAGCGCTAGCACAGTGGGGTGGCTGTGGAGGTCGTTGGTTGTAACGTGCCTGGTTGTCCCCAGGAGGTACAGGAGGATCTACTGGGGGTATGTAGTGTAACCTGCAAATGGTGCCTTGCTTGAGTGAGTGTGACTGGAGCCAGCGTGGATTAGCCAAGTGTTATGTCACATCCCCAGTAGAAGATGGTAAATGTCATGCCGCCCTGGCTGCAGCTGCTGAGATTGCTAATGATTAAGCAGACTTATTTCATTGATACTGTACGTGACAAGAGTTATAAGGAAATTGTTTAGAATGACAGGAATGGGTGTGTTGCATTGGGAAGGGATTGGAGAGGATTATAAGCAGCCAGCTCTAAAGTTAGTCCTTCATCTATGTCAGGGTTACTGTGGCTGCTGTTGGCCTGTGGCTGCTGCCTACTGGCTGTCCTGAGGTCAGACGCTCTTATCTGTATCTGTCAGTGGGCCATTCCTGCCAATAAGGAGCTGACTAGCAGGATCAGAGAGGCAGAAATGTTAACTTACTCAGTGAAGAAAAGCCTGCACCTCGTTTTCAAAAACTGTATCACAAGGATGTGTTTCTTTTGCCATTTTTTTCCTTCTGTTCCAAAAATAAGACTTCATCTGAGCATACCATGACCTTACATACTGTCTGTATGTGAGGTCATGGTTACCGGGGGTGATATTTCATTGAACTTCAAAAAAGAAACAATGTCATTATGTGCAGAATAAATTTCATCTTATCTGTATTTCGTTACAATAAAGCCAAAATATTCAGTAAAGTATGAAATTCAAAGGAGACATGATGCATAGTAATCCATTAGGTGGGGCCTGTTTAGTGGAACTTGCCAGACATGCTTTAGTATTTATGATGACTACAAAACATGTCCTGTAGCAATAGCATATAAAACGTGC
Organism: Mugil cephalus; assembly: GCF_022458985.1. NCBI lineage: Eukaryota > Metazoa > Chordata > Actinopteri > Mugiliformes > Mugilidae > Mugil > Mugil cephalus. The sequence continues at coordinate 14,416,639 of NC_061772.1, read as the reverse complement.
TTTAGTTGTTTGCATTAGAAGCAAGCTTTGGATTTATTACCATAACTACGATTGAATATAACTACATGTACGGTCATGTACTATCTTACAAGGGAAGTTGCCTGAAACTTAGTCTGCACTATTCCTCCTGAGAAAAATGTGCATCCTCTTTTTGTTTTGCAACTGCAACGGCCAGTATTGCGTTGTCTTCTGTGTTACATAAAGCAGTTGTGGTATCTATATCAGAAGAGTTTAGAAAGGCATTCTGTATATTCAGTGTTTTTTTTTTTTAGCAAATATTATCACTCATCCATAGTACAGCTTGTCATTTTCTTTGTTTTTAAACTAACAGCATAGCTCAGTTTCATTTCTTCAACAGATTTCCTTAAAATGCACAGCATGGCACAGCTCCTGCTAGTTGCTCAGACTTCTCCTTTCCCCCCTCTGCATTCTTTCCTGTGGTTTAGCCCACTCAGAGGTTGTGTGAGCTGCAGTCATTGGATGTGACTGTGCTCACGTACAGCACTGGCCTGACCCATTGATGGAAATGTTACATCATCAGTGAGCAGCGCCTGTTGGTATAGTGTCTCTGTCTGGAATCCCCCACCTTGTAGTTAGGATGGTACTGAGTAAGAGGAAATCAGACCAATAGTGTTGGTGTCTGATGCAAAAGATTTTCCCCTTTTGGAGATCACTACTAATATATGTCCTCAGTTGTAGTTAGGCCTCCATCTTCTTTCTGTATTAAAAACTCTCACGGGCACACCAGCATCTGCTTCCTGTGACTAAGCCATGAGTGTAAAGCAGAAGCATTCTTACTAGCTTCTGGTGATTGAAGTGGAAAATCCTCAATTAAATAGTTTCAGTGTAATGTGGCCTGAGTTTCCATCCTTGTTTCTATTCACCTCTTCCAGGTCAGTAATAGACCAGGTCTTGTCTGCATGCAGGGACGCAGAAAAGGACAAATATTTCTCTTTATAGCCTCAATAATGTAATGATTTGTGCACCTTTTGCTCATTCAAACAGCCAGTGAGAGTGTACTTGCTTGAGGTGCGTCTCAATGTATAATTTAAATAAAGGGAACATGATCCCTTCCCTGGGTGGTTTAGTCTGTGGACTGAGTTGGTCTTGACAAAGAGTCATTATGTGCGCTATAATAATGGAGGAAAATGACCTTGAATCTTATATCAGTGACATAGTTTTACTTCTCTTGTACATTGCCTTTATTTGGTGTTGGTTTACTTTCACCCTAATTTTGTTTTGTTAAATGTAAATTTTTTTTTTCCAATTTTAATAATCTCCTTTATTGTTGGGAAAGCTTTTTTTTTATTTCTTGTTTAGGAAACTTACATTTTTATGTATATAATGTTTACATATTAGGAACAACAAGTGCCAATGCCACATGAGTACAAGCGCACAATTGGAGTATTGCAGTGTAAAACAATGTGTGTAATTCTAACATTGCTCAGGACTACACATCATGGTAATAAATGTGACCACTTCAGCACCCAGTAGTTGAATCACAAAATCCATTCTTAGTCACTCTACCACCAGATTGTTTCAGTCTTAGTTATATAACCACAACAACCAAAGCTTTAAAGGAAGCAGTGTTCATCATCATTATCATTATAAGCAAGCGGTTCTGCACCGTGCCCAAATACACCTACACCTGGCCTGATGTTAATGAGTTTACACTCGTAGCACTCTCATAATCATTTCCGTGGTTGAGTTAAAGGGAAAAAAGGAAGTTCCTCAGCAAAGCACTTATCTGTGCTCTCGTTGTGCAGCAGACGGTATTTTCCCTTCTTTGACTAGAAATGGTGGTGAAAACTTGGACGTTTTGGCTCCAGAGATGAGTGGTGTCGTTGCCATGGGTGACTCAGCAAGCTGTGGGTGGGGGAACAGAATGCACAATATGGTGCAGCAGCTCAAGGAGCTATGCTGCTCTGAACATAGAGTATAGCGACAGTTAGCTGTTAGTGTTTTCTCTTTTAGTCATCAGTAGTTTAATGTCTCTCTTATACCTATATAATAATACCTAGGGTTTACATGGAATTGTGATGGTTAAATTGAATGATCCTGTGATCTTTTTTTTTTTTTTTTTTTAGCTGTTAAATTCTTTAGCTAAGGTCAGACAAACATAAAGCTTAAAGGTTTCCTGTGGAGTTGGTGACTCTCTCTTTCTGCAGAAAACATATGGCTTTTTTGTTGTGAAATTGTGAAGAGAAAGATGCATTTGGACACCGTTGCAGTAGTTGTAATCATTGTGTCCTTTTTTCCATGCAGCTCTTCTCCAAGTGCACCACTGATCAACATGCCTCATCCAAAGACATTAGACATGGGCTCTGCCTTCATCCAGACACAGCAGCTCAACGCCGCCATGGCTGACACTTTCCTGGAACACATGTGCCTGCTGGACATTGACTCCGAGCCCACTACTGCACGCAACACTGGCATCATCTGCACCATTGGTTGGTCAACAGTATTTTTTAATCAGAATTATTCCTCCAGCTCTAGCTCAGTGCATCTTCTCATTTGTATTAAACTTTTAAGAAAATAAAAATGCAACCTGCTAAAAGTGAATGACTTTTGCTGATATTTCACATGAAATGTGGACTGCAGTTAGGAACGATAATTGTGATAGCCTGTCAGCAGAAGAAATAAAAAACCCAATAGTCTTTAACATTACACCATTTCTTCAATACTTTCCTTTGAATGACAACTTGCAGGGCCAGCCTCTCGTTCTGTGGATATGCTGAAGGAGATGATCAAGTCTGGAATGAACATCGCTCGCTTGAACTTCTCCCATGGCTCACACGAGGTGGGTCTTTCCACAAGTCTTTCAGCTTTGTAAATGTGTTGCTCAGGCCCAGCTAACAGCTGAGATAGTGAAGGCACGTTTTCACTGCGCTGATAATTCCTGTCAAACATGACTCTGTGCTTTATCACAGAATAGTATTGGTTTGTATCTTGAGCTTTGCGTCAATCGAATTCTCTTCACCTCGACTCACAATGACTGCACATGAAGAATTGTTGCCAGTGTTGCTTGTGAAGCAAGACTAGGCTTGTTCAGTATGAATGCAAAGACAGCAGTGCTGACATACTTAAGATTAAAGTTGAGGCGAGATAACAAAGTTCCCCTAAAAGTGGTGCAACTTGTATTAATAGATATTTTTTCCTCCATTGGTTTTACAAAAAAAGGCAAACCATTGGCATTTAAAGCACAATACAGCCCAGAGTAGGACTAAAAGAAGACAAAGCGTACACATAAAATGAAGCAAGAGAGAGAGAGACGAACTGGCTGACAGCCATCAGCTTATGTCGTGCAATGAAGCAGTCAGTGGAGATAAGCAGAACCACCTGACTCCCATTTCACAGAGCTTCTGCAAAAAAAACATTTGAGATACTTATTTATCAAAACATTATCCAGCCCTAATTAGCATTATCCATATATGAGTAATGGTGACATTCAAGTAAATTGTGACTTCTCCAAATATGTGTGCATATTGTATATGCTGCGTGCTTATATAATTATTTTCACTTTGACACAGGGTGTAGAAAATGAATTACAAATTTATTGACCCTGAAGAACACACTGCATACTGTAAACAGTCGCTTGCATCACCCTCGCAGTGCAGCACAGGTCATAAAACGGCACAATGTCACTATCTCTTATTAAAATACTGCAGCACGCTGGGTGGTGATGGCAGTTTAAGTGGCATCCATATACTTTAGACAGGCTTATGGTGAGGCCTTCGTGTTTTCTCTTCGTCATAGTGGCATGAGTGAAGCGTCGCTCTGCATGTTGCCAGTGTAAAAGGCAGCCGGTGTGATTACCTGCCACTTAAGTTATTACTGAAATCTCTGGTTACCCAGGTGGACAGCTTAGGCCATTTGCTACAGGCAGTTGTCTTTAAAGCTGCAAACCTTGAGCTAACGGCTAATTAGCTGGCACTAAAAGGCAAAGATGGCAATTGTGAAAACTTGACCGTGTAAGTTCCTTCCTGCTTTTTCCGCTGTATATTGGCTAATGTGGGCCACTGTAGCCAGTATAGGAAGTAACAGAAACATTTCCAGGGCAAAAGTGCACCCCCTTACATTGTTTCTCTAAATCTTTTCAAGTTGAACTTCAGTCAGCCTCTGAAGACTTGAACGTGAATAACTGTTTTACGTAGGTCTGTTTGAAGTCTGTTTACACTTGTAGTTGTGCTTCTAAGATTTACTTTGGCCAGTTGTATCGCCTATTGTCCGCAGCCGACTTCCTAGCCGACTTTCCTCAGCTGACTGTCTTCTCACAGACAGTGCAGCGCGTGGACTTGGTAATCATGTATCATTAGATTAAGGTGTAACCTGCACTCAAGGACACATACTGATGATGACACACAGTATCACCACTCTACCCGAGTTTATTACACACAACAGCTTTATGGTCATGTTCATCCTGAATATGTCTTGTCTTGGGTGCATTTTGCATAGATATATTTAATTGATGATTTATTATCAAAATAATCTAAAATGATTTGACATAAAGACTTGTCTTTTTGGGGTGGGGGGTCTTGAGTGTCTCTCAGGTTTAGAGGAAAGAACCCTATGACCCCACTGTGATGCTGATGATATGACTCATTTTTATGGCTGTTGCTTGTCAGACACACCTTATGTTCTAATTGCTTTGTCCTGATTTGTATCTGGCTAACAGTGTCTCTTAATGTCACTTCCTGCTGATGTTACTTCCATTTCAGTGTTGTAAAAAAGGGGAAGAGTGGTTTGCAAGACAGGTTGAATGTGACATGTTTGAACGAAATGACTGCTCATGTAGTTCAATATTTTGCTTTTTGTGTCAAAAATGTATTTTTCTGTAGTACCACCGAGAGACCATCAAGAACATCCGTGAGGCATGTGAGAGCTTCGAGCCTGGCAGCATCCAGTACAGGCCCATTGGCATTGCCTTGGACACCAAGGGCCCAGAAATCAGGACTGGTCTCATCAAGGGAGTGAGTTCGGCATCACTTTCAACCTGATCATACACAACAAAACAGCAGCTCAAAAAACCTCAAGCAGAATGAAAGTAAACTTATTTCTGTTGATTATGTGACAGAGTGGCACAGCTGAGGTGGAGCTGGTGAAGGGAAAGTTGATCAAGCTTACTTTGGACGACTCTTATCAAGAAAACTGCAGCGATGATGTCCTCTGGCTTGACTACAAGAACATTACCAAGGTGGTGGAAATTGGCAGCAAGATCTACATTGACGATGGACTCATATCCCTTCAGGTCAAGGAGATTGGTGAGTGGCACGCATAAATAAAGTCGAACTAATAATATATTAGCACAAAGCAGTTTTTTCAGTATGTGATTTTTGCCTCCACAGGCTCTGATTTCCTCATGTGTGAGATTGAGAATGGCGGCACCCTGGGCAGTAAGAAGGGAGTGAACCTGCCTGGTGCTGCTGTGGACCTGCCTGCTGTGTCAGATAAAGACATCCAGGACCTGCAGTTTGGTGTGGAACAGGGAGTTGACATGGTCTTTGCCTCCTTCATTCGCAAAGCGGCAGATGTGCACGCTGTCAGAGAAGTGCTCGGAGAGAAAGGCAAAAATATCAAGATCATCAGCAAGCTCGAGAACCACGAGGGTGTACGCAGGTGTGTCCTGAATCTTTCTGTTTTCTTAGCGGGGCTGCATCGTTCATCATCAGTTGTTCTTTGTTTTATTTGGTTTATCGTTGGGTTATCTTAAGAACAGGAGTAGTTGAGGAAAATAAAGGCTGTGAAGAGGCCCTGAAAAGCAATATTTTATAAACCTTCCTCTTGGTCCTGATTTACGCAATACAGGAACTTACAGTTGATTTAATTCATTATGTTTTGCCGGACTTGCAGATTTGATGAGATCATGGAGGCTAGCGATGGCATCATGGTTGCTCGTGGTGACTTGGGTATCGAGATCCCCACAGAAAAGGTCTTCCTAGCCCAGAAGATGATGATTGGTCGCTGCAACAGAGCTGGCAAGCCCATCACATGTGCCACTCAGGTCAGAGAACGGCAAAGATAAACTATGTAGCTATGTGAATCTGAAGATGAAGATGTTCTAAGATGAATTTTCCTGAACCATTCAGATGTTGGAGAGCATGATCAAGAAGCCTAGACCCACTCGTGCTGAGGGCAGCGACGTCGCCAACGCCGTCCTGGATGGAGCTGACTGCATCATGCTGAGTGGAGAGACTGCCAAGGGAGACTACCCTCTGGAGGCAGTGCGCACACAGCACATGGTGAGTTCAAGTGCATTGAATGGAAAAAACGGACAAATAAAACACCTAAAATCAGATTACAGTTCAGAGTGCTTTGATTAAAACAATAACTTAATTATGAGACACTTTCGTAATTTCAACCATTCAATCATAGTAAGAAATTAATAATTATCAGCTTCTGGACGGTTATGCTATTTTTTTCCTGATTTTTGTGTTCACCTGATGTCTTTTGCCTGTCATTCAAGTTGCCCATTGGCACAGCCGCTTTTTTTTTTCCCCCACTTGGCCAAACTTCAAATTCTTAACTCTCCTTTCCATCCAGTCATTATCCGGTTAGAGACACACGGTTATATATATATGTGTGTGTGTGTACTGTTCTGTTGATATAAATACCAGTAATTTGATATGCTAATAAATTCCAGTTGCCATTCAAAATTGTCATTTAGGCACGCAGCTAGTTGAACATTATTTGTTCATTAGGGGATTTATCTCCAGCTGTGTTTTAAATAGCTGATACACCACATACCATCCACAATATAGGTGTTTGCCACTTCTGTAATTACTTCACTTCTCTTAAGGCTAAAATGAATGCTCATTGCATGCACTTCTTACTCTAACAAAATCCACATCTGTGGCTGCTGTATATTACCATTTATTAATTTGCTATGGTATCCCCAAACATATCTGCTTAATTCTTTATCAGCCGACATTTAAATTGCACATATGACTTACCCTCAAATGCATGCATGTATTTGTATTCTTGTTCAAAATGTAGATTGGGGACTTCAAATGGTGAATTTATGTTAATAGAAACAAGTGATTTTCTCTATTTTGTAAGAGATTATCAATCAGTTAACAAGGCATTAAGTGATTAAGGATATTGCTTAATGTTTGTGTATAACTCCTGCATTTGTGTTTAGTTTATTCAGTCAGGGACAGATACTAGAGATACTAGAGATGACTACAGTTACGGATAATGCAGTTCATTCTGCTTTGACTGTCCTTCATTGTTCAGGCCTTTCCTGGTTAACTTCCAGCTGTTGTCAGCTACACTGCAGTATAGATGCAGTAATGACTCAGCAGTCTTAACAGCTCCCACTTTTGAGCTTGCTTCCTCCCTGTTCGAGTTGCATGAGTTGCCTCAGTATCTGGAGTAAAATAAAATTTGTTCTCACCTAAAGTTTCCCACCGAGTGAAATAAACTCACACGAGCTAACTCTCACTAATACATTTAACAAGGATCGGCTTTTCTTATTAACTTCAATCAATGTTTCCTCTTCATCCCTTTTTGCTGATCATTCCTTAAACTTCCGTTGCATGGCATCATAACTCCCAGTGTTTCCCACTCCTGCGTTAACACAATTCAGATTTTTCCTTAAACATAGTTGTATGATTTGATGTTTTAGATTTATTTTAATACTAAGGTCTAAATCTATAAAGGTGTGTATGAGAATCACAGTTGCCTTAGCTTCAGATTAGCATGCTTTGTATAACAGCGTACCTTTTTAATATCATTTCACAAGTTCTGGTAAAGTTTTGCCTTTGTTTTAATCTTGGTGTCTCCTGTTTCCCCCCTCACTGCGCACTTACGCCCTTCTGTCGACTCTCCTTTTCCCCCTGTTCCATTCCGACGCCTTCCTCTCCATCTTCCCGCCCTTTCCACCCCTTTTTCTTGTCATTTTCTCCTTTTCGTGCGTCTGTGTGTGATTGGTGTGGGAATGCCTTCGCTCAATGCATCTTGACCTCACTTGTGCCAGATTGCTCGTGAAGCCGAGGCAGCCATGTTCCACCGGCAGGTGTTTGAGGACCTGCGTCGTTCCACGCCACACTGCAAAGACCCCGCTGAGGCCATTGCTATTGGTGCTGTTGAGGCCTCCTTTAAGAGCTTGGCCTCTGCGATGATTGTGCTCACAGGCTCTGGAAGGTACGCAGGATATCTGGCAGGTCGTGGAGGTTACCGGTGTTGCTACTTGAGAAGTTTGAGAGGGAGCGTAGGGCCAGAGAGGGACTGACCGAGGGAGGGACTGGCAGAGCTGGCATTCACAATAACTAGACTACCAACAAGACAACCATAACTAGCTACTTAAACTGATTAACTTCCCTTGTGGATCATTAAATTCTAGGTCTAAATTGCTGTTGCGAAAAGGAAAAACAATGCACAGTAATGCAAAACCTTTTCCCCAATTGAATGGGGTTTTTGGACGTCCCTTGTTTGACCAGGAGTCCTGTTATCCGTATGCCACCCACTCCCAGTTCCTCGCTGTGTCATAGCGAAGTGTGTGATTGAGAGTAACCGCCCCACCCTTCCCTTGGGGGCTCAGATAGCACGAGAGGCCGAGGCAGCCATCTTCCACAGACAGCTGTTCGAGGAGCTGAGGAGACACTCTCAGCTGACCAGAGACCCTTCCGAGGCTGTAGCTGTCGGAGCTGTTGAGTCGTCCCTCAAATGCTGTGCTAGTGCCATCATTATTCTCACTAAGACTGGGAGGTAAGAAAGAAGGAGAGATATGAAGTGGTGTTGGTCATGAAGGTAAGGTGTCGCCAAACACATGCCCGTCTGATTTAACACAATTTAACAGATCCTAATTCTGCCTCAGGCACCTAACCTGCTCCTCGAGATTTCCCTTTTGTATGCGTGTGTGTTAGTGAAATGTTCCTAGTTGTATAGGGCGGGTGGATAAAGCAAGTGATCTGAGATATGGGGAGATCGGTGGGGAATGTCAATAGCCCAGAACCAAGTGTCCACTTTTCAAACTGACATCATCTACAAACCATATAAACATACCAGCATGTTTCCTGCTGTCACCTTCTTGAAGGTACTGCCTCAACTAATGAGCAGCTGGATACACTGACCAGACCCTTAATTGGTTTAACGGGACTGCTTAGTGTTTGAGAGTGGACGTCTTTGTGCTACTGACCTTAAGCATTTGTACATCTATGATACACAACAAGTGTTTTCACTTATTTTGGCCCCCTCTCACGACTTCTGTTATATATTTATTTATTTACACCTGATAAGTTGAGGCATTTTTCTATACTTCAGTGAGATTTATGGAGTTAATTGGAATCTGTAAACTCCCAGCATGCAGGAGCTAGCTAAACCTGAGAGGTCGTGATGAGCCAGAATATCTGAGAACTACTTTTAAGAATCCATCAGCATGGAGTTAGTGAGACCTTCATCTCATTTAATCAACTTTAGTTGATTAAAATACCATAGTAAAATCATAGTACTGCTGGAAAATGTAACTGTAGATATGTAGTACATCTCTTGTATATTGATTTTTAAATCCTGTTAGCTTGAGCACATGTGTATCTGCACTTGTGACTTCCGATCAAATCACATTTTATAACCAGCTAAAGCAGAATAACTGAGGATTGCAAAGGCATGTATTCGTTCAGCTGTCTCACTAAAGAATCTCCATAATTATTATTTTAAGTCATTCTTCGAATGTGAAGAGTTGGGGTGATTTTTATTTTCCTTTTTCTGCGTGCAGGTCCGCCCACCTGATCTCCAGGTACAGGCCCCGTGCCCCCATCCTCGCTGTGACCCGTAACGCCCAGACAGCTCGCCAGGCTCACCTGTACCGCGGCATCTTCCCCGTCCTCTACACCAAGCCTGCTAACGATGTGTGGGCAGAGGATGTCGACATGCGCGTGAACTTTGCCATGGATATGGGTAAACAGCTCGTCACCTTTTAAAATCATGACATTAATTTCAAACTCATCGCAAGAGATCCAATAAGCGACGTCCTGATCATTTTCTGTCTTAATTTCCTAGGCAAGGCCCGAGGCTTCTTCAAAGAGGGTGATGTTGTCATCGTCTTGACCGGCTGGCGTCCAGGCTCTGGTTACACCAACACCATGCGTGTGGTTCTGGTGGCTTGAACAGCAAACAGAGCTGTTCTGCTTTCTCCCTCCACTTTCATCTATCTTTCATAGTTCTCCACTTCACTCCTGCTCACAGCCCTTCTAATCCAGTTTCCAAGCTCACAGACTCAACTGTCAACAAATTTAGCATGTAGGCAACGATGCAAGAAGGTATTAAAGAAATAACATAGTCTTCACGGTCTGAATGAGCTGCTTTGGGCGGGGGTGGAGTCTTATTCCGTACTATTCCACTTAATGTTTCCATTCCTTTCACACCGATTCTCTCAGTCGAACCAGTCTTCAGGGCCTCAGATTAATACACCCTGACCAGAAACTGCTGTATTTATTCTCTCAAACAGTTGTAATATTAAAAGTCTATGAGTGAGTGCGTCCCTGCGTGTATGAGTGTGCGCTCGCCCGTACTGGCTCTTGTTTAGGTGGGGTTTCTGGTGGAGCTGGTTGACCTCAACCGAGTACTGCACCAGTTCACTCGTCACACTCCTCTGCAGATTTAACGAACAAATTGGCGGCATCTGATATCAAAGGGCTCCTCCCACAGCCCGGCCTCGGCTCCACCTCCTCATCCAAACAGGCCCCTCTGTAGTGCTGTCTGTATGAAGTGTCCTCTCTCATATGCCAGCTTCCACTGTATTTCAGTGTATCTGTGTAAGTGTTGCACTCCTAATCTACTCCAGACAATGTTACATTCTCTATTATACTTGACTTTTGTGAATGGCAAACTTTTGTTTTGAGACATCCAATTCTGCCTATATTTTGACTGACTATAGAAAAAGGTTAGTTTTGGATGTCCGCTCCAGAGGTGTTTTGAGCTAGTTACTGTGTTGGTGTTGTTAGTTGTTTCATAAAGCCTTTAATTCTTTGCGTTTGGATCATATCCGAGATGGCACTTATGTGGTTCAGTAAAGTTAACTGATCTGAATGAGCACTTTCAGGGTATTTTTCAGGTGACTGATGTTGAGATGAAGCCCTGTCCCCGTCAGTCCCAGTGGGCGACGGGTGAAAAACCCCTCTGCTTGTCTTTCTATGTTGGTGACCCACTGTAGCTGTCTCAATGTGTCGAACTTGCTTTTGATTGTAATGCTAGAGTATAAGAACTAACTAAAGGGGTATTATAATGTTTAGTGGTGTACTGAGCTGTCCTACAAGACTGGAGTTCCATCAATAAAAGAGATGAGCACTTACCTGAACTCTGCGTCTCAAGCTTGTTATTTGAATCGTGATTCATGCGAGGAAATCAGGTCAAGAAATTCTGCGCTTGTTATAAAACCTGTCGTAAAGTTTTATTTCATAGATCAAAGGTTTCAGTGTTTCATCCTGTTGCACCTAAAGTATCAAGTTCAAACACAGTACTGTTCAGTGTATTTTAATTCATGGTGTAAAATATTTGAACAGTTTTCACCATAAAAATTTAAACAGTACGTGTTCCCTGTAACTAGAATATATTCTCTGTAATTTGTCCTAAAGAAGAAAATACTGTGTTCTTTTCTTCAGTCTGTAACCATAAACTCCTGCAATAGCATTAGCAAATGATCCTCCATTATAAACCAGATGTCTTTCAGACGGTCTGAGTACATGTTTAACTTTTACTGGGAGTCCTGGGGGTACACCACCCCAACCTGCCTACGGATCTCATCCTCCACCTCAGCCAACAGAAGAGAGTCAGCGTGGGACATAACTGCACTCTCCTTCAGCCCTGCATGGAAAAAAAATAAGGGGTCTCATTGTACCATGGTTATTATAATTTATAAAAAAATAGTTAGCAAATAAAAAAAACAAGGGAAAAGGTCTTTAGGTCTTTCAAATAAAACTAATACTGTCACATATAAAACTAATACTTTTCACTCAAAAAATACCTGGAACAAATAAACTTAAAAACTAAAAATTATAATCCTATATCTGGTTTGTACACACACAGGGAAGGGCCATTAAGATTTCTGATGCCACCTTGTGTTCAATGTTAGTCAATACATTCCTGGACACACCTTAATCTAGTCATTATGGACACACATTAAAATGTTCTGAATGCCATGGTACCTTTGAGCAAACACTGTCGAACCTCCTCTGCTTCGTAGCGCATTCCTGTACTGTTCAAGAAGTTGAGAGGCAAATAAGGTTCTGGCACAGGATACTGTGTCTCCTTGCCATTCACTTTCAATGATGTGGGGCACCACATATGGTCAGGCACCTGAAAAGTGTGCAGAGGAAATGTTCACAACACTAAATAAAAAGTATTTGAATTTGTTTGGTTACGCTGCACACTTATGTTAACCTACTTGGATAGTGCCCTTGGTACCCACAATAATGGCATCATTGGGCAACTGCATACCAATGGAGCTGGTAAACACTGCCATCCTGTTGTTGGAAAACTTCATGGTGACGACGACAGTGTCATCCACACCTACAATAAAACACAACACAATGACAATGATGCAAAACGAAAACTTCAACGTATGTGTGTGTATTTTGCTGTTTACATAAAATTGTTAGAGGTACAAGACTTGTGTTCGTAGAATTTATAGGATTTATCTGGAGCGCTGACCAGATTTAAATGATGCAACGATGCGGCTTCTGATGTTACATCAATTAAAGTTATGTTGTAACTGGTTTGTTTTCCATTACCCGTGTCCAGACAGTATCCCACGGCTTGGATAGACTCTGGCTTCTCCCCGTTGTACACCATCAATATGTACTGCAGGCAGTAGATGCCTATGTCTAGTAAAGCTCCTCCACCCAGCTCCTTCTGCGTTGCTCTCGGTACATTCAACAATGGCACGCCAAACTCAGACCTGACCATCTTCACTTCGCCCAGCTCCCCCTGGGCCAGCAGCCGCCTGGTCTCCACAGAGGCCGGGAAAAAGCGAGTCCAGACGGCCTGGAGCAGGAAGACAGGAGGTCTGCTTTTTAAATCTTTGTAATGTGACAGACTTGTGTTTCTCACAAAAGCTTCATAAAATTCCTGGCAGTTACTGATTTTGCTCCTGAAAAGAGGAAGAGGCAAATAGAGCGGCACAGAAAGAACTGCTTTCTTTTTTCTAGTCTGCTCCATTTTTACCTCCATGAGGAAGACGTTATTATTCTTGGCGGACACTAGGATCTCCCGCACTTCCCTGGAGTTCATGGCCAGCGGCTTCTCACACAGCACATTCTTCTTGGCGTTGGTAAAGAGCAGACATGTTTTCAGATGGTAGGGGTGGATAACTCCGATGTACACCACATCTGCACACATGTGAAGACAATCAGAGAGAGAGTGCAGCACAATGTCAAGATAACCTATTGGTCAAAATAAAATTGAGGCAAAGCAGAAATAATGACAGATGCTACAAATCAGCATTAAATAAAACTGTGACCCTGTGAACCTGACCTATGTCTGGATCTCTGGCCAGCTCCTCATAGCCGCCGTATGCTCGGGAGATGCTGTGCTTTTTGGCAAACTCCTGTGCATCCTCCAGTTTACGAGCAGCCACAGCTACAATCTGCAAATACAGTCACAGCGGAGTTACTCCTCTCCTATATCACCATACAATCAATAAAGTCTGGCGAGTGGCTTGCCAAATTTGAAACCATGAATACTTTCTGCACAATCAGGATTTCTCGAATGCACCACCAGGTGTCCTCACAAAAAAACAAAAGGCTGTTTAATTTTCAAGGCAGCCATTTTTATTGTGTTTTTAAAGCACTAGAGTATTTATAAGGTTTCTGCTCTTATTTTGTTTTGTTGGCCATCGGCTGAATTTTGTTATAATAAGCTAAAACGTTTAACTGTTCGTATACCGTAATGTTTGAGCTATGGAGGGACAGAAACTCCAAATGCGCGTTTTGTGCTTAGTACACAGCAGCACCCAGAAGCAGTTAGTAGTAGCAGCGAGAAGCCGCAGCGTCCACGGCAGAAAACTCTCGTTTGAACCACAGCGTCGACTCGTGAACACTCTTCTGCTAGTTACGATACCTGGTGGTCTTCAGTAGGAAGAGTTTTCAGAGCCACTGTGAAGTCATGACTGATCTTCCCCGCGCTACAGATTCCCCACCTGGTTGCCATATTGGGGAAATAGGGTTACACAAGCAGTGGTCGTTTCCTGTCACATGGTGGCGACAAAGCACCATGTTTGTCCGAGTGGTATAATAAACATGAAAGGGCTCAAAGGCCACTATCAGACGACTGAGCCGGAATAAGTTGACGAAGGAGTGAGCAGGAGACAGGAAGAGAAACAGACGAGCGTCCTGTTGTTAAGATGTGTTGATTTCTTATCGGTGAAATTAGTTGGGGCTGTTTTGAGTCAAGGTGTGAAACAGAAAATGGACATGCACCATTTTCAATTTTTTTTTCTTCAAATTTTTTCACATTTTAACTCTCATTTAGTTAATAGAATATTATACACATCTGCAGATATAGAAGTTCAGTTCTATGTTACAAGATTTTTTTCTGGGCCTTTACATTTTTGTTGAATATCCCTGTGATAGAGTATAAGAACTAACTAAGTAAAGGGGTATTATAATGTTTAGCCGGTGTACTCAACTATCCTACTGGACTTCCACCACTAAAAGTTAAGAGCACTTACCTGAAATCTGCATCACAAGTTATTTGAAACATGATTCATGAGTCCTACAAAAGCAAGGGAATCAGTTCAAGAAATTCTGCAGACACTTGGTATGAAATCTGCTGTAAAAATTTATTTCATAGATCAAAGGTTCCACAGTTTTCCTTTTAAGGTATCAGCTTCAGACTTCATAAATACAGTACTATTCATTTTTACTGTATTTTTAATTCATGGAATAAAAATATTTGTATTAATATAGTTGATTTCTGCTGCAGAGATTGAACAGTTTCAACGATCTAAACAATGTGTGTGTTCAATATAACTGTACATCAAGCCTTTTCATCAGAATACATTCACTGTAATTTGTCTTAAAAAACAACTCTCCTTCAGTATATTGCGCTGTTTTCATTAGGGTATGATTATAAAGTGCTGCAAGAATAGCATTAGCAAATGACTCTCCATTATAAACTGGATGTCTTACAGACTATCTCAGTATGTGTTTAACATTTACTGGGAGTCCTGGGGGTACACCACCCCAATCTGCCTACGGATCTCATCCTCCACCTCAGCCAACAGAAGAGAGTCAGCATGGGACATGATTGCACTCTCCTTCCGCCCTGCATGGAAAAAAATAAAGGGTCTCATTGTATCAAGGTTATTATAATTAAAAACATTTTAGTTGTCAAATAATCATTTTCACATTTTCAATCATAAAACATCTGAAACTCATCATAAAGACATAGGACATTCACATTAATCTAGTCATTATGGACACACATTAAAAAGTTCTAAAACCCATGGTACCTTTGAGCAAACACTGTCGAACCTCCTCTGCTTCATAGCGCAGTCCAGTACTGTTCAAGTAGCTCTCAGGCAAATAAGGTTCTGGCAAAGGATACTTGGTCTCCTTCCCATTCAGAAATAATGATGTGGGGCACCACATATTGTCAGGCAACTAAAGGGCGTGGAGAGGAAATGTTCATAACAGCAAATGAAAAGTATTTGAATTTGATTTGGTTACACTGCACTCCTATGTTGACCTACCCGGATGATGCCCTTGGTGCCCACAATAATGACATCATTGGGCAGCTCTATACCGTGGGAGCAGGTAAACACTGCCATCCTGTTCTTGGAGAACTTCATGGTGACGATCACAGTCTCATCCACACCTACAATAACACACAATACAATAACAATAATGCAAAAAGCAAATTACAATACACACACACATTTACAAAAAGTTTAGGCAGGTATGAAAAATACTGTAAACTGAGAATGCTTTCAAAAATGGAAGTGTTAATCGTCTATTTTCATCAATTAACAAAATGCAGTCAATGAAGAGAAGACAAACTGAATTCAAATCAGTATTTGGTGTGACCACCGTTTTTGCAAGAGTATAGCCTTTTTGCATGTTTATTGAAGCTTGAGCACAGGCTACTGTCAGCCACAGCTCACATCAACACAATAAAACCCATCAGCCTAACACTTCTAATATGCGACTCTTACTCAGCACACTCTCAACTCCACCATAACTTTCGTCTGTCACGTGGTGCATTAACTGACATCCAGGAAAAAAACATACTGTACAACCACAGCAATAATGTCAAGTAATAGGACACAACAGAACTGAACATGAACACATGAGCTTATCAATTCTGTTTGCTGCAGATGTGTATTGCCTATATAAATCGGCACCATCAATAGCATTTAATGATACTTCACAGTGTGTTGGTGTTGTAAGATAAGATAGTGTAGCCGAGATAAAAAAAAGAAAAGTGCTTTCCATGTGTTGCAGCTAAAGATGTAATGACTTTGACAATGAAATTCACCATCAAATTGTTGATTTGCAGTCTCTTTCTGACCGCCTTTAGCTTTGATTACAGCACACATTCTCTGTGGCAGAGAAAAAACTCCATGATGGAATAACCTGGTCATTCAGTATATTCAGGTAGTCAGCTGACCTCATTCTTTGAGCATAATGTTGCTGAACGTGGACCTGAGCAACTTCAGTAACCCCAGATCATAGCACTGCCCCCACAGGCTGGTACAGTAGACATTAGCCACGATGGGAGCATCACTTCATCTGCCTCTCTTCATACCCTGATGCCACGTTACTCTGGAACAGGGTAAACAGCTGTTCAGTCCAAACCTCTTGAGTTCCCTGGGAATGTGTGGAAATGCTCTTACTTCTACTGTTAGACACAGCCCTGAGTTCTACTGTTGTTTTTATTCGATTTGATTTTACCAAACGTTTAATTGACCACTGATCACGAGTGACCTGGATTTTTTTTTTTTTCTTCCTGGAAGACGATGGTTGCCCACTATCCCTCCAACCTTAGACAGTTTTCAACCCAATTTTAGTAGTTTCTGCCTCAGTGTCCTCAGATGTTTTCTCTGCTTGGTGCATGCCAATGATTTGACCCTTCTCAAACAGACTAACATATTTTCCACAACCACAGGATGTGTCTTTCAACATGGTTGTAAAAGAAATGAGAAGCTACTCATTGCATCAGTTGGGGTTAAATAATTGCTGAAAGATAATCACCCATGTAGTAATTATCCAACAGGTGACTCATACCTATTTGATTAGTTAATTATTAACTATCATTCCCTTAAATTATCGGAATTGCAGAGTCATGTTGGTACTAGGTGCAAAAACCTTGATACACTATCTGATATCAAAGTTTTTGCACCAAGTTAAGTACCAGCATGACTGTGCAAAAATCTTGATGTACTACCTGATATCAAGAAGCTGTAAAAGAAAATGATCCGTTTGTTGTCAACCTGTGTGTGTGTGTCATATTTATGGCATGTACAACAGTATCAATAATTAACTCTGATATCTAAGGGTTAGTAAGCAGAAAACACAATAATAAACTATGTTTAACTGTGCTGCTGTCCTGATTTAAATGATAAAAAACAGCACAGTCATGCTAGGACTGACCTTGATACACTACCTGTTATCACATAAAGGGTTGTAAAAGAAAATGATCTCATCTTTGCCAATGTGTGAATGCGTGTGTGTGTGTGTGTGTGTGTGTGTGTGTGTGACATCTTAATGGCATATACAGCAGCATCAATAATTAACTTTGATGTCTGAGGATAATCAAGCATGAAACAAACTGACAAACTATTTTAGGTTTGTATTCCTTTATGTCCTCCATTCCCTCTAAGTACAACTATTTACACATAATAAATGCAACACTATTTGTCTTTTGTTCTGGAGGTTATGCATACTGCAGACCAATTGTGATATAAAAAAAACTCTACATCTTTAATTTCCTTGTCTTTAACACTACCACAATCTTCACTGCCATTGAAGCTGAACGGTGAATTTATTCATTCTCTTTGTTAAATATAATAAATGCACTAGGATCAAGTCTCCGCATGAGTCAATTCTAGAATGACCCAGGTAATTTTCCCATGGCTGATGGACCTAAACAGCACAAATACTGTAAACGATATGTGAGTAAGCACCACTCTTTCCTAAAAGTTAATGACGTGGCAGAGCTTCTGATGTTATATCAATTAAATTTATATTGTAACTGGTTTGTTTTCCATTACCTGTGTCCTGACAGAATCCCACGGCATGGATAGACTCTGGCTTCTCTCCGTTGTACACCATCAGTATGACCTGTAGGCAGTAGATGCCAACGTCTAGTAATGCTCCTCCACCCAGCTCCTTCTGCGATGTTCTCGGTACTCCCTTCAATGGCAAGGCAAACTCAGCCCTGACCATCTTCACCTCGCCCAACTCCCCCTGGGCCAGCAGCCGCCTGGTCTCCACAGAGGCTGGGAAAAAGCGAGTCCAGACGGCCTGGAGCAGGAAGACAGGAAGTATTACATGAAGTTACATTTTAGGTGATTGGTTTTGTGGTTTGCAGTAACGCACAATGAGTCAGCACAAAAGAAGGTAAAAAGAGGGTTTGATTATTGACATAGAATTACCATCCTATAAAAATGCTTTCTGAATATTTGTACTGTGACAGACTTGTGTTTCTCACAAAAGCAAGAATTGGATAAAATTGTATATACTGGCAATACTGGCAACTTTAAAGTGTGTAGATTTGTATCACAGCTGATCTGCCCCACAAATACCATCATCTCGACTTCAGACTGATTTTGCTCAGGAAAAGAGGAAG
Organism: Mugil cephalus; assembly: GCF_022458985.1. Taxonomy (NCBI): domain Eukaryota; kingdom Metazoa; phylum Chordata; class Actinopteri; order Mugiliformes; family Mugilidae; genus Mugil; species Mugil cephalus. The sequence continues at coordinate 14,397,856 of NC_061772.1, read as the reverse complement.
AGGCAAATAGAGCGGCACAGAGAGAATTGCCTTCTTTTTTCTAGTCTGCTCCATTTTTACCTCCATGAGGAAGACGTTATTCTTCTTGGCAGAGGCCAGGATCTCCCGCACCTCCCTGGAGTTCATGGCCAGCGGCTTCTCACACAGCACATTCTTCTTGGCGTTGGTAAAGAGCAGACATGTTTTCAGATGGTAGGGGTGGATAACTCCGATGTACACCACATCTGCACACATGTGAAGACAATCAGAGAGAGAGTGCAGCACAATGTCAAGAATTTGTTGGTCAAAATAAAATTGAGGCAAAGCAGAAATGATGACAGATGCTACAAATCAGCATTAAAAAAAACTGTGACAGAACCTGACCTATGTTTGGATCTTTGGCCAGCTCCTCATAGCTGCCGTATGCTTGGGAGATGCTGTGCTTCTTGGCAAACCCCTGTGCATCCTCCAGTTTACGAGCAGCCACAGCTACAATCTGCAAATACAGTCACAGATAGGTTAATCCTACATTAATTAATCAAATTAACCATCAAATTGTAAGGACAGCAAAAAAATTATCTTAGCTGTCAATGCAGTAATTTATTGTTTTGTATAAAGCTCTAGAGTAATCTTAAGGTTTTTGCTCATGTATTTGTTTGGCATTTCCTTTAGCTTTTAAGTAGCGGAAATGCACAACCTTATACAGTTTATAGTAAAAACCGAATGCTGATATGCTCCATTATAGCAGATTACATAAACTGTCTAACCACTGCCATTTGTATGTACCTTGGTAAAGCATTTAGGCTGCGCGTTTACAGACAGCGGCTGTTACAAACGGATCTCAAGAGCACTTCTTATCAGCAACTCAGGAAGCAGTAAGAAAATAGCCAGAGTCGCAGTGTCCACTGCTGAAAACTCGCATTTAAATCACAGCATTAATAAATGTACACTCTTCTTATAGTTACCTGGTGGTCTTCAACGGGAAGACTTTTCAGGCCCAGGGTGAAATCATGACTGATCTTCCCCGCGCTACAGATACCCCATCTGGTTGCCATGTTGGGGGGGAAAAAAGACTGGGATCACAGAAGTAGTGGTCGTTTCCTGTCACAAGGTGGCGACACAGCACTATTGGTATAACCCACTCGACCTACACCCAAAACAATGACGATTTAAAACCTGACAGGGCGCCTTTTATAGTTTAACCGGCGCTGCTTTAGGTGGCGGTTTAGTGGACGAGGAAACGCAGCACAGACCAATTACATGAGAGTTAATCCATCCTACGTGTTAACACTCGGCCAATCAAGTATGTGCATTTCAGACAGACCGACGCGGAGAGAGTTAAGAGGCAAGTTACACATGTTAGACAGAGGACGAAAAATAATTACACATGTAGAGAAAACAAACCGAGAGAAACATCCGTCTGGGCTGGAATAAGTTGGAGAAAGACGTGTGAGCAGGAGACAGGAAGAGAAACAGACGAGTGTCCAATTCTTAGGATGTTGATTTATTTTTGGTCGGGACTGTTGACTCAAGATGTGAAACAGAAAAGGAGAAATTCAAACTTTTTCTCGCTTTATTTTATTTTTCCGAAGTTAAGTACTTTATTTAAACACGCACCATTTTCACATTTTATTTATTTCCTCTTGTTTTAAAATGCTTCTAATTTTTATTTGGGTAATGGGAGAACATTGTACATATCTGCAGGTATAAATATAAGTTCAGTTCTATGTTACATGACAATACATATTGTCAAAACCTTTTTGGAATTGCACTGAACTGATTTGATTTGATAGTCAGGGATTGACTGCATGCAGATGTTGATACAACTACTAAGCTATTTAAATACATAAGACACTAAAGTAGTTAGATGATAAGAATTTTTGGATCTTTCCTTCAAGAAACTTTCTCTGTGTGGGCCTCTTTAAAAATTTGTTAAATATCCCTGTGATATAGTATAAGAACTAACTAAATGTAAAGGGGTATTATAATGTTTAGCCGTTGTACTGAACTATTCTACAAGACTGAAGTTCCGCCAATAAAAGTTAGGAGCACTTACCTGAACTCTGCATCACACATTTTATGAAACGTGGCTAGTGGCTAGAGTCTATGAAAGCGAGGGAATCAGGTGAAGAAATTCTCGAGACGCTTGTGATAAAATGTCATAAACATTTATTTCATAGATCAAAGGTTTCACACTGTTTCATCCTATTACAACTTAAGTATCAAGTTAAGACTACATAAATACAGCACTCTTCATTTTACTGTACTTTTAATTAATAGTGTAAAAATATTTGTATTAATATAGTTGATTTCTGCTGCAGAGATTAAATAGTTTTCACTCCAACGATCTAAACAATGTGTTCAATATATCAAGACTTTTCGTCAAAATACATTACCCTCTGGCACAGACCATCTCAGTATGTGTTTAATATTTACTGACAGTCTTGGTTGTACACCACCCCAACCTGCCTACGGATCTCATCCTCCACCTCAGCCAACAGAAGAGAGTCAGCGTGGGACATGACTGCACTCTCCTTCAGCCCTGCATGGAAAAAAAATAATAATAATAAAGGGTCTCTTTATACTAAGGTTATTATAATTACCAAAAAAATTAAGTTAGCAAGTAAAAATAATGAAAGAAAAAAAACATGGTAAGGTCTTTTGTTGATTTAAATAAAACTAATACTGTCACATATAAAATTAAACATTTCAATTATAAAACATCTCAAACTCATCATGAAAAAATTGCTGAAACCAAAATGAAATGAAACAAAACTGTTAAAAACTAAAAATACGAAATTATAATCCTATATCTAGTTTGTACACACACAGGGAAAAAAGAAGATTTATGATGCCACCTAGTGTTCGATGTTAGTCAATACATTCCTGGAATTCGTGGACACACCTTAGTCATTATGGACACACATTAAAATGTTCTGAATGCCATGGTACCTTTGAGCAAACACTGCCGAACCTCCTCTGCTTCGTATCGCATTCCTGTACTGTTAAAGAAGTTGATAGGCAAATAAGGTTCTGGCAAAGTATACTGCGTCTCCTTCCCGTTCACTTTCAATGATGTGGGGCACCACATATGTTCAGGGATCTGAAAGGTGTGCAGAGGAAATGTTCACAACACTATATTAAAAGTATTGGAATAAGATTTGGTTACGCTGTACTCCCATATTAACTTACGTGGATGGTGCCCTTGGTACCCACAATAATGATATTTTTGGGCATCTGTATACCTACGGAGCAGGTAAACACTGCCATCCTGTTGTTGGAGAACTTCATGGTGACTACCATAGTCTCATCCACACCTACAATAAAACACATAAAGTTGTTAGAGATAAAGGATGTCCTTAGAATTTAACTGGACTACTGTCCTGGTTTAACCTACACAAAATAGCACAGTCATGCTAGAACTTAACTTGTCACAAAAGCCTGGATACACTATCTGTTATTACATAAAGAGTTGTAAAAGAAAGTGATCCCATCATTGTCAGCCTGTGTGTGTGTGACGTTTTTATGCAACAGCATCAATAATTAACTCTGACGAATGAAGCATGAAACAAACTGACAAACTACTTTAGGTTTGTATTCACTTATGTCCCCTCTTCCTACTAAGTAGAACTATTTGTCCATAATAAGTGCAGCACTATTTGTCTTTTTCTCTGGAGGTTATGTATACTGCAGACCAAAAAATGTCTACATCTTTAATTTCCTTATCTTTTATAGTACCACAATCTTCACTGCCATTGAAGCTGAACAGTGAATTTATTTATTCTCTTTGTTAAATATAATTAATGCACTAGGATCAAGTCTCCGCTTGAGTCAACTCTAGAATGAGCCAGGTAATTGGCTGATGGACCTAAACAGCACAAATACTGTAAACGATATGTGAGTAAGCACCACTCTTTCTTAAATGTTAATGATGTGGCAGAGCTTCTGATGTTAAATCAATTAAATTTATATTGTAACTGGTTTGTTTTCCATTACCTGTGTCCTGACAGAATCCCACGGCTTGGATAGACTCTGGCTTCTCTCCGTTATACACCATCAATATGTACTGCAGGCAGTAGATGCCAACGTCTAGTAATGCTCCTCCACCCAGCTCCTTCTGCACTCTTCTCGGTACATGCAACAATGGCGCGCCAAACTCAGACCTGACCATCTTCACCTCGCCCAACTCCCCCTCTGCCAGCAGCCGCCTGGTCTCCACAGAGGCCGGGAAAAAGCGAGTCCAGACGGCCTGGAGCAGGAAGACAGGAAGTATTACATGAAGTTACATTTTAGGTGATTGGTTTTGTGTTGTGCAGTAAAGCACAATGAGTGAGCTCATATGAAGTTAAAAAGAGGGTTTGATTTTTCGTATATTATTGTTTATTCAAAAATTAAGATTCTATAAAACTGCTTTCAAAATTTTTGTACTGTGACAGACTTGTGTTTCTCACAAAAGCAAGAACTGTATAAAAATGTTATAAAATTACTGAACTTTAAAGTGAGTAGATTTGTATCACAGCTGATCTTCCCCGCAAATACCATCATCTCGACTTCAGGAAAAGAGGTGCTCGGGAAAAGAGGAAGAGGCAAATAGAGCGGCACAGAGAGAATTGCCTTCTTTTTTCTAGTCTGCTCCATTTTTACCTCCATGAGGAAGACATTATTCTTCTTGGCAGAGGCCAGGATCTCCTGCACCTCCCTGGAGTTCATGGCCAGCGGCTTCTCACACAGCACGTTCTTCTTAGCGTTGGTAAAGAGCAGACATGTTTTCAGATGGTAGGGGTGGATAACTCCGATGTACACCACATCTGCACACACGTGAAGACAATCAGAGAGAGAGTGCAGCACAATGTCAAGTATTTGTTGCTCAAAATAAAATTGAGGCAAAGCCGAAATGATAACAGATGCTACAAATCAGCATTAAAGAAAACTTTGACAGAACCTGACCTATGTCTGGATCTCTGGCCAGCTCCTCATAGCTGCCGTACGCTCGGGAGATGCTGTGTTTCTTGGCAAACCCCTGTGCATCCTCCAGTTTACGAGCAGCCACAGCTACAATCTGCAAATACAGTCACAGATAGGTTAATCCTACATTAACTTACAATCAAATTGGACAGTAAAAAATTATCTTAGCTGTCAATGCAGTAATTTATTGTTTTGTATGAAGCTCTAGAGTAATCTTAAGGTTTTTGCTCTTGTGTATTTGTTTGGCATTTCATTTAATTCATATGAAGCAAAAATGCACAACCCTATACAGTCTATAGTAAAACCGAATGCTGATATGCTCCATTATAGCAGATTACATAAACTGTCTGACCAGTGCCATTTGTATGTACCTTGGTAAAGCATTTAGGCTGCACGTTTACAGCAAGTCCATCCTGGAACTTAGGTGTAAAGATTTTTCATAATTTTATCATCACGTTTTTTCAGTAGGACCACCAGGTGTCATTACAAAGAAATAAAGGTGGTCTACGTCAATCAGTGCCCCCGTTCCACGGTAGCACAAGCACGCAGCAAAAAGAAAACTAACTTAAATATAAATGACAACACTGCTACAGCTAAACACCAGTCGGTTAACATACACACCACCATACAGACACACTGTACACAAAGCGTCCATTACACGAATAACAGCAGCATGTTTGACATGGCCTCAGCATGTTGCACTCTCCACCATATAGCAACCACCACGTTAAACCATTAAGTCTTGCAGTTAGTCAAGCATTTGCTACGTTACCCTCCACAGCGGTTCCGCTTACTTCTTCTAATAATTTTGCAGGAGAGGCTTCACTCGATAAAGACAGAACAGGCTTTGTGCCCTCTGTGTTCTCATACAGTCCATCCAGTGAGTGAGAGTGTGGCAGTCGCTGAATATACTCAGAGTCAACTTTTTAAAATAACACTCACAGTCTCGGGGAGTGAGTGTATTGGTATATTCTCTCCTCATCCATTCTTGCCATTGAAATATGGTAACTGCCCTTAACAGGCTATCATATTTGAGATGTTTTGCCTCCAGCTAAGCCCCGCCCCTCAAAATGAGTCACATTGTCAACAAGTGTGAACAACATACAGATAACATTAGGAGCAGACTGCTGATCTCACAATGACTTATGAAAAATAACAAACTAACTGCATGGCTTTTTATCAGCTTTTCTGAGCTGGCAGACATGCCATTCATTCACTCTCCATTCATGTCCCCTTGAAATCCGCTGAATTTGTGAGAAGAAGAAAAAAAACATTTTCATTTGAAATAAGTCGGTGGAAATCTCATAAGAGAGAGGAACACAAAAGAAGGCCAGTGTCTTTTATTTTGTATTTGTTCTCATTACTTGTTTAATCAATTAGTTTAGTTTTGTTATATATTTTATTATTGCTTGAGTTAAATTCATATTTCTGTATGAATGGTTTCTGATAATACATCTGAATTTAAGAGTCCTTAATTTTGGCCCCCAGTTCAGTTTGAAACCACTGCACTAGAGTATTTTTAAGTTTTTTTTTTTTTTCATTCATTCAATCATTCATTCATTCTCTGTAACCTCTGTTCCAACTGTTCGTGTAAGCAATGTTTGGGTAACTGAGGGACAGAAATCCCAAAAGCTCGTCTCGTTTGTAGTAAGTGTTGCATGCATACAGTCTATGATAAAAAAATCGATAAAGCTGGTAAAGGCTGTAGGTCTACATCACAGTGTCTTTTCAAACCTGTTACAAACAGATCTCAAGAGCACTTCTTATCAGCAGCAACAACTCGAAAGCAGTATGAAATTAGCCAGAAGCTGCAATGCGCACGGCTGAAAACTCGCATTTAAATCACAGCATTAAAAAAATGTTCACTCTTCTGCTAGTTACCTGGTGGTCTTCAGCGGGAAGACTTTTCAGGGCCACTGTGAAATCATGGCTGATCTTCCCCGCGCCACAGATTCCCCACCTGGTTGCCATGTTGGGAAAAAACAAACAAACACCGGGATCACAGAAGTAGTGGTCGTATCCTGACACAAGGTGGTGACACAGCACTATTTTTTTGGTATAACCCACTCGACCTACAGCCAAAACAATTAACGATTTAAAATTTGTCAGGGCGCTTTATAGTTTAACCGGCGTAGCTTGAGGTGGCGGTTTAGTGGACGAGGAAACACAGCACAGACCAATTACATGAGAGTTAATCCATCCTACGTGATAACACTCGGCCAATCAAGTCTGTGCATTTCAGGCAGACAGACACAGAGAGAGTTAAGAGGCAAGTTACACATTTCTACTGATACAGTAGAAAGAAAAAGAAAGATAGGGTGACTGATAGAGAAAACAACAACATAAAACTGAGATGTAAGCTGTAGAAAGAGAGAGAAAAGAAGAGAAGCAGACAAGACTCCAAGATGTGCTGACTTATCAGTAAAATTAGTTAGGGCAGTTAACTCAAGATATGAAACAGAAAAGGGAAAATTCTAGCTTTTCCTCGCTTTATTTTAAGTTACGTACTTTATTTGAACATGCTTAGTTTTCACATTCTGTTTTTTTTTTCTCTTATTATGAAATGCAGCTATCTTTTATTTAGTTACACAGAGAACTGCATACCTATCTGCAGACATACATATACATTCAGTTCTATGTTATGTGACAACAAATATTGTCAATATGTATGGGAATGGTTTGATTTGACACTCGGGTATTGATTACATGCATTTGTTGATATCTCTTCTCATCTCCAACAACCGCTTACCCTCACAAGGGTCAGATGTTGATATATGCTACTTCCCGACTTTTGCTTTAAGAAATTCTCTCTAACTGAACCTCTTTAAAAATTTGTTCAATACCCCTGGCCTAGAAGATAACACAATAAATGAAAAACCAAGCAGCAACATTCACTAAAACAGTACCGCGGCTATTTTGATTAGTTCTAATTGTAATGTGGATCATTTTAAAATCATTGTAAAAAATGTATATATAGGGGTACATAACATATCCTGCCCTCTGTTCACATAATCACTCAAATAAAAATCTTCAAAAGTTTAAAACCCTGCAGTGACCCTATATCCCAAAATCTGCTCCCCACCATTTCACCACACATGGCTGCCCTCTGGGTGTACGCTTGTGTGGGTTAAATGCAGAAAAGAAATTCTGCATATACAGTGGGGGAAATAAGTATTTGATCCCCTGCTGAATTTGTAAGTTTGCCCACTTCCATAGAAATGATCAGACTCTGGTTTTTATGGTTGTTTACTGGTTATGGGTATAGACAGAATATCAGTCGAAAATGCATAAAAAACACACAATCTAAAAGTTATAAATTGTTATGTATTTTATTAAGGGAAATAAGTATTTGATCCCCAAGCACAACACAAGTCAGTACTTTGTAGAGAAACCTTTGTTGGCAAGCACAGCGATGAGACGTTTCTTGTAGTTGGTCACCAGGTTTGCACACAGCGCAGGAGGGATTTTGGCCCATTCATCTTTACAGACAGTCTCTAAATCCTTCAAGTTTCTTGGCTGCCTCTTGGAAACTCGGAGCTTCAGCTCCCTCCACAGGTTTTCGATCGGGTTAAGGTCTGGAGACTGACTAGGCCACTCCATGACCTTAATATGCTTCTTCTTGAGCCACTCCTTTGTTGTCCTGGCAGTATGTTTTGGGTCATTGTCATGTTGGAAAACCCACCCACGAGGCATCTTCAGTGTTCTTGCTGAGGAAAGAAGGTTTTTGTCCAAGATGTTACAGTACATGGCTGCATTCATTGGCCCCATAATGCGGTGAAGTTGCCCTGTACCCTTTGCTGAAAAACAGCCCCAAAACATGATGTTTCCACCTCCATGCTTAACCGTGGGTATGGTGTTCTTTGGGTCATACTCACGTTTTTTCATCCTCCAAACACGGCGGGTCGAGTTAATGCCAAATAGCTCAACTTTGGTTTCGTCAGACCACAGCACTTTCTCCCAAGCCTTCTCTGAGTCATTTAGATGTTCACTGGCAAACTTAAGGCGGGCCTGTACATGTGCCTTCTTGAGCAGGGGGACCTTGCGGGCACTGCAAGAGTTCAATCCATAACGGCGCAGTGTGTTGCCAACTGTTTTCTTGGTGACGGAGGTCCCAACTGCTTCCAGATCATTAACAAGCTCCTGCCGTGTTGTTTTAGGCTGCTCCCTCACCTTTCTCATCATCATCCTCACTCCATGAGGCGAGATTTTGCGGGGAGCTCCAGACCGAGGACAGTTGATGGTCCTTTTATGGGTCTTCCACCTGCGAATAATGGCGCCAATAGTTGTCACCTTCTCACCAAGCCTTTTGCTGATGGTTTTGTAACCTATACCAGCCTTGTGCAGGTCTACAATCTTGTCCCTGACATCTTTTGACAGCTCTTTGGTCTTGCCCATGGTGCTGTAGAAGTTGGAATGTAAGAAACTGATTCTTAGAGCAGGTGTGCTTTATATACATGACGAGTTAAGATCAGGAGTATTGGTAATTAGTTGACTGAGCACAGCTGTGTGCCACATGCGCACCAGCCAATCTGTAGGAGCCTGAATTCTAAGTGAATTGTTGGGGATCAAATACTTATTTCCCTTAATAAAATACATAACAATTTATAACTTTTAGATTGTGTGTTTTTTATGCATTTTCGACTGATATTCTGTCTATACCCATAACCAGTAAACAACCATAAAAACCAGAGTCCGATCATTTCTATGGAAGTGGGCAAACTTACAAATTCAGCAGGGGATCAAATACTTATTTCCCCCACTGTATATATGCAGAATTTCTTTTCTGCATTGTGTATATATATATATATATATGTGTATATATATTGTATTTGTTGTCATTACTTGTTTAATATATATATATATATATACACACACATATATATGCATATACACTAACATAGTGCATGTGTGTGTGCATGTGCTTTTTTTTTTACACACTCAAATGTCAGGAACATTTCTGGAACATTTTTAGGAGCATGCTTGTCACAATGACTTGCATAAACAGCACAAAAGCGTGACTATCAGGAGAAGACTTTTCCAATTATTTTTCTTTCCCCTTGTTTTCTTCATTTCCACTAAGGGGAGCTCTTTACCTGTAATCAGTGTAACACAATTTATTTGACTCTGGAGTCTGTGTTTACAATTGACTAATGGGATGCACGATTTTTTTTTTCTATCGTTTATTTCCCCTGAGATTAAAAGTGTCCTCCTATTGTTTATTTTACTATGATAACACCAAATAATATAATACATTTTCTTTTGTCTTTTGTCATCTTCATTGGACCTCATATTAGTGAAATATTTCTGCTACTACTGAATGAACACACATTTTTCAGTTTGACCGTGTATTATGTTATTTAAAGTGCAGTGCATGAATAAACAACAACAACAAAAAAATATATAATATACTGTGGATACATCTTGCATTTTTGATTTGTATTGGGGCTGGTCTTCTTAATCAGAGGTCAACTACAAACTAGGATTATTCATTAGCATCTTGTTTGAAGCTGAATGGTTCATTTATTTAATCTCTTTATTAAATACAATAAATGAAGGAGGTTAAATTGTGGCATGCATCGAAATAAATGAGCATGCAATTGTTATTCATTAATCAACCAAAATAGGAACGGCGAACCTATTTTGCAGTCACGGGACGACAATGAAAGTCCCGGATTTTACTGGTCCTGTGAGCCTAAAGACTGAAACCAAGTATTAAATGAGCCATGCTCTTTGCTGACTCACAAAGGGCCTCTCTCTGTCCTAACCTTGAGAAGCCGATGGAGCAGCCTATTTTTGAATCTATTTGTACTCCGCTGCGAGGGGCAGACATGACAAAACACTTCGATTCAAATGTGCCACTCCAAGTCCCTTCTTCTTTCCAGTGGATGATAGTTGAAATGAAACATGGCTTTCACAATCAGTCTTTTATTGGATTCATCAATCACACACCTCGCAGTGACAGCTGGGTTTGTCTTTAAAGGTCTGGGACTTCATTACAGGATGGCGGCACACAGCGCCGCGGCCGTATTTGTTTACATTATTTCTTTTCTATTGTCTGATCTTGTTAAACTGTGTAATACAGCAGTGTTTTTCATGTACTGTATTTTCATGCGTTTGCTTGGGGGAATCTGGGGTAGCATATGTTTGCAAAAAAACAATATATCAAGTACATACTCCCTGCTTCCAGACACAGGGGAAACATGTACATGTTCCAGTGATTTACTTATTCTTTCATTGAGTGTTATCAGAGTTGCTGCAGTGATACTGTGCGATACACACGCCATAAATGATCTGAGTCCAAAGTCCAAAGCCTCTGCTCCATTTGGCTTGGGTTTAGGTCAGGTGTGACAGCTCTGCTTCAGAGTGATGTCACTGGCTGTCCTGGCTGAAGATAACCCCCACCTGCTTCCTGATTTCATCCATGATCTCTGTCAGCAAGACAGACTCGGCCAGAGGCATTCGTGGGCTCTCTTTGAGTCCTGCAGATGAGGAGGGGTTAATCATAAAAATAAGACTCAGGCAGAGACATCAGCTAAAAGCCAGTTATTTCAATAAAGTACAAAATGTAACGTATATTGTGGTAAAGCAGGAACAGTAAAGATGATGTAAACTGCACAAAAGCAACACGACTAAGACCACAATACCACAAGAGCTAGAGGACATTCCAAGGTCTGGTAACAGCATTGATTCTGATTTAATCTGATGAGTGCATCCGTGTATGACGATTCGTCTAAATTGTCATTGGAAGCCGCAAGAATGCTGCCGTGTCTCTGAACTTCAGAGTCTTTCGAATAATTTAGCCTCTGCAAAGAGAAATACACAACTTTGCTTTTATCACGCGTTTACCTTTGAGCAGGCACTGCCTCACTTCCTCTGCCTCGTAGCGAAGCCCTGTGCTGTTGGTGAAATTCAGAGGGAGACACGGCTCAGGCAGAGGGTACTCCATTTCCTTGTCGTTCACCACCAGCTTTGTGGGACAGTGCATTGGGCCAAGAACCTGAAGGGTGAAATGAAGGTACATTGTTTTGTGAACAGCCCATAGTCCCTCTGTTTGTACGTCCTCCAATAGGGGGACTTACGAACTTTTGTCTGAATGTTTCAGTTTATATAAATGTGAAAGTATTGGTCAGTCACTCCATCTTAGCATGTCTTCATGGTTCCTCAATTAAGTAAACCGTTCCAGTATAGCGTGGCATACTTTAATGGAGCCCTTAGTCCCGCTGATGACGGCATCGTTTGGAAGTCGAGCAGCGATTGAAAAGGCGCAGAAGGCCATCCTCTTCCTGGAGAATTTCATCACCACGACCACTGACTCGTCCACTCCTGCCAAACATTTTTTTTATTTTTTTTAAATATACTTGCTGTATTGTTGTTAAATGAATAAATCAATGAATGCTAGTATACTGTTTCAAATAACTTCAGGTCATTTCAAAGCAACACACCGCAGTCAGTCCCGTAATATTCAGGTTTAGCGCTACAAACGTTTGTGTTCAAGAAAATATATTGAGAGATATCTTTAAGTGAGATTTAGTTACTGTCTCCCTGCCACTTTTACTGTATAACTATATTCTCTGAGGGGGATTAGGATTAGTCTGACATTTTAATAAGTCTTGATTTTAAAGTGTATTTAGTATTAAGTATTTAGGCCCCAAGGGAAGAAGAGAAGTTTCCCCTGCGTCAAACAAGGGATTCTTCTCGTTTGTTGTTTTTTTCTTTTTAATGATTGCCGATTCACACTGCGTGGTTAATAATATTAATCTATATCGCACCTCTGCTGCGTGACCCGCGTGCTGAATCATACCTGAATCAAGCAGCACCCCTGAGGCCTGGATGGACTCTGGCCTCTCGCCGTTGAACACCATCAGCACAAACTGCAGACAGTACACTCCGATATCCAGCAGAGCTCCTCCGCCCAGCTCCTTCTCCACCGAGCGCGCGATGTGGAGCTGCGGGGATCCGAAGTAGGCCTTCACCAGCTTCACCTCCCCTACAGCGTCCTCCGCCAGCAACCTGCGCACCTCAGCGTGCACGGGGAAACAGCGGGACCAGATGGCCTGGGAGGTGCAGAGCAGACTGCTTAGCACCACTACCACTGAAAATAGTTTACACTTAAGTTTTTACCACAGCTTTTCACTTATCTGACTACTGCACCATTAATTATGAATACAGCCAGGAGCGCCAGGTTATGATTCTTACATGAGTCTTGGGATTTACTTGGTAGCATTATGCAACTGAACTACAGCTGGACGTAAATGTCCGTAAACTGTCATTTGTTTATATGTACAATGAACTGCAGCCACTTGCAGCAGGTTTAAACATCGTTCTTATACCTGTACGGTGAGTATGACGCTGTAGCCGGCAGACAGTTAGCATAGCGGAAAACCAAAAATAATCACAGCATCTCCACTACACTTAATTTTTTTATGGTTTTGGTCAGCAGCAGCACCTCCAGTGGATTTTTGTCCCCCCTGAGTTGCAAGTAAAATTTAACAAAACAAACAAGATATAGTTGTATTCAGAGCAAAACAAGCTGTGTCTCCCTTCTGCTACGCTGAGCAAAGCAGCTGCAGGCAGTTGCTTCATATTTACCACATGCACCGTATCAATATCCTCAGCTAATTCTCAGCAGTAAAGCAAATAACAATATTTCCCCAAATAAGAATACTAACAAAATATTAAACACACTGTCACGGTTGGTTTGCTCAAAAGTCAATCAGTGCTGATGAGGTCTGCGTGAAACTCTTGAGTCCCCTCAACCTTACCTCCATCAGGAAGACTTTGCTTTTCTTGGCTGCGGCAACGAGGTCTTTCACCTGTCTAGAGTTGATGGCAAAGGGTTTCTCGCACAGCACATTCTTCCCAGCCTGGAGGAACAGCAACCCAACTCGCCAGTGCTCTGTGTGCAGCACTCCCAGGTACACGATATCTGTGATGACACGTGTTTCATCCTTAAGCGGTAACACTAACGCACACGTAGTCTCTACCGGTGCAGCCCGGTTCTTCTCAACTCTTAGGACTCACCAACGCCTGGGTCGTTCGCCAGCTCCTCGTAGCTGCCGTAAGCCATCGGAATTCCATGTTTCTTGGCAAAATCTTTGGCGCGCTCCATGCTCCTCGATGCAACGACCGCGATCTGTACATAAGAGTAGCACCCACACAAACACCACTGCTCTGTTCAGCCAAAAGGAGACATCTTGTGTGACAAAAAAAAAAAGTAGTGAGCTTGCTTGCATTGAATACCTGGTGATCTCCTGGAGGCAGAGTCTTCATGGCCACGCTGAAGTCGTGGCTGATCTTCCCCGCTCCACAGAGCCCCCACCGAGTTGCCATGTTCAATTGGATGGTAAGTGACAAATGAGTTGCTATAGCAAAGGGCTGCGCTGCAGACTCAAGTTATGACCTTGGGAAAGGTTGTACGTAGAGGGGAAGACGCCTGGTAAACTGTCATGCTTTGAGGGCAGCGACTAGAAAGCTCCTGCATTTATATGCCAGAGAGGCACAATGTGTCACCTTGCTTCTGCTCCCACCCTGAGGTAGAGCCTGTGACACACACACACACACACACACACACATGCACACACACGCCAACACATATCCACACTCTGCTGCGTTCATGTGCTGTTGTTGATACGGACCTTTTACTCCGGACTGAGGTTGTTTGAACCAGTTGTCCAGGCATCTGTAACATGAGTATCATTGGGGCTCTTGCCCATTATTAACAAGCTGTAGGGGGAAAAAAGGTTTAATATGTAAAGGCGAGGGTGAGGGTTCACCTCACCCTCAGACCTCAGATCAGCACTCTCCCACAGCAGTGCAGGTCAAGTATTGGAGCCAGGATCTGCTTTGTCTGGATCTGAGAGAAACTGATTAGCCTGCGATGGCCTGACAGCAACACAGAAGTTAATGATTAAACAGGAACCTCGTGGAGTTTGCTGTAATAAACAAATATGCAGGGTTCACCGAATGCTCACGGAGCCCAACGCAGGGCAGTGTTACTGACCAGTAAGCTGAGCCAGGATGACTATGGAAAAGCATCAGCTCACTTGCCCTTGAGCTAAATATTATCTGTTTAGCCAGACAGGCGGTTGTGTAAACTTTCTGCCACATGCTGCCAGTAGAGGACACTGTGTTGTCGGCAGAGTTCACTTTCTCGCAGAAGCTCTGAGGATTTGGCATTGCTCAGTGTGAGGAATCACATGCAGGTTTGCAGAATTAAGTACTATAAAAAATTTCTCGTCACTTTCTTTAACGCTAAAATATGGTCAATGTCATGTCAGGATAGTATAATTTTTATCATCAATATGTGTGTATTTGCAGCACATTTCATAAGACACATTACATGCATAACTATTTGACAGAGCTGCTGATTTTTTTGCACATTAAAGCCGCTGCCTTGTCAGTTTTGAGTACATTATTTCTTTCCCTGCAGGTCCTGAGTGGAATTGGATTTACACGTGAACGTAGTGTCAGCAACATCTTCAGCATGAAAGAAAAAAAAAGAGAGAAATTTTATCAATGACTCCCCTCGCTGGTTGCTTCCCTTTTGTATTTCACTTCCAAATGAATTCTGGGAGCTGTGTGCCGTTGTCATAACAACAAGGTACCAGCTGGGCAATTTGTATGCAAATGGCATTGGGCTTGGCCTGTTATCCCAGCCTATACCACAGGACCTGGTTGCCATGGGAATGCCCAACTCCTTGAGTGATTTTTACTTTTTTGAGGGAAAATGCACGGCGGCATGTCTTTGGCAGCGCCGTTCAGTGACATCCGTACAGGTGTTAAGAAAAAAAGGTAGAAGTGTGAGAGAGGAGGTGTATCGCGGCGGGGCAAGTGCAACTAGATTTTTTGAATTGGTGTGAAGCAATGAATCAGTTCTGTGCTCCCTGACTCCACTGCCAGCAGATGGGCACACAGCGCGGAGGCTCAGGTGGTCAGCGAGAGGATTTGAACAGGGTCACCTAACCACGCTGCACTGGGACCCCCGACCGCCCCCTCAGCTGAGCTGTGCAACGCTTACTTTTTGGAGGAAACTGAAAAATCTCTAGCTGAAAGCTGCTCTCCCCCTACACACCCGGGGTCACGAGGCCGTAAAATGAACAGATTTTCAGTTTTAATGTGTAGGGTTGATATTGTGTTTCTGCGCCTGCTGAGGTTTGGCCCAAAGATGGAGGGCGGGGGGCGGTGAAGACAGCTGATGAGCCGAGTCATTCAAAAATCTGGCATGCGTAAGGAAGCCAGCGCCTCATTAATTCAGCACGGCCGGGACGATTGCCTTCCACTCCTATCACTTCTCACTGTCTTTATTTGATTAAGAATTCATGCATCATCTCATGTCCGCGTCCCGATTTCACCGGGACACATTCGACGGGTCACGTGACCGGTCACAGATTCCCTTAGAGGGGAGGGGGTGGGATCGTTTTGCCGGTGGAAGGTGGTTGATCACAGCAGACAGCTTTGTTTCACACATTGTCACGTCATTTCATCTGCGCGTCTTGCTGTCGGAAACGCTCCCTGCCCCTTTATCATTGGTAATGTGGCAGTGTTACGATAAATAACTCTGGTAATGAGCATGGCAGTGGAAAAATGAATGAAGCAGCATTCAACACGCACGAAACCATCAGACTTTTTTGAAGCTTGTCTGTCATTAAAGGAAGTATATTAATGTTTCAACTCTTCCTGACAAAAAGGAGTGAAAGCTACAATGTGGCGCCGCAACCCCAGTTACCACGTAACAGCTCAGTATTTCATCAGCAACGTCAAGTTAATGGGAAATAAAAAGGACCAGAGAGAGGCTCCCTAATCCTATTTTGATTGATGTAGATATGCAGAGGGGATTTTTACCCCCCTCCTCCAGCTGTCAGTGTTAGGGAGAGCAATCTTGGTGCTGTGTGAATTTTTTTTTTGTGGAAGGGGGGCTGAGACGCTGTATTGCAGCAGTTACGGGAGCACCGTTGCTCCTTCATCTCCGCCTCAAGGTCACTGCGGAGGAAGGGTGACAGGCTAGACGAGCGCCAGGAGGTGCCAGCCATTTTAAAGGGGAGGTTGGTGATGAATCCGGGGAGGGAGAGGGAAGTGTGCAGCCAGGAGTGATAAGTCATTTTGTCAATGCTACAGCATGTTCTGATGTGTGGCTTGGGTTATTTTTTCCCCATTAGAAAAAAAGTGTGATAGAGAGAGGCTGAAAGGAGCCAGCAGAAATGGGAGCCTTTGAGCCGCCCAGCATTGTGCTGGCCCTTTGAGAGTCCTATCTTTGTCTGCAGCACACACACATTGGGAGGCTGAGCTGTGGAGCAAGAGCAGGCTGGACTAGAGCTGAGTTAGCAGCCCTTCATCTGGATGTTAATGCTGATGGGGAGGAGAGCAGGATGTAGAGTACAGGCGCACATATAGCCTTTCTTCATTTCGACCCACTCGAATATTATGTGTATTGAAAAATCTGGTGCCCTGACCGGTGCGACCTAATCCTAATCCTCCTTCCTGAAATAACATATGTCAGACTCAATTCTCCAGAATAAGGCCATTAATCAATATGCTCTTGGGCACTTGCCCCTTTTATCAGGAATGCATTTTGTGCGCATCATCAAGTAGGTCGCTGTTCCTGTCCGTTATAGTCCTCACTTCAAAATCAAACTTCTCAGGTCCGAACCATCATGTATGCAAGTTATACCGCTTAAAGCGTGCCGAAATGATTTAATTGCCCTGGCAGACACTTGCAGGAGCATAATCAGTTACCAGTGGAGTGACTCCAGGCCAACTTTCCACCACAAAGATTTTGTGAGTGGGGGATCTTGGGCTGGCATCCAGGAATATCCCACTTTCATTGTTGTGTAACTCTATATCAACACTTGGAGCTAAGTTTGAAGGTTAGGTAATTACAGACGACTTGAAATGTGTTTCCCTCTGTGTAGATGATTTGCCCCTATGCTTATTCCAGCCATCAAAGTCGTCGTCTGTCTCTATCAACTGCTGCTGGGATCTAGGGAACATGCGACACACACCCTCACTCCCTTACTTTTTCCCCCTCTACCTATATCTGTCTCACACAAACCAAAATGAAGTCATGTCTCTATCCAAGTCCAGGGTGGTGCCACCTTGTATCACAGAGATTAAGTGAGACGATATGGAGTCCATCAGCAAGCCAATGCCGAGGTGAGAGTGGTAGACGTTGCAGGAGCTGAGACATGGAGCAGATACCACCCTCGGTCACACGGCTGATAATGTCCATTTGGGTTTGAGGAATGCCTGCTATGGAGTGCAGCTCTCCTCCACGATGGCCTACAGGTCTGTCTTATAGCTAGTTTCTAGGACATGATGTTTACATGCACAAGGATTTCTACAAAGTGTACGTGATCTGAGATCTAAGTGCATGAAACATACCGCACAAGTGTAATTGGTCGTGCTGTGGCGTTGGAAACAGAGAAGAATCACCAGAGGCGACGGTGAGTTAAAGTTTTGCTCAAAGGCACCTAAACAAAGAAGATACCATGTATCATAGAATCATGACCAAATAACATTGTCCATCTTGTGACGACTCTTGTGTTCTGCAGGGAAACCTTTGGACTTTTGTTACCTAGTTATGTACCACCCACGTAGACCAGACCAGGCACCTCTGCCTCATAATGACACTCCTTGATGGCAGCAGCCATCCCCAGCTGGATGCAGCCTGACACAGACACACATACATAAACAGTTTAGGAACACCCACAGGGTGTTGACCTGACCTCCAAATTCCCTAGATCCCAAACTGATCGAGTATCTGTGGAATGATCCACAGAGGCCCCTCCCCTGAACCCATAGGACCCAAAGCCCTCTCTAACAATAGGCACATAGGGGAGGGACATAATATCAGGACGGGGGTCATAATGTTATGCCTGATTGGTGTATATAATAAATGTATTCTGAAAATACAATTAAAAGTTCACTTTATTTCTTAACAGAAACATTTGCTCTCTACATGTTAATCCCTTTCCACCACACGACAGAGAAACCGTTCACTGTGACCAGTGTAGCTGCTTCTCCCACCTTTTGATTTCCCACTCCATCAGTGGTCTGTATCCCCCCTATTGGGGAGTCACGCTGACTTCTCTGCGGGGAGGCCGAAGCCATTAAGCAGCAAACACACTCCGCTGCGTCTCCCTGTTTAATTGCCTGATAGGGCCTGTGATATTTTTATCAGCCGTCCTGCGGTGGATGGCTGCCGAGAGGGAGAGATGTGCGTTCGCGTGTGTGTGTGTGTGTGTGTGTGTGCGTGTGTGTCACTCCGTGTCATGCCTCGGTACACCTCTGACAAGAGAGCTGCCTGCCTGCTGCAGGAAACCCTGAGCTTCCGTGCACCTGCATATCAAAATATGTGACCTACCCTCTCAGCTGTGACAGGGCACAGAACATCCATACCTAAACGCACACTGGCTTTTGATGCTTCGTCATCATGGCGCATCAAGATAACGAATCGTGTTTCCAACACTTTAGAGCAATATGTTCCAGCAGGTACAGTTGTTCTTCTCCTTTTTATGTGGTTGTGAGGCTGAAAATGTCTCTAGAACATTTGTCAGATGGAGTTATCACTCCGGGCCGCTATCAGTGTTACATACAGTGCCTTTTCCTGCCTCGAGACTTAATATACAGATACACAGGTTACTCTGCCCTCCCCCCGCTGGTCTGTCTCACACACACACAAACACACCACCAAACAACTTCCCTGTAGGCTGATAGGTTTATTAACTGTATGCTTGTCCACTGCCAGAGTGATTTAGGGATTTGGAGGGAGGTGAAGAAAAGAAGTGTCAGTGGGGGTGGCGAAAGAGACAGCGGAGGATCCTTATAGGAGCTTCAGAGTCAACTAACCACCAACCAACATAAAACAAGCGGGGAAACCAATTGTCTTGCTTCTCCAGCGCAGTTTCTGGCAGGGGATAAGGAGGTGGATTTCACCTTGCTGCGATCTCTTTGAGTGCAAGCTCTGTTTTTATGCGGGAATGATTGAATTGGCTCAGCAACTCCCTTTGTGCCGTTTGTTCGACATTTCACTTCGGTCACTCTGCGCACTAACTGGATACAGGGGGGGGGGGGATAAGTAGTCTTGCAGTTCAGTTTTGATTTTTCCCATATTTTTCATATAATTCACATCAGTCACTATTCAATAGGTAAAAATGAAAGATTCGACCCTTTAGTAAGCTTCTTGTGGTTGCAGAGTTAAGCCTTAAAATTATTTTTAGCCTTGAATGAACCCTTGATTTCAGGCAGAGGCAGACAAAACAGTCATCTTCTTGTCGATTTTGCAGCCTGAGGTGGTGACAGGGATGGCTCCAACTATCTAATTAACTTAACATTTTACTTTGTGAGTTAGTTACAAAGCTGTTCCTGATTACTTTCTAACAATTTTAGCTGTCTCTTTTTTTTAAAAAAGGGAATTTTGTAATCTTGATAACAATAACAAAACAAGCTTCTACAATATTTTACACTAAGTATGCTAATATATATATGGCATTTACTGCTCTGTGTACGGTATGGTGAGTGTTAGCAGGTTACAAAACATTTGATATATGGCGCGCGAAGAGAAATCAAACAAACTTGGGACACAGGTCCACAAAGTTATCAGTGCTTCCTCGATTAAATAGACGGGCCAAGAACCCATCTCGGTATTTGGAGGATGCGGAATGAGAGACGCCCTATGGGAACTGTCTTCATATGACAACTAAAATGTCTGCATACTTGGCCAAACTGGAAGTGTTGTGACAGCAAGTTGACATTCCCAACATTAGGAAGAATTCTGGAAGAGACTGAGGCTGGACCTGGTCCTTAGCCCAGTTGTTCTGCAGTCACTTGATTTTGCTGCTGGCAGAACATGATAGCTGAAAGAACCTAGAAATGCAAAGAAATGTATCTGTGACTCATTTGTCACAGATCCACCAGTTGTCCATATCAGTACAAACCAAAAAAAAAAAAAAAAAATGCTTAAGCTTGCCAGTTGAGTGGAAAAGTATGAGTTATGAAGTCTTGGCCTTCTGGATCAGGAGCAAACGTACGGAGATAGGCACAAAAGCACAGATGCTTCCACATTCTGTTTCTGTGAAGTGGGATTTTCTGCAAAGAAAGGAAACTAAGCCAAAATTAAAGTGAGGAATATATATATGTACCGGGCATAAGTAGAAATATACCTCAGGCTGTTTTGTTGCAGGAAAGCAATAGTGTGTTGGAATATTTTCATATGGTCTTATCAGGGAAATGTGTGTTTATCCAAACAATATGGTATGATGATAGTCTAGGCCCAAAACCCAGCTTAAAAAAATTTGGACCCCACAGAATTTTCTACATTTCAGTATAAAAATGACACAAAACATCAACATTTATTTATTCAATAAATATGCATCACTTCCTAGGTATGTGAACCCTTGTTTTCTGTATCTGGTGTGACCACCTTGTGCAGCACTAACAGCAACTAAACATGTCCAGTCACTGCAGGATCAGATGTCTACAGGAGGAATTTTTAGCTCCATTTTAGTTATAGTTCAGTTCTTCGATGTACTATATGTACACCGATCAGCCACAACATTAAAAGCACCGACAGGAGAATTTAATAACATTGACAAAATCTTGTGACAATGCAATGTTCTGCTTGGACGTGTTTGAACGTGGCGTTTGGTTGGATGCTATTTAGACATGTACCACCCACCTTGACCAGACCAGGCACCCCCACCCCATAGCAATGACACTCCAGTCATCCCCAGCAGGATGCAACCTGAAATGGGCACACACGAACAACACAAATACATCACAAGGTGCTGTCATGGCCTCCAGATTCCCTAGATCCCATCCGATCAAGTACCTGTGGTGTGCGCTAGAACAAGCCTGATCCCCTTAACGCATAACAACATTATATTTCCAGACACCACCATCTGGTGACCAGCCACAACTCCTCTGGAGGCAAAAGGGAGACCTACACAATATTAGGCAGGTGTTTTTAATGTTGTGGCTGATCCGTATATACAGTACATAGACAAGGTCAAGTAAAAGCATCAATATTAAACCAGTTCACAGTGCAAACACCCCTGGTGCAAAGCCATATGTGGGCCAATTAGAGTATTTTGTGCAATAATTTATCCCTTTCGTAGAAGAACAATCTCTCTCTAATACACACACCTACACTACACTCACCCTGGCCACAGACACACTCCATCGCTCATCCATCACCTCGCCAAGCGTCTCCTCTCCCTCGCATCCTCCTCCTCCTTCCTACACTATCACTGCTCTGGGTTCTCTCCTTCACCCTCCTCCATCCCTCTTATCACACACAAAACACACACATTTGCACATGCTGACATACTTACAGCTTTTGTGTCTGGCGCGCGCGCACACTCACAGACACTGCCACAGAGGCACAGTCCCCCTTATAAGAAGACACAGAGACGCACACGCCATACTGATTTCTCCACTCCTCCCTCTTGTTGTTTTTTCCCTCGGTTTTGCTCTGGGGAAGTTGACGACGCACTGTAACTGTGTACTGAATCCACCGCTGTGAGCCATGCGGTTACACACGCACACAGACAATTATACGCAATATAAATTTTGCACGTTTTGCAAATAAAAGCGATTCCCAATGAAACACCTAAAACACCTTAGGTGGAAACATCAAAGGTACAAGAGCTCAGAAGGATCCACTTCTGCTAATGCAAGTGAGTCATCCCATTCTCAATTAGCATTTGCCTCCTTCGTGTTACATAAAGTCTGCGAAGCCTCCGTGAAACCTGCTTTTTAGACGGTTGCTGGTGGTGCTATTGTTGACGAGCAACATCGGCTTAAATAATTTGGTTTGTAATTTGTTTCTGCTGCCCCCAAGTGACCAAATAATGATAAAAATAATTCTAACGCAAGTTATTAAAACTAAAAAACAGGCTCTTTCCGTATCTATGTTAGGGCTAAAGCTAATCAAACCGTGCAGTATGAGAAAACAGTTTAAAATTTCTAAGTAATTATAAACAGGTTTTGGAGGGGACAGATTTGTTCTTTGTTTTAGATTAAGGGAATAAAAGGATTTTTTTCATTCTCCCCAGCCAGTCACATGTCAGTTTTTACATACAGTATGTATCTCTCTGCTGTGAAGAGGCTGATGTAATGCAGAGCTGACGGGCAGAAGGAGAGAATCACCCAATGCCCGAATGATCAGCTCATCTCCTAAAGCGGTGTGTGACTTGATTCTTTCTGAAGTCATGCTGAGTAAAGTGCCCTTTCGCAAAGAGCAGCCACAAGAGGACGAGACCTGGTCAGTAGGGACAATCAATGCATTTGAATTTTATCATTTATGATGTGGCCATTGTGTTGAATCGACTTAAAGGCACGGTATGTCATTTATTTTTGCCGTTAGTTTGTCCAAATAACAGGTTGTAAGCATGTGGTAGTTCAAGTGTTATGAAACAACAATTGACTTCTGGGCCTTCTCCTTGCTGTATTTACAGGCTTTATAAAAATCACCCCGTGACGGCTTTTTTTCGTACCATTGCTAGTGAAAGCTCAATGGCGGACTTCTCCATGCCGATGCATTTTATGCACGTCACGGTGACTGGAGACGTTAATGCCGAAGTTGGGCACGCTCTTTACCAGTCTGATCAATGGAAAAAATGCCCGCAAGGCTTATTTTCACACTGAAAAAGAGCCTGGGTTGGTTTAAGTGCATTCACGTGGAGCAGGAGGGAGTGGAACTGCGGCTATAAACAGCAGATTTTACATACCCCCGTCTTTAATTTTGCTCAGGGTCTCTTTATACTCCCCTGTCGTTCTTCTGTCTCCTCCACCTTGCTCGGTCCTCAACCGCCCCTTTCCTCAACCCCTTTTTGTGAATGTGCTGCTGATTGTTCAGCATACTCCTTTCAAGCCTGACGGTGAGATCTATTTCTGACTTAAGCACACCGGAGGGTGGCGATTTTTATGTTCCATAAAAAAAAAGAAAGAAAAGAAATATTCTGCAAAAGCCCTTTTTAAGGCTCTGGTTGTGCCGAGGTTTAACAATCACTCCGAATTTTCGGCGCTGTTGAGTGTAGCAGGTCTCCCGAGGTACGTGACATAACACCACAAGCCACTTGACGAAAGGAGGATGATCGCAACGCTGGCTTTGACTCTTTTACCATGTGCGTGCCATCTGTTACCTGGTTGATTTAGCTGGCATTCTGTTTGTGAATCTGGGGCGCGCGTTGAGCATACGACATCCACCTCAGGAATGTTTGCCTTCTTGTTAATTTCCTTTCAAATGTTAAGGACTCAACCGGATGTGCCTCACCTCGGAGATTTATCTGTTGTCGTGTCTTCCCTCCCACCAGTAGCCGAGGCACTCATTTGCAGGTGAGGTGAAGCATGGAGGTCAGCAGGGCCGGTGTGACATTCAGAAGATTGACTGGCACAAAATTGCTCCTCCTCTGTGTTCCCCACCAGGACAAATTCTGCTCTACAGACTGGCTGTTCTGCGAAAATTGCAATTACGGGACTCGGTAATGACACTTCAAACTGTCTTAATTATTCTGAACAATAGCTAGTCTTGCACTGGTGTAATTAAGCCTTTCTAGATACATACTGTATAGCGGGTGATAACGTCATCCCAGCTCCCTCACCTTGTTTGTGCCTGGCTCTCACACCAGCGCGGTTTTATCGCTGTTGGGATTTCACTGCCACAGTGATTAAAGGCCGCGTTTTTCTGATCTCTCTCAAGGCTAGACGAGGAACAGGAGCCTCCTAAAAGAGCCAATCAAAACGGCTCCTTTTTGTAGCCCAGTGATGGTTTAGTAGCAGGCCATTTACTGTCAGAATTTAAACCCGTATGATTTATGGTATGGCTGCACCGGTCTGCGGCCTCTTCGTAGTTCAAAGGCTGAGTCTGGCTTCAAAATGCTCAAGGGCACGGGCTAATATGATAAACAGGGAGCAACCACTGCAGGCTGGGGGGGTGGGGGTGGGGGCTTCTGCTTTTACCCCCAATCCTGTGAAAAGTGAGCGGTGGCAGTGTGAGAAATGTGGCGTTTGTGGAGAGGAGGAAGAGGGATGTTGCGAGGGAGGGAGCACACCCCCATCATGTCTCAGTGGGGGAAAGGAGACAGAGGAGGACGTGGAGGGGGACGGCACTGCGAGGATCACCAGTCATGGAGGATTATAACTGCTAAAAATAAGAAAATGGTATTTTCCTCTCTTTTCAAATGAGTTCCTCTGGGTTTCAGTTCATTCTATTATTTTTAGAAGGGAGAGGCGTTTTATGAAATATGCAAGGACCGTCCACTGAACGACACAGCAAGATATTCAGATGTGTTTGCAAAAAGGCTGTGTTTGTTGCGTAAACATCAGCTTACTGATTCCTCACTCTCTCTCTCTGTAAATTAAAACCCCAAAATGTCCACCGGAGTATTTTACTGTCAAGCCAGCAGTCAGTTAAGCGGAGTAGGGGTCATATTTTGGAAAAAAGCGGATATCGCATTTTGGGATTAATCGCTGCAATTCAATCTCAAGGACCGATTCAATAAACAGTATTTAAACATTTTATGAGCGCTGCAAGATGGATTTAAGCCTCCCTAGTCAGAAATAGGCAGCTAAATGTATCAGGCTCAGAGAGTTTGTCTGTGGGGGGGGGGGATTGGCTGAGCTCAGAAATGGACATTTAGGGCGGACCGCTGGCAGATGGCAGGGTGACAACTTGAGCTACCGGTTCTCGTGTTGACATATCACAGTGGGGTCGGGGCTGAAGGCGGCGCATCATCACATCAAAGTCTCAGTTTCCATTAACACTTGACAGATGACCCGTCTTAAAGAGGTCAGAACATAATGTTGTGTTTCTCCATGTGCATTTTGGTGTGAGTACAATTATGATCCTAGTTATATGAGAAGCGCATACATCCTTGAATTAACCAATAACAAAATCCTATTAATCAGCACTGGAGTTGGAGTGTTGATATAAATCATACGTTTGATATAGCAATTGTCAAGCGAGCCGGCCACAAGATAAACCTGATGGGTCATGACCCGACTAATGAGATCGGAGGGGGAGGAGGGGGAAAAGACAAAAATATAAAGCTCTGTTACACAAATATTGCATTAATATTGTTGGCCATTTTTATGAAAAGTGGAACAGTTATGAAACACATGAGACATTGAGATGGAGCTGCTAATTTTTTTCCTTTTTTAAAGGGGTCACAACAAGTCAAAAGGATTGCGGACCAGTGGTTTAATTTTTAATATACTCATGAATGCGAACTCACCAGGATTAGAATAAGGAGTGAATTCAAAGTCAATTTTAACATTTAATTTCTTGGTTGTTCCTTCCACCTCAAGGTACATGATCGGTGACCAACGACCTCAGAGGTACAGCATCATAGATTCATTTTAGCTTAATGCCACATACACAATGGTCTCGCGAATGACTGTCATGCTCCAAAACAAAAACTTTTTTTTTCAGTTAGGTTGTTCTTTGTGAAAGATCTATACATTCATTCATTAATTTTCTGTAACTGCTTGTCCTCTGGAGGGTTGCGGGCCAAGTTGTACCCCAGGGACAGGTTGCCACTCTATCACAGGGCCAACACTGAGAGACAGGCAACCACGCTCACCTAACCCTAACCCTAACCTTTAACCCTCTAAACCTGCCAGTTTAGAGTCACCAATTCAACTAACGTTCATTCCTATGGATGCTGGAGCAGCAAAAGGCCATGCAGGAACAGGGAGAGCATGCGAAAAGAGGGCCCCAGGCAGCTGGTGGATTCAAGCCAGGACCTTGCAGTGAGGTACCAGTACTGCCCTGAGATCTATAAAGATCACACAAATGTTCACCTGGACATTTTCAGTGAATCAATACAAATAAAAAAGAACAATATATGCATCAGAAACCTAGTGAAGTTGAGTAAAAAGCTGAATAAAATGAAAATATTAGTAAAAATGGAAAGTGTTTCAGAATTGTGTAGTACAGTATTTAAACAGAGTAAATGTGTATCTGTTTTGACAGATACTTTCACCAGTGGGCTAATCATGTTTCACATGTCTCCTCCTGATGATGTCAACTATTAGCTCTGTCCCACAGATGTTATTATCGCTTTAGCTTTTTATTTCTAACGCTAACCCACACAGAATTCAGTCAGCACTTTCCTCTATCTCTAAGTAGGGCACATGTGACCCATTTCTGACAATCGTCATTTTTCAGCAGAGCAGGGAAGGAGTGAGCAGAGGACTGCTTCTATTTTTTTGTACGTGTGTGTGTGTGGTTTTTTTTGGAGGTGGGGGAGTGGCAAGAGGCAGAGTCGGGACATCAGGTTGGCAACCTGTGGCCACCCCTTCTGATGTTACCCACGCATACGCTTTCATGAAGTTAATCCCACGAGGCTCTTGAACACAGACGAATACGCGGGGTCGCCAACCTGAACAGCCGCACGCACACACACACACAGAAAGAAAAACTTTCAGCCACGCGCCTCAAAAGCTGGAGCATTCCAAAGTTGGCATTTGGACAATGTTTGCGAACTAACTGGCAGATGTCAAAAGGCTTTGGGTTTAAGAGGGGAGGGGGGTGGCGCACTAATACGGATCTGCTGTAGTTACCGTGTGTGTTTCTGAGTGCTCTGGGCCCTGGGCTGCCAAAAAACGCAGTGCCAGGTCGCCGTGCTACAAGCACGTGAAGATATGGAGAGTAAAGCATTTTCCTAAAAACAAATACATCGGGTTTGTAAGACAAAAGAAATCTGAGTTAAAAAAATTAGGTAAAGCTTTTCATACTGCCACTTTTGACCCATTATTGCTCTGTATAGATCTTGAATGCTCAGGTCAGTCAAGTTTCATCCCTCTGGCCGACTACAATCCAACCTAATCCCCCATGTCACGCTCGGATGTCACCATTAAAATTTTTAAACTCACATTTAAGTCAAGCCATGCTTTTTTTTTTCTACCCAGCACCAACGTTAAGTTGAAAGGGGCTATCTGGAAAGAAAAAAAACAAAAACTTGAGACACATGCATTTACAGTGCTTTAACCCTGAGGCCTGCAGGGTAATGGTAGGATTAATTACTGTTGCATTTGACCCAAGGAGAACTGGAGCAGATTATCCCAGATGCTGAAGAGGAGGGCATTAGCGTGGCTCGTCCCTCCACGGCAGCAGAGAGACAGCCACCTCAGCTCGCGAGGATGTCACCCACCACGACCTCGCTGATCTGGCCCTCTGCACGAAACCTCACGCAGACGGCAAACAGGGGGCTCACGTGGCAGCGGCAGCAGCAGCAGCAGCAACAGGAGCAGCAGCGACGACGGCTACGCGGCGTTTTACCCCGCGCTCCCGCGTGCATTTTTGCCACCGCCGCCAGGCGCCAAGCAGGTGGCTGTAAGCGAGCTCCTCTCCTCTACGACAGGCTGGCATCAGAGGAGGAGAATAATGTGTAATTACAATAGACAATCTAAAACAAAGCCCTTCACTTTCAATGAGTTCCTCTTGGAGAAGGGAAGGTTACCTCAAGGGGGAATTCTAATGAAGCACAGATGGCTGAGTGCTCACAGGGGCAGACGCAGGCTGTCCTCCTTTTTACAGTCTGCCAACACTGCCAGCGTTCGGAGGAGCTTCACCTGTCTCTTGACCTGCTCTTTGTGTGCGTCTTGAGTGTGCGCACATGTGTGCGTGCGCAAGGCGTTCACTTATCGACACATCTCACGAGCCGGAGGGGAGAACACGTCAAAAAATAAAAACACCAGGCAGACGTTGCTCATATTTTATTCTATACCGTTTTATTTCATCCATTGTGTGTGCTTATCGACAGTTCACTCATCTCGCCGCCACACGTGCTACAAGCCACGGCCACAGTGTGCGATGTCGTCGTCGCGTGGTGGGTCGGCGCATTGTCCAGTAGGCACCCAACAAGTCACACCATACCTGTACAGTTCCCTTATTGCTTTTTTTCCCCCCACAGATCCCGCGTTAAATGCAGAAAGAAAAGAAAAATATAGATATCCACTGATCATTAGCAAAGCGCTCAAAATGCCATCCTCCTCAAAAGTTTATGAGTCCCCACAAGAAGAAGTGTCGAACCAGTCGCTGCCTCCGTGAAACCAAAAGGTCGAGCCATCGGGTGGAAAGCCTTCGCCCGTAGCATCGCGTAACGGAAACGTCCCTTCCCGGCGCCGCACCAAAGTCGAGAGATTATACAATGCAGATGACGTGTTTTATTAAAAATCATGGACATGTTATGTACACACACACAACTCGGTGAACATTGCTTATTATTATCTGGTATGGTGCTGATATAGTAAGAGAGCCTAACGTAAATACAGAAATATAAATAGGTCCTATGGAAATATATAAATCTGTATAACTAAGTACCTTGTCGACATTATGTTCCCAACATCAGATTAAGTGGATTTATAGTACGTACTTCAGCAAATGAAAGATAGATTCCAGAGGCGGGATTTTTTTTTTTTTTTGTAAACCCTCTTCCCTCCAAAGTAAATGTGGCCTTTCTGTTTTCCTCAACACGCACGGTCTCACTTCAGCACAGGGTACCCTGATCGGCCGAAACCAACAAAGAAACGTGCATGTTTTTTCTAAACGTATCGTTTGTTATTTGATAGAACTTTGTGAAATTTTGTAAATGAACAGCTATAAAGTGCCATTAACCTGAAGGATCTTTAGAAGGGAACTTGAATGCACCCCACCGTTGCATGGTATTCCTAAACTGGGTCATATTCAGGTTGCATTGCCCAAAAGCCTACTTTGTGGTCAAAACAGCATTACTGTCACGTTATTCCACCTCGCCGGAGCGGCAGCAAAAGAGGTCAGCTGCATTAGACGCTACAGTAAACAACTTTTCACCACGTATAGCAATCCTCATATCATATGCAATCACGCCGACAGACCGAACACCTGATTCCGGTGCTTGCGCACAAAATAAGCTGAGCATTTAGGGAACAGTCGGAGGTCATGAATGAGTAACAAGGGCCTCGGTGAAAAAAGAAAAAAAAAAAGAAAAACACCCCACATGTGTCTTTTGCTCCCCGGAGAAATTGCAGGTTCGATTCCGCTGCTGCTACATCTAAATCCTCAATCACAGCAAATGATTTCATTAGTGTGCATCGCTGATTCACCAACCCATATATTCATAGGTGAGTGGGGCTGTACAAAGTGGGGGGGGGGCATTAAGATTAGGCTCTGAAATTGGAAACGCACCAAACAGAGAACGCTGTGTTATGGAAACAGCCATCATGAATTGGGACTGAGAAGGATATGTGAAAGACCACCAGCAAATATCTGGGGTGCATCTTCTTCTTCATGACACATTTAACTAGCTTGGGACAACAGGAAGTCCAGGGCCGGGTACAGCATCAGGTAGGAAGATGGCAATACTTTAGACATTATTCTAAAACTAAAATAATCTGGAGCTTCCCTAGTGCTAAGGATTTCCAAAAAAACAAAAAAACAAATGGAACAGTCTCAAGCGGTTGTTTTCTTCTCACGTTTAGACACAGGGAGACATAATGAAAACCGTTCTCAGCCTGAACGTCTGAGTCATCGTAATTTTCCATTACCTTTTCTTTCTGGCCGTCTCAAAAGACACAAAGTTTCAAAGCCCCCTTTTCTAATTCCCACCTGATTCCCTCTTAAAAAAAAAACAAAAAAAAAAACACTGTCTCCACACTACACTATGCTGCAGATGCGTCTGCAGCAAATAGTCTGGCTGGATGGAAATAGAAAACCCCCTTGAAGAATAAACATTTCCGTCAGGTGAAAATCTTGTTACTCCAATTTTGGCTATTTTCATGACTTTACCCGGTATGAAGGATTACATGGCTTCTACGAGTTGAAAATGTCTCATGACCCTAAGGATTATAAAAACCCTTTTCATTTCCATTACATAATTTCAAAGCTGCATGGTCATCTATCAAAAACGGCTTTTTTTTTTGCTTTTTTTAATTTCACAAAAATTGGTACTTTTCTTACATAAGAGTCCCCAGACAGGAGATTTTGCTAAGACGCCGGCCCAGACGAAAGATAGAGGACACCAGGCGGATTGTGTCAGCTCTTTAACTGACAGTGACAGATTTTGTTGATACTGTGCGCCCACCCACCCCCTTCTAAGCCACTTATCTGTGATAATGGACCCCACTAAGTTGAGGCCAACTAATCAATCCCTGTCCAATGCCTTTCTCTCCCTGAGCTCTGACCTTTGCCTCACTGTCCCACCCTCCTCTGACAGCGTCCAGCCTCAGACATCGACCCTGTCAGGTAACACAGTCCCCCCCCCCCCCAAAAAAAATAACAACGCTCAAAGCTTTCCCTTCCTATCCGCCCGATCAATAATACACTGAAAAACATCCACTAGCACTCAGGAACAATCATAAGGACGGGGGCGACATGGCTCAAGTACCCGTCAGCGTGAGTACTCCACGGGGTGCCTGCCTGTCTACGTGTCTTCCCTACGGCCGAGTGTCCAACCACATCATTCCCTTAGTGAATCACCGTCTCTTCACATCTACACCTTTGTCTGACAGACTTCAAACTGTTCCCTACCTCCACGCCCAATAAGGTCATATTGTGAGGTAAAAAAGGGACTGCTTTGTGATGTGTGAGGCACAGCGGTCTGTTTGCTGTGTAGCAATTGAGGACGATTCAGGTTTCCACTCTGTGTGCGAACAATCAATATTCCAGATGTGAAACCGCTGCAAGTGTTTACTTCCTGTGGCAGAGCTGTATCCATCCACTACCCCTTGTCCCTCTCCGTGGTGGTCTAAAGATGAGCTGCCAGGCTAGCAGTAACGTTAAAGTAGCTGTTTACGGCAGAGAGGGCGTTGGCTGCCCTGCACATTAGTGACTTAGTTTTCTCTGGAGAAAGACCATGAAGAGGTTGTCTGGCATTTTGTCATTTAACACTGTTTTTGAAAGAATTGTTTGGGGATGATCTTGTCGTCACATCATCATTATTATCATTATTATAGATCAGCAAACAACGCATTGTCCCTTGTAATGTAACACAGTGTTGTTTAAAATACAATTTCATGGTTCACAGATCGACATTCCCTTTGGGCAGACGATAGAAAAATGATAGTGCTGACCCGATATTGCGAGGCTATTTTTAATGTAGCACTGTACATGTGTAATCAATTCCACTTGTATTCTTTCTGTTAGGATGGGTGAAAAACAATTAAAATAAAAACACGACCGCAAATGTTACCGACTATATAAAGTATCCTGGCAGGAAAGTGAAAACGTAATTTGTCATATACACTGTTGCCCACAAAGTTGGACTAAAATATATATTTTTTTACCTCTTCTCATTAAACGATTGTGACAATGTGATTTGTATGAATAGGACGAAAAAAGACGAATGAGTCTGAAAACAAAATGATTCCAACTTAATGGTCAACAGTGTATTTGACACTGTAATTCAGGATTAAAAAGAGGTTTGCTGAATGCTTTCTATTTCTGCACGAAGCCATCAATGTGTGATCTTGTGGTGGTCTGTAAATATGCATTTGTGCACTTTTGCATCATGCCATGTGTATTGCTTTACCTTATAGGGACTTCGGGGAGCTGTAATGAGGGGAAAGCGTGGTCACCGAGCACCTCTGTGTGCGAGTGTATGATAGCTTGTGAGGGTCAAGGGATTACAGACATGTCTTGTTAAATTAGGCTGCAGTGGCTGAGTGCTGTGACTGAGTTTGGGACTCAGCTGTCTGAGTGGAACCCGGGTCTGCCTTGGTGATGAGCCACAGAAAAACATGTAGAAGCATATCACTGCTCCTGTCCTTTGGGAGTTTGGTGATACCTTCCTCTAACATGTGTACAGTTTCATTGGCCACTGCAAGGCTCTCCTCAAGGCTTCTCTTGTCAGCGTGGACATGAAGGGAATGTTCTGATCTTTGATTTCTGAATGAAAGCTATCGAAATAAGATTTCGCAGTCATTTTCATAATTTTGATAAATGCTAAAATAAAAAAGTACCTTTAATCAGCAGCCAATGACTCTTTTTAGGGAGTGACAGGTTATTTCAGAGATTACACAAACCTGACCTTCATGAGAAATTCCCTGCAAAAAGCCTTTTATGTTCAAAAGGAACGCTAAGGAAAAAGCACTGTTCTTCAGTGAACCTACTGGCAAATACATTTTGGAATAATGAACTCTGAACGGGCAGATCGACTTTTTTTTCCAGATTAGCTACTGTAGTGGTGTAGTAAATGGAATGCTTTGGGGTTGCTTCGCTACTTCAGAGGCTGTGAAAGTTAGTCACCCAACCAGGAACGTCTAAAATGATAAATTAGAGGGTGTGAGAATGGCCTAGTCAAAGCTCAGATTTCAAGTCAACTGAAATGTGGTATGCAGTTTTTGAAAAGGGCAATACGTGCAAAAAACAATAATGGAGCCATCTTGTATTGGAAGGAATTTTTCATGTAAGAATGGACTGTACCATATACCTACAAAAGCAGGGCAGTGGCACCTAATAAAAGTGTTGAAATGCTTAGTTTACTTTGTTCAATATAAAACGGTTAGATATCAACTTTTTATGATTGTCCAAATCTGTAAAAAAAAGTCAACAATTTGTATTGGTTGTACTTTTTCCTTTCACAGAGCAGCATTTGCTACATTAATGCAGGATAGCGTGTATTGTACGGGAAGTCTCCAGCTTGAGCAATGTGCAATTTCTCTCACGGTTACGGCGGCATTTCAATTATACAGCGATATTTAATGGACAATATTATGCATTAAAGAATGGGTTAAAGTCACATATTCACACTGCCTTGCAAACTATTTAGCCTGCAGTGGTTGTGTCTTGCTAAAGGACACTTTGGCAGTAGAAATGGGCGCTGATGAAAATGTCTGTCAAATATATTGAATCGATGACCTTTACAGTTATGGAACAGTCTCTTAACCCCCTGGGGATACTTCAGTGCATCTACTACTGCTACAGTACTTATTTTAAGCAAGGTACATACATTCAAACTCAAACGCAGCACTAGCCTTCAATGAGGAGAAATGTCTACTGTGACCATACAGCAGCTACAGAAGAAGTAATGCACAAATTAAATATCAATTAAGTGGCATATTTTAGGTTGCAGCACTTTTTTTGTGGATATTTTAGCTTGCGTACAGAATGTACTGTATTCCCTAAATGACTAATTATATTTCTGACTATATTTAACTCTGATTGTTCTGAGTGCTTCTCAATGTATCACACAAGCTGTGGTTACCAGAAGTCCTAGTTTTTGTGTAAAAAGGAAAACCTCCTTGCGATCAGCCTAAGGAAAAGTCTTGCCTTGCATCTGACTATTCCTCTGATTCACACTTATTCTCACCAACACTCACACGTTAACAGTTGCACACAGTCAGGAAGAAAAGCAACACATGCTTTCTACACACATTAGCGACATGAGCTTGGAAGACAAAGTGAGCTTGTTAGGACATGGTTGAGGACTCTGCAGAAAGGCGGTCGCTCACATACTGTTATGTCTCTATATTGAGATGGAGGGTAGCTCGCTGAACCCCTCTCCCCCTGCTTCAAAAAACAGTATTAATACCGTAAAGTGGTATAAAATAAGGGTCAATGGGCCAAGAGGAGGTGAATTAATATCCCACAGGAAAAGTCTTTTTTGGTTTCCTAAAATCTCTGCTCCATCTCTCAAGGGTTTGAAAAGTTTATACAGAGAATAAATAAGTACAATCTAGTAGATGCATTTAAAGATCAACAATATGTGATCCCAAATGAGATGGTACAAGGGTCAGCCAGTCTTTAAGTATGTTGTTTGTAGCTAAAAATTTCAACATTTTTTTTTGAACACACAAAAAAACCTTTATACATGCAGGTATTAGTGCATAGGTTCCTGCAGAAAAAGAGCATTATTGTGTAGTCCATTGAATTTGATTCTGAAAAGATCACCAGATGAATTTGGCATAGTTGAAGAAATGAAGGAAATTAACCTTAAATAGAGATCGTTTTCACACCCTCCCACTCCCTTGATTAACTTATCATTTAAATATAGCTCTATCTATATACAGTGTGTTTGAAATAAAAATAAATACAAAGCATAAAACAAATATACAGTAATCTGGAGATCTGAGTTACCTGGTAAAGTGTCTTTAAAATCACAGTAAATTGAAAATCTTGGTAAAATGAGAGGTGGAACACAGTAAAGTCTGAAGACAGAAAAAATGCCACAAATGGAGATAGTTTGTGTTTTTCATTTCAGAGGAGCACGGGAGGGTGTGATCGATCCTCACAAATTGGAAGGGAGTTTAGAACGGACAGTTTGAGGTTCTACATCTGACGAGTAGGCAGCAGAGCCCCTCCGAGGAGGCAAGGCCGGGGAGGGCCCTGGGGACTGAGTCTTGTGAAGGTGCCCTGGAGACATATGGATTGGCGGAGTCATGTGCCCTGGCACTGTGCTACAGGGTTTGGGCACAAGAGTAGGTGAGGAAAATGGTGAGGGGTAATATCTAGTTTCCACAAAGGAGCAAGCAGTTTGGGTCTGTGCAACCTCCTGGTGTAGAGACGGATGTGAGCTGGACAAAAGCTTTAGGTCCTCAGAAAAGCGTCCCAGGGGAGAATCTCTCCCTGCTGTGTGAGGCTGGCTGGGAAGTTGTGAAGGGAGAGAAGACAGCGGCATGAGCAAAGAACTGTGGGATCCTGCGACACTGGAAGGGTCGCTGTAGTGGAAAGTTCTTCCTGCCACAGGACTTTGAATAGTGGGACTGGGTGCCACTGGGGTAAGGCAGGGAGAGGCATTTGCTGAACCATACTGGGCCAGGGAAGCCAAGGCAGATCTCTCCAGTGACATCTGGTGAGGCAAGCAGCCTGACTGGAGGCCTGCCAGACCAAAATGGCTGAGGGAAGATGGGGAGCCCTCAGCAGGCTGCTGACTGTGCTGTCCTCTACTAGAGGGTGGGGAGCCTTGTAGAGGGGACTGGAAGATGGTAGTCCTGCCTCCTCCAGCAAACTGCTGTAGAGGAGCCACCTGAGGAGGCTTGGGGGGTGGCTGGTTATGGAGAAGCTGGCTCAGCAGAGGACTGGATGAACCGGTTGATATAGGACTCTGACAACGGGAAGAACTGATAAGTCCAGCTGTAATTCCACCAGTAGCCCCCGTACAACTGCCAGCTGCTGCCCCAGCTATATGGCTCCCTACTATTGTAGATCTGCCAGTATGTCCTCCAATCACACCTCCCCCTGGTCCACTTGAACCTCCTCCTATATGGCTAGTTGTTGATCCACCAGAAGCCCTTCTTAATGATCCTCCAGGATTTCCGACTGCTGAATCACCACAAACCCCTCCAAATGTTCCCCCAGAGGTCCCACCAGAAACGACCCCCACTGATCCATCAGAGGCTTTCCCTAATAATTCTCCAGTAGTCGTCACCAGTGATTCTCTAGAGGACCCTCCCACTGATCCCACAGATACTCTTCCAATTGATCCTCTAGATGCTCCTCCAATTGATCTCCTGGCTGTATCTTGTATTGAGCCACAGACAGTGCCCACTACTGATCCACCTGATGCCCCACTCCCTAACCTGACACATGCAGCACCCATATATCCTTCTGCTAATCCTCCCACTGTTTCACCTGAGATCCCTCCTACCGATCCACCAGTAGCTCCCCCCAACCCAAAGTGCCCCCCAGGTGTCACTTCCGTCACCCCGGTTGTAAAGTCCTCTCCCGCCCAGGCAGTGTCTCCTCCAGTGGCTCCTTCTGCAGAACCTCCAACTGCTCCACCTGAAGACCACCCAGTAGCACCACCACAGGCACCAACTGCCCCTCCACTTAGTCCTGACCCCGTGCTCCCACCTATAGATCCTTGGTGGAATAGATTTGAGAGAGGTGGGGTGCTGGAACGAAAGGGTTGTTGATGCTGAGGTTGTGGGTGAAGCTGGGCCATACTAGATGTGGGTGAACCAGAGGATGAGTATGGCTCAAAGGGGAAGACCGAGGCTCCTCCTCCACTAGACCCAGACCCAGCACCACTAGGTCCACACTGGCCTCCACTAGCTGAGGCATTCTGGCTAGAGCCAGTTGCCCCTGAACCAGACGTCATGTGCTGTGCCCGAAAAGAGGCAAGCAATGACATGTCCACCCCAGTGCGCATCTTGGACGGCGTGCCTGTGGGAGAGTCCCCAGCAGAGCCAGGTGCTGTGGATGAAGGAACAAATGGGTGGAACTTCTTGAGTCGGCTGGGAGGATCTTTTAGGGAACCCAGAACAGAAACGGGAGGTCTGAAGAGTGTCGGCGGGAGATGGGGATGGTGTGTCAGGGCAATGGCTACTGAGGTGGTGGCGGCGGCTGCCTGGAGAGGGGCCTGGATTAAGGGTGCCCAGATTACAGGTGTAGGTGAGGGGGGCGTCTGGGGTGGAGGGTTCTGCATGAGGTGGGCACAGTGGGCCATGTCCCTGTCGTGCTGCACAATCTGCTGAATGATCTCATTCTCCTGGTAGTTGAGTACACCGGAGCTGAGGTCGTGTTGTACCTTGTGCTGCAGGATGGAGTTTTTCTTGCCTTTAAAAGTTGTGACAGACACAAAACAGACACACAGATACAAAAAGTGACAGGTGAGAGAAGAAAGAGATAAAAGGAAAACGAGTATAAACTTTATAGGCAGTTAGAACCGGGTTGACATGGTGTACTTGAGAGCTCCCTATTTTTTTACAACTTTCCAAAGGAAGACGCCAGTACAGCTACAAATGAGGAGAACAAACAACACAAAGAGCATGTGCCTGAAAATCACAAACGGGTAAAGGAGGGAAAAAAGATTTGAGAAAGCAACAGGGAATTGAGCAAAATGGGGAAAGATAATGCTTCAAAGAGCACAGGATAAAAGGAGCAACACAAGATTGGTAAGAGATAAGCACCCAGAGACAGAAGCTTAAAATGCATGACGGGCTAAGGTGTAGGCGGTGTGTGACAAACTCTGACTTTGATTCATTAAGTATCAGGGACAGAACTAAAAGCAAACACTGTACCACAAGGTGAAAGTTCAACCTGGGACCTAAAACAATGTCGTATTAGTGCATCTGATATTCTATTTAAGAATGGACCTTTTAGAGATTGTCATTTCATAAGTGCCTGTTCCTTTTTATTTATGTTCTTCCACTTTCTACAATAGAAAAACATGCATGCTGAATGTTGCCTGCGATTTGTGCACAAGGTTAAAGAGACTAGTTAGAGCTGTGTCACTATGACAGGCGTACTAACTGCGAACCCACTTTCCTCAAGAAATGTGTGCAACCCCAACCCCAAAGTCCATTAGTCATTGTTGAATGGTTGTACTAGCCGTGACAGGGTTAATTCACTTGAG
Source organism: Mugil cephalus (assembly GCF_022458985.1). Lineage (NCBI taxonomy): Eukaryota > Metazoa > Chordata > Actinopteri > Mugiliformes > Mugilidae > Mugil > Mugil cephalus. The sequence continues at coordinate 14,359,640 of NC_061772.1, read as the reverse complement.
TGCCATTTTCAATTTGATGTTAACAAAAGGCTGTGGATTCTGAAGATATTGTAAATCTAATTAGACCCAGCTCAATCTCTCAATTTTCCATTATGTCTGATGACAGATTAGTTGAGGTGTTTTGTGAGGTTCTGTATCTACATCCAGTCTGACCTGGCGTCACCTGACCCTTTATCATCTCGAATCAGATTGTGAAAAGTCCATCAAGACACTAATTAATTTGTGGATCAGTGCAATGCGAGTTACTTTCTTATGGAAGAAGACTCCAGTGGGGGAGAGAACGTACGCAGGAGACCATTTCACAGAAACATGACTATCAGCCAACCACATCTTTTCAAAGCAACCATTTTCTACAAAGAGACCCCCTAAAGCAATTTCTCAGTCTTCCATTCTAAACATAGCTAAGGATAAAACAGAGCATGCAGCGATGGCTGAGTGATGATACAGGCGTGCCTTTCATTGTGAATTTTTCATCTGCCCAAGCTGAGCCTGGGAACCCTGATGGATATGAAGAGAATATCAATTGTGTAAAAGTAGTCACGCAGGGATTTCAAAACCAGAGCTCTATCTGCATGTTTATATCCAGATGACTTTGAAAGTAATTTCAATCGCTGAGAATTCGATCTGTGAGAAACTTTTATAGCCCTTTTATAACTGATAGATATAGTTCAAGAGAGATCTGGTTTGAAAGATATTCGTTCTGAAGGTGTCAGCTGTGGGCTCGAAGCAGCATAAACATCAAGTCACCGGACCTCACAAAATTTAAATGTTTTGCTTTGGTTTGTATATTGGCTTGTGTGGATGTGTGCTTTCAGTCATTAAATGTAATTTTCTCACCAATACGGTCCAGCCTGTCCAGGGCAACAGTCTCAAAAGCCCTTCTCATCATAGGATACTCCTCCAGTACTTCATTAAAGTTGTCAACGGACAGTGAGTAGAGGCGGCAGTACGTGTCGGCTCGGACGCTGGCCGTCCTTCTACCCCGAGTCAGCAAACAAATCTCTGCAACAGAACACAGCAGATAAGACATAGTTTTACGGTCAGGTTACCCCTGGAGTGTACATGTATATCCTTTATCCTTTAAACTGAAAAAAAAATAAATAAAAGTTAGGCCAAGGCTGGTACTATAGGTATGATAAACGCTTAAATTTTAGCCGACCACTTGCTTTTAAAGCATTGGATGTGATGCTTTAGCAGAAACGGTGTCAAGTTTGGGGCTGCATTTCAGCAAATGGAGTTGGGGATTTGGTCAGGATTAATGGTGTCCTCAATGCTGAGAAATACAGACAGATACTTATCCATCATGCAATACCATCAGGGAGGTGTGTTTGGCCCCAAATTCATTGGGGGCAACAATGCAGCAGTACAAAGACCTCAAACACACAGCCAAGGTCATTAAGAACTATCTTCAGTGTAAAAGAAGAACAAGAAGTCCTGGAGGTGATGGCATGGCCTCCACAGAGCCTTGATCTCAACATCATGGAGTGTGTCTGGGATTATATGGAGAGACAGAAGGATTTGAGGAAGCCTACATCCACAGAAGATCTGTGGTTCGTTCTCCAAGATGTTTGGAACAACCTACCAGTCGAGCTCCTTCAAAAACTGTGTGCAAGTGAAATTAGAAGAAGCATGGTCACAGCAGCAAATATTGATTTGATTTAAATTTGTCTTCTGTTCATTCACTTAATTTTGTTAAATGATGAAAATAAACTACTTACACTTCCATTTTGACAGCATTCTTAGTTTACAGCATTTTTAACCCCAAACACCTGCCTAAAACTTTTGCATAGTACTATAACTTTTAAGTAATCCATCAATACAGCTCTTAATGTCATTTTCAAAAGTTATAGCTTTGCCTGCACTCATCTGCCATCCTCACTCAGGACTGCTCCATTTAACAAGCTGCTCTACAGCTCTGGCACAAAGACAGTGTGTGTGTGTGAGGGAGTAAGTGTGTCTGTTCTCTGTGAAGATGTTCAAGTGAGATGTGTCTGTCTAAGAGCCTGTCTGCACAGAACATGTGTATGTGCATAGGTCCATACACAACTTTATGTGGGGGTGGGGTGGGGGCTATAGATGTGCGTATGCATGCTAGTGTTTTCATTTATTCATGATGGTAAGGCAGTACGGGAAAGTGAGGTGTGGGTGTGATGAAATGTGACTGTCTCTTTTATACATTGTACGAAAATCTAAATGAATACGTTTATATGATGCTACTCTATACTCCTATGAAATTGTGTGTGTTTATTTATATGCATGAGAATTCATTGACTCCGATGTCTGAATTTGTTAGTGCGCAGTGTGTTTCTACGCATTCCCTGATGTATCTCTCTTTAGCTTTCATCTTATCTTCCGCCCTCTGTTCTTGTATTCACTATCACACTCCCTAGTTCTCAGAAACACATTTCTAGTTCATTGACACACACACAGGCTCTCAATTCTCCAACAAAACGCACTTTGCCACCCCCCTCTGCCTACACGAAATCGAATTTTTTTAAAGAACCCTTTGTCTAACTTATCTCCAGAAATTTCCTGCGTAGTTTGACTCTCCACCATAGCTGTTTATCCCTCTGTTGTCCTTGGTTTCTATTTGACCCTTTTATAAACTGACTTATGTGTTTACACATATCAAGAGTCTCCTTGAACGGTAAGGAGCAAAAAGCAAGAGCTTCACACGTTTCAAAAAAACATATGTACAGCTCTGTCTTTTTTTGTATATACAGTTCTTCACGGCATGACATTGATGAAAAACAAGCACAAAGAACAACTAAACATTTCATATTTATAGCATTCATTGGACCATAGCTGCAGTAGATTGCATTTGACTGAACAGGGCTTCGTATTCTTCTGGTCACTGAGTGTAAAGTGGCTGTGATTGTGTGCAATGGTTTGAAAACTGAGACAGGGGAACTGATAATGGGAGAATGCGCAATTTGACAGGTCAGAGAATGAGGAATATGTACTGTATATGAAGCAACTTCATGCCCAATGTGTTACTGTTTGTGCATGATAGAGAGCATGGGTGAATACACAAAGGCTACCTTCGCCAAGAGAGATGAGTGAATTCGAAAGGCAGTATGTTTACACTCGCGTTGTGTGTACTGCATGTGTGTGCTGGCAGAACAGCCCTGGCTATAGCTGTGCTAGAGGTCCATTTCCCACAGAACTGCTCCAGTAATCCCCTCTGGAGAGGAGCATCGCAGCTCTGTATTAAATCCTCTTGTCCTGTGGCTTTCTGGATGAAGTCAACATTGCCAGAATGAGGTAGAGAGCTGCTCTGAGCCCCCTGCCTTCATCTCACTGTCTTTGCCGCAAACAAGTGAAGCCCAGGCACTTAGTGGTGCCATCTGAACTACAAGAGCAAAATAAATAAAAATAATCCATGGAACGAATTGGGTTTGGTGCAGCCCTCTCCAATCTAAACAGAACAAGATTAGCAGCATTTGGTCAAGGTGGATGCCTTGAAACTCAAAAGCATCTATCAAGAACATTGGGAGTTGAGTACTGGGTTTACACGAACATCGTTAATCTATTCTTAAAGAAGAAATCAAAAACAAAAATTATAAATTTTTCTGTCGTCAACTGAATTCAAAACTGGTACGACAAAACGTCACTCCACGTGGTTCAGATTGTTGCTAAAGTAAAAGCAAAATGAACTGCATATACTTTGATTTCAAGCCCGAACAGTACATGTCAGGATTTAATTCTTCTCAGTTTTTCTGATTCTGATAAATGCATTTTCACACTTTTATACGTAAATAGAGGTTCAAACTGCTTCACCAGGAAATATGTAAACAAAAATGTTAAATCACGCGCACAAACTGTAAAACCATAAACCAATAAAATAAAATTACTGGGTCATTGTTGTTAATGAATTGTTGTCCCTTAAGTCTTACATGTCAGTTTTACTAATTCACTAATGCTTTTTTTCCCCCAACACCAACGACAATGTATTTTACTTGTTTTTTCAGACGTCTATATTCATTCAGTGGTGTACTAATCAGCCAAGGATATTGCCAGTCACTGCTTTTGAAATGAGCAAGCTCATTCATGTCATATTGGAGTTCCTGTTATTAGCACCTGTAAATAGCGTTCACGTCAGCTGAGCTTTTAAGTAGTAATTATATTGTCCATTGATGAAGGTAATTAAACGTTGACATTTCATAGATACAACAGTGTGTTTTTAATGAGGCGTCCATTGCTCAACATTTTTACTTTGTTCAGATTTCAGCACAGTAGCGACTGATAGTGTTTTAGCTAAACTGCTTGCTACATAACATTCGTCGAAGGGTTATAGCTAAGATTTCAGGTGTTTTTTCTTTTACATTGAGTTATTGATCAGGACACGAAGAATCCAGGCTGACGGCTGCCATGTTGACTTCTTCAAAGACTGGTTGTAAACATGGATTTCAAATGGAACTTGAATACAAACATAACAGTCCATAACCTTTCTGAAAACGAAAGCAGACACACTGACATGAAATGCTGACTTTCGATTGTGAACACCACAAAGGGCGAAATCATATCATCTGCAATTTCCCCACTGAGGGACAAATAAAGGTTTCTCTATTCTATTCTATATGGTCTCCTCTTGTGAACACAGTCCCATTTAAAGGCAACGTAACACAGAAATCCCACATGACGGGCACATGGTATTAGTCAATTAGCTATTGTTAGCTTAGACAGCAAAGGTTACGGTTTGCAAGTCTATCAGAGAAAGACAAACAACCATTCACACTCACACCTGCGCCCTGTTTAGAACCGCCTGTTAACCTAACAAGCATGACACTGGACTGAGGGAGGAGGCACATGGAGAAAACCCACACAGGCACAGGGAGATTAAAAACTCCCTAACCAGCTGACTCAAAACCAGATTTTTCTTGTCGTGAGGCATCAGTGCTAACCGCTACATCACTGTTCCACCACAACAAAAATATCTTTATTTATTCAGCAAAGCTACATGTTACCTGCCAAGATCACTAACCAAGCTAGGCTGATGATGGCCAGTGCAAACAGCAGCAGATAAATAGTTAATTTGGATCGGCCTCAGCAGAATGTGGATTCTAATCTTGCTCCTCAAACACACGATGGTCTTTAAGCAGTTTTCCTAGTCAGATAGATCACTTCACCTGCCGTATCAGCAGTGGATAAGGCAGCTAAGCTCAGATTCTACTGTGATGAAAAGTCCAATATGTGTCATGAAGTAAAAAGTGTAGTTGTTTCAGACTTAGACGCTCCACGTGGATTATTTTCCATTACAACATGATAAGTGGCAAGTTTTGACAAGCTCTCGCAATTTATTTATGAATGCTCTACTCCCACTGCTTACTTACATCTCCTGTGACTCATCGCAACACTCCCCAAATCCTGCATGAAATCAGAGTACAGGCTTAGCTGGTGTAGCTCAGTCTGGGTTCTGTAAGGGGCGTGTGTTTTCCCCATCAGCTCAGTTTAGCAAAGCTGTAATATCATCATGATATAAAATACGTCCTGGGTAATTTATTTCATTTTTTTTTTTTTTTTAACAGACTCAAAAACAGCTGAAGCCCAAATTAAAAACAGCAACATAGGTACAAGTCTGGTATTGATCAATTAAATGTTTTGTCATCCTGCTGTTTGGCATTTACATTTGGAAACAGGTTATTTGTGGACACACAACACTTCTACCTCTGCCATAACCTATTTCGCTTTCATACTAAATTGCCTATGCATTCATCAAAATTTAATGACACCAATTAAAATTGGATGTTGCCCTGGGAAAGAAGGACTAAGACATCATGTGCTGTGACCTTGGCGAATACACACATGGTTGGTGCTCGGCTGGATGGTGCAACCCACGTGCACCGTGCTCTTACTAGAATGATGTTTCCCCTGAGTCCCTGCCTCAGCTCTCAGAGTGGAGAGCAGATTGCAAGTGTGTGTGTGTGTCTGTGTCTGTGTCCGGTGTGTGTGTGTACATACGTGTGTGGAAAGAGAAAGCAAGAAAAGAAGAAAAACCAAAAGAAGAGACAGCTTGTGTGCATCACTGTCTTTCAATATTTGTGCACTTGTCTGTTTGTACACAACCTCTGTATACTACAAATGTAGTTTGTAGTATATAGTACTGTTCATTATTTGAGACCACCAGTTAAAATACTTAGTGTGGCATAGGCAAGCTCAGTTCTTATCAGTATCTGATTCTGGTAAAACGTCATTTAATTTCATTCATTCATTCATTCATTATGGGACTGTTTCAACCATAGACTGGATTTACAGAGTAGCACCCGTAAAAGTGAAGCCAGAACAAGTAGAGCTCCCCCTGGAGTGTGGCTGTATTATAGATCATAAGCCCCACCACCTTCATGTTAGCGGATGGGACTTGGGCCAAATTAAAACACTAAAATACACAAATACATTTTATTTTTTAAAGATGGTTTCAGTCATTTTAGGTAGTTAATATAATACTGAGGCATATTCCGTCATGTCCTTTTTTCTGAGAAGTTATTTGAGACTATAGGATGTGACATCATGACATCACTACGTCCTGTATGACTGTGAGAGTCCTCATTAATAAATAAATAAGGACAGTGTACACTACCAGTCAGACGTTTGGACACAAATTTCTCACTGAAGTGAATGAGAAAGTATGTGACTCGACTCTTGGACCGTACTGCACAGATCCTGTCTCCAAAGTCACTGGATGGCGCCGCCCGTATCCCCATGAAAGCACCATTAGTTTGGTCAACGCAAGGAAGTGGGGATGCATTGCCTACATTTATATACAGTCAGTGGTTTCGACTGATACAGAGAAAAATTGATGCAACTGTATAGTCCCACAACTAATGTTTGACTCCATTTTCTGTCCATCACCCCATAAACCCACCAAACTTATAATGAATGGGCATGGGATTCTTTGAACCACTCTGTATCTGTTTAAAGTTTAATACTATGTTGTTTGTCACTAATAATAACATCAGCCTTAGAATATGATGGTAAACCTTTATGAATTTAAGAATGCCTTGTTTGTCTCCTTTTACTTTAATAACAGCAGCAACTGAGGTGCATGAAATCCACAAGTTTGTTCAAAATTGACATTAAACGCAATGAGCAATGTTTTGCAGGAAAACTTAAGGCGCTGTCATTGTTTGTGCTGATTTACTTTTAGTTCATAAAGTCTCATCTGAACACTCAACAAAAGGATAAAACTCAAATATTAACATAAAAAAAGTGACCTTTTCTACAAAGTAGTTATCGCAATTAACCCAGCATTTGCTTGAGACTGAAATATTTTTGTTTTTTTCATTTTTTTTTTTTTTTAAATTTCCAAATCGTTAAGTTTTCTGGTTATTTAACATGAAAATATGTCTGACTGTCAGAAATTAAATAAATCATTCAGCCCCTTTTGTTAAATAGGTCAAACTATTTATGATGACACCATTTAGACTTCCTATTTTGAGGACAGAAACCGTATATACTGACAGTTTGTTCAATAACACATCTACATGTTGTACAGATAAACAGAGAGTCACGAATGTTCTCTGTGAGGTTGCATTGACGTTCCCTGGGTTACATCCACGCTGGGAGCAGGAAGCTGAGCAAGATAGTCAATAAAAACCTACAAGGTAACAGTGCAGCAAATAAGGCTCTCGAAGAAAAATACAAACATTTTGATTGAAAAAAAAGAGAAACATTTAAGACTAGAGATTTGTAGTAATTCTCTGTATAAGAAAGAAAAATTAGAAGACAAACAGTCATACTTATTTAATTTAGTCATGAACGCAGTAGAAAATGAAACTAATGGATCTAGAACAAATATGAACACCTGAATCATTTTTAGTCTCACAAGTTAAAAGTTTCTTCACAAAACAGTCACAACTTTAAATATAGAAGTGTGCATGCACAGGCTGAATGTGTTCCTGACTACGAGGTTCCTGAAAACTGTTAATGTGAATGTGAATGTGAGTGAATGCAAATGCTGGCCTTTGAATGTACTCTTCGTTCTGCCTGTGCATCCATCTGCATGTGATTTTGGGAAAGTGGGGTTCTACCTGGCCTCCTCTGCGCTTATAAGCGTGCATCGACAAGAATTAATGAATATGAGCAGGCTTGCTTGGTCTGCGATAAGGTATTTGTGTCCTGCAGCCTGGTGTGGCCAAGCTCACCTGGACTCTACTGTCAGCTCCCATCTCCATTCCCCTGCAGTGCCCCCAGCTCACAGAGCGGACACACTCTCTAACCTTTGAAACGTCCGCAGTGGGCTGCCTGATTCCCTGTGACACGCCATGCTAACTCCCTCACAGCATTAGCATAGCGGGACAAACGCCTAGCTAGCATGCGCAGACAGGTAGGGAAGATATGGTGTGCTTCAGCATCATGGCTGACGTGGATGTCCCGTCACATCTCATCGTTTCTTTTTCACCTTTCAAGCTGAACTGAAACCAGGTGACGTTTGCGTCGATGAGAGACAAAAGACACAACGAAGTGGCATTCAAGGACCACAAGATGTTTAAAAAACCTAAAGAGTAAAAGTATATGGGAAGTCACACGAGTGTCCTGTTTAAAACAGTGTATGTACTATGTGTTTATGTGTACTGTTGTGTATCATGTGGCAACAGTTGACCTTTAAATGACGCAGCCAAACAGCACCTCTCAACATATTGTGTTGTGTCATCCAGTGCAGGTGACTATTTTTTTCCAGTAACGAAGTAATTTAACGCGTTACTATTTCCAAACCAGTATTCAGATCAAAGTTACTTATCCAAGTTGCTGTGCGTTACTACTTTTCCCATTTCATGTTTTCTTGGTCTCGGGGAGTGATGTCATGTTTTCAGCATGAGGACGAGTCACGTATAATACCATGCAGCGACACAAACGTGAACAACAACGGAGGGAGGAGACAGATGAGCGTTTTCGGGCTGGAAACACTGCTACGCTGGTTAGTGGGTGGTGTGGTGATTGGCTGGTTAGATGCACAGCCTGGAGGCCAAACAGTCAGAGGTTCACCTCCCCGCGAACAAAAAAAAAGAAAAAAGAGTCAAGTTGGGGAGAGTTGAACAAGTTGGTTGGCCAGTATGTTGATAAAATTTTGATAAAATTTTATTCACTTATTTATTTATTTATTTTGGTGAGGGGGTAGGCAACACTGGTCATATCACACGTTCTACCACAGAATCACTGATCAGGCGTAACATTACAACCTAATATTGTGTAGGTCTCCCTTGTGCATCCAAAACAGTCATGACTCATCAGAGAATGGACATAAGGAGGGGGCGCATGAATGCCAAGTTCAAAAGTTTCCCGGCAGAACATTGTATTGTCACAAGGTGTTCAGCGTTACTCACTTCACCTGTCACTGGGTTTGATGTTATGCCTGACCGGCGCATGTTATCTCATCCTATTTGAACTGTCACATTATTCAAGGCTGCAGACAATGAACTGCTTTAACCATCATATCCCCCATTCTGTCAATGAGTCAGCTGAAGCTCCTCCAGGATAAGAGATGCAGAGGTGTTAACTGGGTTAAGGACTGAGAGGATTACCTGGGTCTTTGCCACTGCCAGCCTCTCCCAGTGACTCACTCAGTCAGGGTGGCCATTTGGCAGCTCTGTAGCACAGCCAGTCTGAGCACATGGTGGGGGGACGTAGCAAAAAAAAAAGCGAAAGAGAGCTGAGATGGAACCCGGGATTTGTCAAGACGACTGATTTACTAAGCACCACTCACAGACAACCAGTCGGACAGTAAGGCCCAAAAGATGGCACAAGAGAAGGCAACACTGCCGTCAACTCCTCTTCAATCCGCTCTCTCTCTGACTCTGTCTTATTTTCTTTCTTTTTTTTTTTTTCTCGTTCCACTCACAGAGCTACTACAAGCCACTCACTCAGAGGCAAAGTGAGCCATCTTAAAGGTGCAATCAAAGGCAGCTTTTGATAAGCACCCCTGACTGGCATGTAGGGGCACCGCAAGGTCACTGAGCTCTACTCTGACCAAGTGAGAGCCACAGTCGGCACTAGCAACACATCAATTACCACAGGCAACAAAGGATGAACTATAACAACACAATAACCTCCCCAGTCTGGGCACACAGACGGCAGCGGAGATGTTGTCCCGATAAGTGTTTCAATACTGATCTATAAGGAGAGAAAGAGGCAAGTGGAGGGCGGGGGCGGAGGGCGCATGTTTTCTTTCTGAGCCCGGAGCAGCATCCAGAGAGCAGCCTTGGCAGAGATCCATGTGTCCCTTGGCGTTAGCACTGCAGTCACATTACATTTCCCCTCTCCACTGGATTGCTGTGCGCCCAGCCGACGCTCCCACCCAGGACATGTAGTGTCCACTTTAGACTTTGGGCTCACTGGCTAGAGGTGATCCAGCCGCTAACAAAGTGAAGCAGACCGCTGAGTGTATTAATTGTGCAAATAATTCAGGTTGTCAATGAACGAATGAGTTAGAGCGGGAGAGTTTGCGGAGATACTGATGAGCAAATACAAGCAAACCGGTGCCCGCTGACACTGAGACTGTTTGGCAAGAGAAAAACTCTCCAGCGACTGTTCCACATTCACATGCTCACAGAATCAGCCTGAAATCCATGTGGAGCAAGTTTTCAATTTTGCCGTGCAATCATGTAAAATAAAAAAAAAAAACCTCACTGCTTGCTGATGGTTGGGTTTACATGGAGCCATATATTCCGATTACTATCAGTTTAGAAGCCTAAAACAAATGAAAATGCTCCATAGAAACACTGCAAGAATATTTTTTTTCCGGTGAATCGGAATAAAGTCAGGCTCCGTTCTGTCTATGCATACTCTGTCTTGTCGTAAATGTGCAGTGACGTTCGAGTGACGTTTCCTCAGCCGGTCTGTGGAGTCTGAAAGACAATGACTCTGAAAGAACCAGACATTAACACACGCTTAGATGGCAGAAAAAATATATAAAAATATTGAACTGTTTAAAAAGATCCATAACATTTTAATGAAGTCGGGATAGACCGAAGTGTGGAACAAATTCAGAACAAATTCGAAAACCTTAAGGCTAAACTACACAACAGCAAAAGCGGATATGACCCCAAACTTTCTGAATCAAGTTGTTGTTTTAACAATAAAACTGTAAAAACAACAGCGACTACTACGCTTATTAGACGAGAGACCGCCATCTTTGATTAGTCACGTGATGTTTTCATCGATGTGCGCATGTCACAAGTCTGGAAAACGGCCGGTCTGATTAAAAGTAGAGGTGGTACATGTAAACATCAGATCGGAATAGCTCAAAAAGAAAAAAGCCTCCATATAAACCTGGCTACTGACGGCCACGCTGAAGTCAACATGTGCCACATACTCACTGTGCTGATCCTGCACCAATTAATTTCATGAATGACTAACTCATGTTTGGTAACAAACTCCCGGTGGCTCTAGGCTTACCTCGCTAGCCCCCGCCCTTACACCTCCAGAGGAGTGGCACTGCCAGTTATAGTGACGGGATAATGGAGCCAAAGGCCTTGTGCATATATTGGACGAGAGGGACAATAGTGACATATTTAAGGCTTGAGGTTAAAGCGATTGTGCTAGTTTGTATTTCCTTGCACTTTTATGTATTACCTATCTCATGTTTACTCAGTGAATAAAGCCTTTACTTTCGCTCCTATTCATTTTTATCTATTCGCTTCGGTGTCTTTGCGTGGCCCGATGTCCAAGCTGTCACAAAAACTGTGCCATTACCAGGAGGCATGCACTAGAAACAAGCCTCTGCGGCACCGGACCTTTCTGCGAACGCGAAGTCTGCTTCACTGAAGAGGGACCGAACGAGGGAACATTTTGGACAACATCTGAGACAAAATGGCCCCAGAGAGAGAAGCCGGGGCCACGTTGTCTAAAATGCTGATTAGTTTTGGCATGTGTAGAGATAGATTGCCTGCCATCTTTTCATTATATTTCCAGAACTCCCCAGAGAGAGGGCATGGAGATGGACTTGAGCAGGCAAGGCGTAATTAAACTTCCACAGACAGGTCATGTGCTGTTAAATGCTTTGCCACCACTTCTAATTACTTAACAGTGTAGTCGAAATGATACGCTGTCACCGGGCAAATTAATTGGTATTTGGTGAGGGCAGTATGGCAGCATTGTCTCTTACATGTGTCACAGTCTCTTTGGGATCATGAGAGCACTGTGCATTATCTGACCCTGATTAAGAACTTAACAAGTTAAACACATAGAACCTCTGGGTTATCACACGAGTCTCAAGCGTCCACGTATTATGTCATTTCACAGCTTCCTGACCTCTTTGACATTTGGATGTGTATTTCTTAATTTGCTCTGGAGCAAATGCTGTTTTGGTCTGCATTTAAGAGACAGCTCATGATGTGAATTAAGGGAAATGTCCTGCATTAACCATGAAGATGAATTTGAAGCGAGTCGGTAAGCAGCACACAACATACCACCTCCAGCTCCAGGCGAGCTAACATCAGGGCAAGAATAGCCGCTTCCGAGGGCTGTTTGCCTCACAAATTGGAAATCAAAACCAGGCCAACCTTTTAAGGTGTTAAAGGACAGCGTTATTAATATTAAAACAGCGCAGATTTAAGCTCCGCGGAAAGATGTGTGTGAGCGTGTGACCTTTGAGTTTGTGTTTCTGGTGCCAGCAACAGCTCGTCTTACCCCCAAAGTAGGAGCCGTCTGACAGCTTGGTCTCTTTGTTGCCTTTGGTCAGCACGCTGACGACCCCATGTTGTATGAAGTACATTTTCTTGCCAATGGTGCCCTCCCTGATGATGTAATCCCCGGGCTGGAACACCTCGAACTTCAGCTTGGTGAGCATGGAGGTGACAAAGTTCGGGTCGGCGTTGGCAAATAGAGGCATGGACGCCACCAGCTTTCGACAGTTGAAGTTGATGATTTCCTGTTTGAATGGGAACAGAGGTTAGTAAGGACAACAGAAAATAAAAGAAGAGGCTTGACAAAATGCCACAATTTCGTAGAAGAGGAATATGTGCAGAAAAAATGGGAGCCGTGCAGACATTTTGTTTCTAACCCCTCTCAGTTTTACTCCTGTTTGATTTTGGCCTCAAGAAAAAAAAGTCCCTCTGCGCACTTGTGTAAAGGTAAAATGTCAGTGAGTGTGAACCGAAGTGAGGGGAATGCCAAGCAGTAGTACACAAGCTTGTGAACACGCAGCCATTTTGAACAAAGACGCTCATCCCACCTCTCGGAGCGGCTCGTTCAGTTCTCCCAGGATGCTCTCCTCGTCGAACATCTTGCCTTGGTAGCGGTGCTCGTAGTAGTCATGAATTCTCTGCCTCATATCTGCCGGCAGCTTGTGGAAGGACATGTACTGCTCCACCTGTTTGTACTGCAGGGACAAAGAAACACACAACAATTAGGTTACTCAAAGGCCAAAGTGCTGCAGCACAAATACACAGCCACAGGGAGCAGCTGGCACCGGGGTCATACGCACGAGGAAATGGAGACGGATGAGTGCAGGTCAAAGCCAACAAGTCTTTGATGGAATCTCTGTTTCTCTCTCAAATATCAAAATGTGTCACATACAGCCTGACATAAGTATTAAAATTCAAAAGATAATAAAGAACTTTGGGGAGTAAGCGAAATGTCAAGTTGTGCAAAGTCAAGATGACATTTAAAAATCCTTGGCTAATCTGGAATTATTCTCTGAGCAATGGGAATGTGTCACTCCGCCATTTACAATACGGTTATTTATTTAATGCAAATATTTTCACTTTCTCTGTGGATAGCCGAGAGACCTGAACCCATTAACACGGACGCGTTTGTGTATTTGGAGGACGTATACAGCAAATCAAGAGTGAGAGACAGAAGGAATGAGGTCGGGCATCATAAACTGCGAATAAATAATAACCTCTGTTTACAATGAGAGAATATGAATAAACTGTATATTGCATATACAGTAAGGTGTATAAGTGGCCATCTGCATTTAGATAAATATCTGTTATTAACTTTGGATCACTGGATTATCGCTGGATGAGTTAACGCAGCAAATGAAATTGGAATCTGTGGCGTTGTATTAATATAATGCAATCTTACAAAAGCTTCACATCAAAAGCATTTAAATGGATATAAAAACACCAGTTTACTGTTATTTTCAAGTAGTAACAGGAAATACAATGTGTTTTTCAGTGAGTTTAGGGTTAGCCAATACTGGTTCACCAAAGATATTTTTGTTTCTCTGTATTTTTATCGACTTTTTATCAGTATGAAATATTCAAAGCAGTAGTGAAACAAGAAGGAATAGCCACAACCATCTGTTAGATGAATATCTGACAGACTGTATGGACTAACCAACTGCTATCTCTGTTTGTTGTGACACATGCTACGTACAACATGCAATCTTAAAATCGCCCACAGTACGATGGGAAATTACTCCCTGACGTCTTTATTCAACCCTTTGTGAATTAATGTCAACGCTGTGATTGTGATTCTGTGGCATTAAACTGTATTTCCTGTGGCTACCAGTAACTATAGCTATCACCAAACCAACCAGGTCTGAAATCTTCTATCATTTTCATGGCAGAGGGAATTGGGATCAGACCCTACACAGCAGAGACAGTTTAATATGTCACAACACTGTGGGAAATATATAAAGGAAGCATCGGGGAGGTTTACACAGTACAAGATCGTACATGGGTACTCCCACACCCCATTGAGACGTCATACGATGAAAGTGATGGACTTGGAAGCGAAGGAGAATTTTTCTTGGAAATATAAAAAAACGAACTTTCCACCTTTGTATCTAGGAATGTTGTATAATTGCACCTTTTTGGGGTGTCAAAGCAGTTGCCATGGTTCCAGGGCTCCTGTGACCCCAGATTTATCTCTGTCTTTTGAGTAATAAATCTAAAATACAGAATATTAAAAAAAAAAAAAGCTGAGTTATTAAGGTCGGATTAATCACAGCACCCAGAATTATTCTGAGACACTGGAAAATCGATCTCATGCCAGTCCAGCAGGGTTAGATTGTACAATTGTGATTCCAGTCACTACCTACTATGGACTTTTGCCTCTGTTTGTATTCTAAACCAATAATTATTATATGGTTTTCTTTTTTTCCCTTGTATTGCTGATCTGGAGCGAGGTGTCCCTTGGATCTGCTTGTGTATTTTATTGTAAATCATTCTCTTGTTTGTTAAAGTTAACAAAACTCAACAACAAGTCCTTCAAAATACTAACAAATTTAAATACTAATGCTGAAATCATTAAATGATACACACAACTGTGGTAAAAAAACAAAACACGTACACCAAAAATGATCCCGTTTCCACAGCAAAAACTGGAAAAACAACAACAACTTAGACCTTTAAGTTGTTTGTGAAATTAAAACTGAAATGCGTTTCATCGATTCTACACTATCAGGCGCAGAGATGCAGATCAAAGCACACCGAGAGCACCTTGAGGATGAGAATGGGTAGAATCACTGACCCGCAGTGAAAGAAAACAACGAGGGAGAAAAGGGGAAAAAAAGAAAAAGGAGAAATTAAGCATTCATCGGGGCTACGCTGGAGGTGCTCTTTGATCACCATTTCTCCGCCGCCAGCAGCCTTACCACTGAATGACACGGCTGACCTCAGATGTCTCCCTCTTTGTTGCCTGACACTTACTGCCCTAGTCACCACTAATCTTGGAGGAAATCATCAAAAGGCCGACCTTGTGAAAATATAGCAGAGTAAATTTAGGACAGCTGTCTCATGCAAGTCAGATTGTTTTTATGAACGCTGGAAATCTGTCGGGCTTTGTTGGAGAAGAAACACAGACAAAGACAAAAAGAGTCCTAATATAAGACACATAGACTGATGCCTCATAAAATGGTCTGTAGATAATCGTCTCCCCCTTGAGTCAATCTACTGCCACCTTGCTGGATCCCCTGCCTGTATCCCTATGTCCCTCTTTTTTATTATTATTATTATTTTTTATAGTACTCACATTATCCTTTTCCCCCTTTTTAGATGAGTTTCACTAAGTCTGTGGTTGACCTGAGCCTTTGTAGTCCTTCACAGAGACAACCTGAAATCCCTCTGTGCATATTGACGATACAGCTCCCTCCAATATGACCCCACAAACTGTAGCAGGTATTGCGAGCCCAAAACAGGAAATTCATCAGATAATTCAGACGGCTTGAAATGTTTGTTTGAAGCTAAGTGCAAAGTGCAAAGTATTTGATCACTTCTGTGTAAAGTGACCTGGAAACGTAAATACTTGCACGAGCAGAGACAAGACATGGAAAAAGGCTTTTAGATTTTCCGTTTTCTGCGGGGAGATGAATGAGTTCCGTCATGGTGTAAGGGTTTGAGTCTTTATCCCCGCAATCCCCTTGGCATAAAATTGCAAATTTACTGATCTGATGATGAAACAGAATCCCTCGTCAGAGGAGAACTTTGTGCTCCTCTCCTCCGTGAGAGGGGAAGCTCTCCGAGACATCTCCAGGTGAAGCCTCACTGGCAGCTGAGTGCGGCGGAGATGGCTCGTCCGCTTGTGATGCCAGGGTGAAGATGACAGGTGTAACCCACATTCTGAATGTTGTCAAATGTCTTAATGTCTCCTGAATTAGACATGCCACAGCATGGCGCTCTGTTTCAAAGGCGTGGATTAGCATCTCCTTCAGAATGCCTCCCAACCCCTTTTTTTTTTCTTCCCCACATTCACAAAAAAAGAAAAGACACATTTCAACACGAGATTCATCCATTTATCCTCAGATTTGCAGAATATTACAGTTTGATTCTCCCAGCATGAAAGAGTATTAGTTAAGAGAACAAACACAAGATAATGTCCTATTGCTTTTCCTGTTTTGATGAGTGCAGCTGTGCCACATACAGGAGCTCAGTATCGTACTCGAAGGCATTCCATATTTACTAACCACTGCTGAGTCTCAGCAGAGGAGCTGACAGTGATGCAAAGACACCAACCACGGGGGGCAGCGCTTTCCTGACGTTGTGATGGGCTGATAAAACCTCCCGTGACAGGAAATTATCTTATTGCCGCACGGCCCCCGTCACACTGCCACGAGGAAGATCCTTTGCTCTCACGCTCCACTTGGTCAAATCAAATCGGAGTCAGCATTAAGGAGGTAACCGTTTCGCCGTCACATTTCTTCCAGCTCTTTGAAAACCACGGGCTTTCAGGCTGCTGTGGGCCTTTCTTAAAATGTTGAAATACCCACCTGCAACGTGTCACGCTGAAAATGGAGCCAATGTAGAAGTGCCAAACACTGCAGTACTTTCAATAGCCACTTGAGGATCGACTCACTCACAAAAGACGCTACAAACTTTTATTCAAAGGCAGTAAAATACTCTGTCTCCTCTATCTCCACTTACTTCCCCGGGCTCGTGGTGGTTACATGACTACAGAATTTTACTTTGCCCCAATCAAAAAAATCATCCCATATATTGGTGCAGGTCTAATCATCAGTGACACTGGTTGGCCGACTTGTTGTTACCTTTGCACAGAGCCAGGCTGATTCTACCTTTTGTCCTACAGTGAGATGTAACTCCACAGCTACGCTTTATTTAGCATGGACAAATCCATGTTGGCAGATCGGATGGTTTTACACACAACTGGGTGAATTTTATTTTTCAGGTTAAAATAAAAAAGACTTGGGTGGGTGAACAATGCACAGGCTGGTCTGGGAAAATACTGGTCTTTTAACGTTGATTCAAAAAGAAAATCAAAGTACGTCTTCCAATACAGAGGAGTTCATTCAAGTCTAAGTCCTGAGCCACTCAGACCACTGCAGTTAAGGAGATCTTTTGTATATGAATGGTTCTGCTCAATGTCTTCAGATGGTTGACACTGTTTTCCATACTTCTCTGAGGTTCATTACTAATTGTAAAGTGTTGACACAGCACTACTCTCAGGTTGGTGAGTCTGCTCTGGCCACCCGAAGGATCACCCATTGGTATAACACTTTATATGTATAAGGCAATACTTGGACCATTGTGGCACTACTACATTTGTACCTTCACTGCACAGAGAAGAGCTCCTCCTTACTCTCTCTGTTCACAAGATCAATGGTTGCTTTCTGTTCCATTTGCATATACTGAATTGGGAAAAGGGGCTTTTGTCCACTCTGCACCTTTTGCATGGAATATGTTGCAGAACGACTGGAAACTGAGTTTATTTTTTGAGCACTTTTAAATCCAAACTGAGAAGACTTGAGGCTGACTCCACAATATGCACTTGTTTTTCATAATCTGCTTGTAATTTTCACCTTTTTATCCTTTTATTTGTGTTTTGTTCTTTTGTGTGTTTTAACTGTGTGTGTTTGTATTTGCAGATGCCTATCTTGGCCAGGACTCCCTTGAAAAAGAGATGGGATCTTCCTAGTTAAATAAAGGTTGAATAAAATAAATAAATAAATACACTACTGCAACCAATAGAGTCGATAAAGTACTAAACAAAATATCAAGCTAATGTTTTGGACGGTTTTGTGTTTGTTTTGTTGGTTTTTGAACAGCTTTTGAGCTGGAAACCATTATTAGCTGTATCTGGCAAGACAGTCTACGACTATGTTCCTGCTTTTATCTCCACCCACGCCTGCGCTGCTTATCTGCAGCTACAGCATACCTGCTCACCTTCACCTCCACCTCAAGCACTGCAAAGCTACTCTCCATGACAGCAGGTTGTTATACATTACAAGGCGAATTCGAACATACATAGCTGAACCGGAAAAGAATGCCTTGATAAACGTTTACCTGCAGCAGGAGCTGTGCTAGGTGGCACCATTATTCTATTTCACTTCACAAATACTTTTTCTTTGCCTGAGTTTTGATCTTTTTCCATGTGGCCATTCTTTCGTCTACTTTTTTTTTTATCACGCTTCTCTTCTTTTCCCAATTCCCCTTTCTCTCACACAGCTCTCCAAGGAGATGCAAATTTTTACCAAATAAAATATGAATTATTCATTTCCCAAAAGAGATGTCAGCCACTTAATTATACTTTCTAAACATTTCTTTTCCTCTGCTGTTTTCTCTCTCCTTCTTCCTAACCTTCTGTCGCATGGTCAAAAAGTGTGGGTTATTTTAATAAGGAAAGCCAAAGTCTTAAATTTCAGAATTTTTACATTTAAGCATTTAACTTAAAATATGACACTAAGAACCAGGAAAATAGCAACAGAGAATGTATATTGCTACCTGGGATATACAGAACATCAAAATCTGAATAAAGTATTTCACAATTTACGTGTGCTAAAGATTTCACACTATATTTTATATATATATTCTCGTAATGCAATTTTAACCATCGCTGTGACAATGATAAAAAGCATGAAATAGAAGTAGGCAGTTAATTCTGTCTAGAGCTTAGTATCGAGATGTAATGATGATTATCCGGGCAGTGAGCTATACAGGAATTTAAATTAAAAAAAAAAAAATCTCTTTGAAAGCAAAAATGTAAAATATAAAGTGACATTAGCCACGTTTACATATGATCCGGAAGTGAGGTAAACAGTCACAATGGTGCAAATAAAAACAAATAAAATGGAAACGCAAATAGGGATAGTTTCCAACACAGACTAAAGTGTCTTTAGAAACTGCATGTGGAGCAATGCCTGTTACCTCACGATAGTTTGAGAAACCAAGAGAAGGAAAAACGGTCAATATAGTCGACTTGCTGTTGGTACTGTCTCTGCCTGGTAAGCCGGTCATTCATCTTTATTATATCTCACTGACATTAATGCCATAATTAGAATATTACATTTTTGCCTGCATTACAAGATCAACTGGTTGAAAAAGATGAGACATGCAGAATGATGCGGAAAGACATGAGTGTTTGTAAATTTTGGTGCATATGTAGAAATCTCATGCAGCTCAAACAGTGACATATCTAATGAAATGCTGTACATCTGAATAAATGAGAGCATTGAACATGAGCACCTGCAAACACAGCGGGAAGCATTTCCTGAGACATAAAATACACAGCGCATCGACTATATTGGTTGTGCTTTTGATTTTGGTTTGAGGGTCACACTCAAACCGCGTTTTTACAGGGCACCTCTGAGGCATGTCACCAGTCCTTGAAGTTGTGTGGCTGACAGAGAGGAAAGGGGAATGTAACAGGGTTTAGATTAATGCCATCAGTCAGGTCCCGACTAATGAGAACAGCTCTAACTGTAAGGCAGAATCAGACTTAAGCTCCTCAACTTGTTGACAGCTGTGTCCTTGGGTTGATTGTACGGGGGGAAACTTAACCTCTGCAGGGCACCACCAAATTACTGATTTGTTCCTCGCAGGAGGGATTCTTAACCTTCAAAGTACAATCAAAACGGGGATGACTAGGTAAATACTGCCCAAAATAAGGAAAACAAAAGAATTAAATGTTTCACTACTTCCCGAACAGAATTAATCTGCTTTCCCTTGCGTGCAAAGAAAAGAACAGATCTGTCAAGCATGGACATATTCTCCCTGTGACGACTGTTTCCTGTATTTCCAAAGGTCTTGTTTGGTGGATTGAAGTAGGCGGACAAAAGATCTCTAGAGCCTCTTCACCCACAAATAATCAGCTTTGGGCCTCGTATTAACTATTCCCCAAAGAGCCGTGTTTAATTGCCAAGTGTTAATTAGAGATTTAAAAGGGAGGGGCCGCAGCGCCCCACTGCCATTTGTTTCTAAAGCCATTTGGGACCGGCATGCCACAACATGCCGTCCCCTGGGCATCCTCGATTTCCTCAACAACTGCGAACAACATGCCGAACTTTACTCAGTCTTTATCCCGCTGATGTACATATTTTGAAAGGACAGACTGGAGAAATGTACATAATGATCTAATAGTCAGAGTGTGTGGCAGGACAATAAGGATCACTTGGAAATGAATGAGATGATCTCTTTTGTGCGGTCTTCCCATCTCCATCCTCTATCCCGTGTCGTATAAATTAGCCCAGTAGAGAGCCATAGCGGCAGATAAGCAGCGGCTTACGGAGAGCTGGAGTGGCAGGCATACCCCGCATGCACGGTCACATGTGCAGCCATCTTGTGTCCCAAATCTGGAGAGATGTAATTCTCCTTGTGTGATAATGGTTCTCAACATGCCTCAGACTAGAGGGAAGAAATCTTGGGGGTATTCGGCGCATGCATTCCAGCTCACAATGATTTATGGTGTGAGGTAATGGAGCTGTGTACAATATAATATAAATACGCGTAAATACGTCCGTATTAATGAGTACCATTCAACACCACAGTAAAGCACGCCATGGATACGGTTCTATAAAGATAAGGTGAGGACAGATAGAAGAGGAAAAAAAGATAAAGAACAAATAGATGTATGTATGTTTCGTATATGTTTTATCAGAATAAATGAATCAAATTTGCACCATCTGATGTTGAAACGAGTCGAGAAAGAAACTATCCGAGGCACAAACTGGCACTTTTAAAATCAACCAGCAGCGAGTCCTGAGTGATCCGGTCTTAAGATTTAAGTAAACGTGCAAACACAACCAAGACCTGTTAAGTGGCCACACTGTTCTACGGCATTCATTCAAAAAATAAATAAATACCCTCACACGCAACATTGTGAGCGATCAACACAATGGGCAAATGCATCACAAGTGACGTTTGTTCATTAGCAGGGACAGCCTTTTCATAAAATATTCTCTTCTTGTAGCTGTTAACTAAAACAATATATTAGTCTAGACAAGTGTAATTAATAAATGAAGTTACTGAATATGAGCAGACTATGTGTAATTCCACCATGACAGCATTTGGTTAATTAGCCATCGGTTACCCTACGTAAACTGGCCATGCTAGAGGTTTTGTCTTGTGTCTTTATGAGTTTTTCTTTCACTGTTACAATACTCTACGTTTGGAAACTTTGAGGATACTACGTCCCATAATTTGAGTCCTATCGGCCCTGTTTGTTGGTCCAAAACAGCAGTGGATGGAGATTCAGTGCTTTGATCTAGGACTGTGACCTGCTCACTCAGAAGGCATGAGACTGCCGAGTCTGTTCAGGGCTAAAGACAGCACAGTTTGAAACTAAACTAATTCCTTTCTCAGTAACCGAGTAGAAAAGATAACACTGAGGCAAAGCCTGCAGAAGTCCAGATTTAATCTGATCTGATATGGAACGAATACACCTATGTGACAAACAAGTAGAAAATGCGCATGGTTTATTACTCCACGTCCTAAGGCTCTTTCTACGCAGCAAACAACTGGCGACATACATTTAGTTTTCGTAGAGTGAAAATGAATCTAATAACGCTATTTCTCATCTCAGTGGGGGCTACACTCCAACCCTCCAAATATTTAGCGTGATTTCTGGGCTCTCTACTTTGTGTAACAGTTAACATGCTGCCTGATTCCTAGGAGCTCATTTACGTCTGCTTGCTAGCTTCTGACAGCCTGGGCATTTATCACATGGTGCCACATTGTAATAGAATTCTATTGAGAAAAGATTATACCCAGGCTTTCTGATGATAATTTTCACCATCTCTGAGAGCAGAGCTTTACCCACTCTTTCTTTCTTTTCCGTCTCCACTAAAAAATCCATCATAAGCTGTTTTTTCTCCATCGTGGGGGCTTCACAGATTTGTTTCCCATCTTTATATAAAAGTTACCTGGAACACACCTCTGCATGCCAACCAGACAGACGGCCTCTCATCTTGGCCGTAAAGCCATCTGTATGGGAGCTCCATGCCCTATTTATTTATAGTTCATTTACAGTGGAAGAAGGCAGAGCGTGTGTCACATCGAAACCAGCAGGAAGAAGTCAAATGCGGCATCACACTCCTTCCACTAACTAAACAGTGGTCAGTATCTGTCATCAGTCTCACTGTGAAAGTAGTGGTAGTTTGCTTGTGTTGTAGCCTAATACAATTAGTATTATACATGTTTTTACTCTAATTCCAGCTTCAGGTTAACACAACTGTGTAGTACCAACTCTGTAAGAACTGCATTTCATGGCCTATACAGTGTGACATTGGAGATACCATAATTAACGCTGCTTCAGGGAACGCTGGCGTATGAAAGTGATGCGAGCCTTGTGGTCTTGCTGACAGCGTCTCTGGAGCATCGACACGGACACACACACAAAAAAATGCAAATTGCAAGCTACAGTGATCTATTTCAGGTTGCAAACAGCTGACAGAAGAACTTATATTTTATGTACTAATGAGTCAAAGTGACTCCTTCTTTTTAATGTGCAGTCCATAACCTGCTGAATATGCTATGCATGTGTGGTGTCAGCAGACCAAACTGGTGTAATGTTAGGAACTACCCAAGGCAACAAACACTCAATTCAGAAACACGTATGGTAATATACTTCCTCTGTGGTAAATAATCATGAATTGTGATTTTAAAGCCTTGTTTTTAGACTTTATGTTGTGCCCAACGTGGATATAAATATTCATATCAGTGCTTTAGAATTTCTCTTTTAATGAGAAAGGTTTCAAAAGCGTTGATGGTTTACTCTGCACTCAGGGCTGAGGGAATTGAAGCCAAACCAATCAGAGCAGACTAAGTTTTTCTACCTCTATATATTAGTTGCTTTCTGTAGAACTACATAAAACGCCTATTAAAAACCCAATCACTGCTCAAGTAATTTGAACGACCTACTTGTTGTGTTGCTCCATTTGCAAAGTTTACCTGACATGTCAAACCTAGGCTGCATTTTTCCTTTAGTTAATCCCATTTAATATTATGCCTTACTAGAATAGACTGGCTTTTGATAAGAATTAAGCTTTCTATTGCCCTTGTACCTTGAAAGCCCAATTACTTGTTTTTTCAACTTACCAGCCGCACACTTCGGAGGAATGGTTAAAGGTCAAACGATTGCATGAGAGATGCGACTAATGAGACTCTAGCAAACACGTTTCCTATGCGATAACTTGGTCTATGACGGTGGGTTGACTGTTGGCTGTGGTGACGGCAGCTCAGCTAGCTCATTTCTCTGCGGTATCCCTGCGGACGTGAACAGCTGTTCCCCGTCATGGCCGCCCAGCGCCCATTTGAAAACAGCCACCTGTCTTCTGAGAACTCAAGGGATTGACCGGCGGATTGTCCACTTCTTGAGTGCGCAGATTATGGCATTAGTCTAGCACGGAAAAAGCAGAGGGAAATCTCGAGGAAGCAGATCCCATTGTCACACGACTGATGTGAGCGGCCAGAAAAAAAAGGTCTGTGTCTTTGAAGGAACTAACCCTGATAAGCACAAAGGGGACGTATGGTCCAGTGTAGTAGAAATCACTATTATCTGGCTCCCACAGCCCGATGCGCATGCAGTGACAGTGTAGGCTGAGAGTGTCTTATCACTGAGCTTTGTAGAAAGATAAATGGGAGAATCCCCACTCTTAAAAATTAATTGCAGTCTGCGGTAATAACCTTTCTGCAGGCAGACACTGTGGGAAGCTGTGGGAACGCATGGGAGCTTTTTCAGCTGGCTGGGGGATTCTTAAGGCGCCTTAGGGGGTGATCCCAGAAATGGCAGCCAATGGCTCTGGTAGCACATGCTGACTGGTGCTAAGACAGGCCAGCTTTTCACTACTACTTGGCAGCAAGGGATCTCTAAAGCAGAGGAGCAGACAGAGCCGGGAGCTGGTTTGCTCCCCTTTCATCAAGCAGCTACTCAGAGCAGAAGTATTAGTCATAAAGCTACTTACATGCTTTACTTTTTGGATTTTTCACCTTTTAGTAGTTGAGATTTTGAAGAAAAAAAAAATCTTTATTACTCACGCTTATACGTCTAAGAAGGCAATTTATCCAGTGCACTTTCTCTCTGTTTGAAGAAGCACCACACACCCATTACGTCACCTAATCTGTTCCTCTGCCCGTCTGCCTTGTTCTTTTTCGCTGCCCTCTTCCACTCCCCCCTCTTCCCCTCCCTCGTTTAGGTGAGATCTCCCAAGCCTCTGACTCCGTTCCCCGGAGGTCATCCTCGCTACAGACGGTGGGTAATGTGGCAGCCTAGCAGCTCAGCTCATTATCGCCCACGCTGGGCCCACGGAGGGCATGGCAGTGTGGAACATGTCCCGGCTTTCACAGCCAGCCGCGAGGGCTTTCCTCTCCCTGAACAGAGGGGCCTGTTCCCGTCTCTATGCACATGGTTCGAAAAGCATAACCCCGGCTCGATCTGAAAACATGTCTGGTTCTTAGTTTATGAAAACATCGTGTAATGGCATTCACTTTCACTGACCTGGAACCATGTCTGGTTATTTGCACTAAGAGGACATACGCTGATCAGGCATAACATTATGACCACATTCCTAACATTCTCTGGGTTTCCCTTGTGTCGCCAAAACTGTTTTGACTCATCAGAGAATGGACATGGACCTTATGAGGGTGTCGTGTGGTGTCACACTGTTGTATGCTGTTAGTGGGGGCCTATGGTTGAGGGGAGGGGCCTCAGATACTTCATCAGTTTGTGATCTTGTGTTCTTGATTTGTTTCTTGTAATGTTTTATGTTTTTATTTGTGTGAAGCACTTTGGGTTGCATTTTCTCTTTGCATGAAAATTGCATTATAAATAAATTGTGATATGATTTGATTTGGCTGATTGTGCATATTGTTTATTGCTGAGGTTTTGATATGAGCGATTGTTAGACGTCATTCAGAATTACCCACAAAACATCCAGAAACCATTCCAACACTATGCTGAAAACCTCATCCACGTACAAGCGAAAGCATTAACATACACAAAAATGTGAAACACTCTCGCACAAACTGGAAACTGGAAAATCAGATGCTCACAAGTTGATAGGTGACATAAAAAAAGGCGAAACCTTTCACACATAATGGAGGGAGAAAAGACTTGAGAAAAAAAAAGTGAAGGTATTTCAGTAGAAAATGGAAAATGTCTAATTTTATAATTCAGGCAAAATGACTGTTGTTGGTGTGTCTGATGAAAAGCCTGTGACTCTAACCAAAGCACAGTGTGAGACGAACAGCGCCTCACCAGGAGACGGGACGAGAGAAGGCAGCGGAGGCAGGGGGCAGAGGCAAAGAGCTGCAGAGGAGCCAGACAGTTGCCAGCGCCCTTCAGTCTGCACAAAAACACCTACACCCTGTCAGATCTGACACTCAGGCACTTTGACCTTTGATGTAATAAGGTTTCCAATTGTTTTAATAACGACAGCGTGGGTGATCACGACCTTCATTTTTCACTGTGGAAAGTTAATGTTGCGTATAAATCAGTCCACTTGAGCTGTCCTTGAACAGTCACATATAGTGAAAACAAATACAAAACAGAGAAGCCATAAAATGTCACATATCACGTTAGGGCTACTGTAAGTATTCTCACATTTCACTTTGGTTTGATGTGTATAAACACTCCCATATCTACGGACTATGGGGCACACGGGGGGGAAGAACCAAATGGGAGAGACGTCGCGGGGGTTAAGATTCTTCACTGCATGAGGTGACAGAAAATAAATGCAGAACCTTTGGCGCACAATTCACACTTCTTATCTGAGTCATAACTCACATAACTGCACACATTTAGGTTTAATGTGACTTTACACTTTCCAAGGATATCATTATCTATATCAATATGCCTTGACATTAGGGTGAACTAAGGTTAGCAGTTATTTCAAAGTTCTTTAAGGGAGGCCTCACAACGTCAAACTTTTGAAATGCGTGGGTTAGAATTCTACTGCTATCTTCATCTTTTCGTAAAAGGTTATCAAGGAAAAGTCACACCCAGAGGTTCCATCAATGATGTTTAGTTTTGTGGGGACCTGCCGCACTAAACGCCACACAACAAAACAAATGATGCTGAAGACAAGCCGCCGCTGCCGCACACCGATCCACACGACACGGCCGCCGCGTCACCCTGACTCACCTTCTCCTGGTACTGCCGTCGAGATGAGTCCAGAGATTGGATTAGCGCCGTGGCGTGGCCCACGAACATGGCGTAGCAGGTGGCGCCCACAATCATGCTGAGGATTGTCAGCCACACGTCTGTCATGCCCACCGGGGGGTACATGCCATACCCGATACACAACATGTGGCTCATAGCTTTGAAAAGTGCGTAGGAGTATTGCTGTCCCCATGTGTCATTCTGGATGAAACAGAGGAGAAAGGGTGAGTTAGGGTGAGTACATTGGAACACCTCCTAGCTTGCTCACTCAGATGAGGGTGTTGATGGCACATTAAAGGTCAATGAGCACCCTGACAGCTCACACACAAAGACACATCTAATTACTTAAGGCAGGATTAGTGGCAGTTGTCCATTTCAAACTATCTTGGTTCAATACAGTGCAGCTGCCTGGATAAAATATACTTAACGCGACGCAATTAATATGCAAACATTTGGAGCAGGCAGAAATTTGGGCAGGAGCCTAAAAGAGAGTTCTGAGAATGGGTGGAAAGAGCATTAAGACACTGGAGGCTTACATGACAGAAAGTAGGTCAGCTATTTAGAAAAATGTGATTTCTCTGTGAGTTTTCTCATTTGTAGATAAATTGTCCCTTTTCCTTTAGATCCCGGTGGTGGTTCATGGCAAATCAATATCAACTCTCTCCTGGGGGTGACATGTCCAAATTGCTTTCAAACTCATTTCCACCACGGAAAAGCTGAGACAGATAGCAATTTTATTAGCGAGCTCCTGAAAAGGTAAGGAACGATGACCCGGCAAGATAATGGGACAACTACTGTAAAAGAAAACAAAAAAAAAAGAAGCCTTCTTGTGATTCTAATCTGAGTCAAACCAAGTGTGACCGAGTCTATCAGTACTAACAACCTCTTTGTCAAACAGCTAATGTGCGCAATACATGATGAGCTTTCCATCAGAGAGGTGCCTGCCCGTGAGGCTTGAATTAATTTGGAAAGATATATTTGTTATTCTGTCACATTGAGAGCCCCTCTTCTACTGTAATGCAATTAATTAGACAGGGGTTAGTGTGCGAAAATAAAACAAATGTCATTCCGGCGTTTATGAGGGGCTGCCTCCTTTGCACAGGAATTTAAAATAAGTACTTTATGAGTGGCTGTTCTCACATATCCGAATTCATTTGCGACCCTGAACGCAGAGAGCTGTTTTTAGACACTGCAGTCTAAAGAAACTGCCAGTGGAAGGTATGGAAACACAACTCTGACACAAGACGCAGAAAATACCTAAATATAATCAAGGCAGGACAAGTTATTTGGCCTGTGCGACCATTTTCCAGAGTCACTGAGGTGAAGGTATTAAAACTGGAATTTTAGGTTTCGGTCAAACTAGTGATTTGCATTAAATACTACAGAAGAAAACATTACCAAATAACAGGGGACCTGGATTTTTGTGTATTAAATACTGTACATGATAAAAAAAAGCCTCATATTCTCTGCAAGACTATTGTTCTAAGTTTATACATCATGCAGCATTATTTCTGAGTCCGCAGAAAACATAAGCTTCAATTAAGGTTTTCACAATCAAACAATGAGACTTGTAAAGCATCATATCCCTGTCTTCACTGCCACAAACATCAAATCCAGTCTCCCAATCCACGCACACTTTGCTTCACCGCCAGCATGAGCCACAGTTGACATTATGTCGGCTGGCTGCTCAGCCTTATGTAACTTATGGAGAAAATCCCCGTGCAAGTTGGCTTAATGCATATCACTGGGGTAAAATGCATGTTTTATGGATGAAAGGGAATAGAAACAAAAAAATGGAAAAGAAACAGGAAAGACCAGGAGGAGGGTTGTTCTAAAAAAAAAAAAAATTACTGTCTGACGGCCGTTGGCTTGATCTGTTCTGACAACATCCACAAACAGGAGCCACTCACCTGAGCGTACGCAGACACAGGAGTGGAAAACTAGCTCAAATTAGCTAAGGTGTGAAACATCTCGAGGGACGGCGGTTTGCAACATCTGCCGTTTCTTATGCTTTAACGTAAGAGAGGCGGATTCGGGGGAACAAGTGAGCTTGTCGAGGGTGCAACGAAGCACGATGAGCCAGATACGTCGTACCTTGAGCAGTGTAACCGCTAAGGTGACGTCTGCTCTGCCACGGAGAGCAGAACTTGCGGCTGACTTTGCTCTAATAACTTTGTCCCTTGATTTTAAATTATTAAATGCAAGAAAAAGTTGTTTTAATCTGTGTTCACATTCTAAGGAAAACAATGGATATTATACTGTAAGGGTAATAAAGTAAACAGCTGAACGCAACAAACCAAAAGGAGGAAAAGGTGTGCGTGTCGGAGCTTTTGTTTCCCATCACACTAAAGCCTAAACATGGCCCTTCTGACACTTAAATTTGCGTACATATACATAAACCACCAGTTAGGGAGCCACTCTCCTCAGCTGCATTGTTTAAGGGTTAAATGTAGGTTCATTTACTGGTACGTCACAATGAAGAGATAGGGATTCGCTCAAGTCATATCGATTCCCACCATAAAGCCCAACAAAAACCCCTTCAGAGCAGCAATCTTTCATAACATGCCGAGTTTCCATGAGGCCATCAGCTGCGGAAGAACCACGCATTAGGTGTGACGCAGTCAGCTCCCACGAACTAATAAAAGAGAACCACGTAATGAGTCAAGCTTTAACAGAGGCTCTACTCCAGCAGCTATTTTAACAATGCGACCAAATTAAAGCACAGCATGAGCGCTCACTGGAAACTGTCAATATTCAACCAATATTGGGTAAGGGCCGCCTGTCCTCTTCAGAAAATCCATGCTCCGTTCCCGGGCTCCTTTCACAATAAGGACAGATGTCAAGAACTCCAAATAAATAAAAATGATCCGCAAATTTAAAAAAAAACGAGGACGAATGCGGCAGATAAATGTATTTGATTTCGGGTTAAAAATGGTAGATATGAAAGGCAATCACTCCCAGGAAGCTGAATGGTTTTAGTACAGTAATTACCGAAGCTGACGGATGAGATAAGACAGGGCATAATCTGATTTGAACATGCATGGGGACTGTGTGCAGGAGAGGCACTTACCACCATCTTATTTTTGGACACCCAGCAGTCGGCGGGGAAGTCCTGCAGCATGGGCACCAGGAACTGCAGGCAGCCATCCCAGTGGCACAGCAGCAGCATCATGCCGATCAGGTTGACTATCCGCACCATGGCGCTGGCCAGGTCATAGGTCATGTGGAAGATCTAAAGGGGCGGGAGAGGGAAACATGTTAGGATATGATGGCTCCACACGCTGGTGGTAAAATCCTCGACATCTCTCTAGACTGCACAGCGCTCGTGCATCCTTGAGGGAGCTCAGCCACTTCTGGGTCCGTTCTTCGCTCAGGACATGCGCGGACCTGCAGAAATCATAGCTTTTTACACCGAACGCAGACGAGGCGGCGGATGCAAATGTGTTGACAGTGGTCGACTGGGGAAGGTTGGCAGACTGGGACCGGAGCTTTTACCTCCTGCGCTGCCGATTCGCTCTTATCGTGAGCCACTCAGCCGAGCACAATAAAGCTGCGAGGGTAGAGGTGGCTGTGCTCCTGGGGTGAGAGCGTTCGCAGGCTGTGTTTGTTAATCCTAATGATAAATATACTCATAAGGCGCTCCAGGACTTCTGGGCTGGTGTAGATTTTAATGGCCTCAACCATTCAAAGCCTCTTAATCCCATTGAAGACCACAGTGTTCACTGCTAACCTCGCCGCTGCTTATTAAAATCCACTCAGTGGCTCTAAAAGGCTTGTGACTGAGAGGGGATATTCCATCTTCACATTGTTGCTCGGCGGCAGGTGACGACGAGGAAGGCGGGCGAAGGCATCTTTGTCACACAAAGTTTAATCTTAATCCTCGCTGCTAAAGCGCTAGGTTCGTTTATATTTTCGGAAAAACAGACGTGCGTACAAATGCGAGCTTGTATCTGTGCATTTTTTTTTTCTGCGCTTGTGTTATGAAGGACGCTGGCAGGGACTGGCGTGTTTGTCAGATCACATCAATTTAGTTCTGTCAGCATGCTAGCATCAAGCCAGAGGTCTGCCCAGGAAATGGTGCCTCTTAGAGTGGAAATGGACATCCTCGCTAACGCACTCTATTTGTCTGTCCACACAAAGGTAGATACAGAAAACGCAACGTGTCCCTCTCCCAAATCTGCCCCTTGTCTCTTTGGGCCCCTGTGCAATATGTGTAGCCTCGGGCTCTTATACATCACCTGAGCTGAATCATTCCCTCAGCTGCGCCCTTCTCTGGCTCAACCCACCAGAATCCCCATCCGCACTTTCCCTTCACGGCTGCAGATCTGATGTGAGCTATTTTCAGTGTGTTTTCAGGAGCCGGCGATGTCTTTAAACACACTGAAGAATATGTTAGTTAATATGCAGTGTTGTGTGAAGTTAAATTTCCTTGAGGAGCCGTAATGGTGTTCCACAACATTACGGCATTAAATTTACTCTACTCTATAGAGGATGAATAAATCATGAGGCACCGCCTTGACATCTCCTGCACGGAGTCTAATACATTTTTCACTTGTGAAAATCGTATTTCCAAGCAGGGACACGACGATGATTCATAAAACAGATGCCGCGTGCAGATCTACATAAAAAAAATAGTAATACGCAAATTCAAAAGTGAATAAATCCACAATACAGTAGCAGATACATATATATTTAGCTGATACCTGTGTGGAATGTGTAAGATGTCAAATATCATTCATCTTTTAATACTACAGAGCCAAAATGAGAGGGGCACTCCATTTCTTTCAGACCTCTAAATCATCTTGCTTTTCATTTATTAAAATAAAGGCTTAGAATAATTTTGTCTTGGGTGATTAAAAAGCTTCCCCGGTCTTCTCAATCGCAGATCTACTTTAGCTACTGTACGTTCAAACTGCTTAGAGCTCAGTTTGGATTAATTGCTCACTGTGAATTGATCACAGTCCTGAACTGGCCCACGTGAGAAAAAAAGATCCAAGACAGTGAACAAAGCTTTGAGAGCTGAGTTTCTCCGTATCAAGTTAATCTCCGGTCATCCTACCACGTCAGACGCATTGGTTTGAGCCTTTGGCTTCTTTAAACCTTTCTCTGACACCGTTTGTGTTTGAATGTGATTACAAATACAACTTATCTCTCTCTTTTTTTTTTTAAACAGAAGTGTGACTCAAAACAATTCAAAGGTCTGTCACTATCAACATACTGACTATCACCATAACAGCTGTTAATTTGGACAGAACTGTTTGGACTGAGGTCACATGCTCATTTCAGAGCTGAAAGAGAAAAAAAAACACAGCAAAACTTTGGTGTTAAAGGTTCCAACTTATCCTCGCCCCAATGTCATTTCTGAGAGTTAAAGGAACCTATCGTCATGGTGTCTTATGTTCTGCTTCTTCCTCCTCCTCCTTATGCGAATTTAAACCAGAAAAGGACACAATTAATAGCCAAGGAATAACCTCTTATCTCCTTCCAGCTACTGCAGCAGGAACTGTGGTTTATTTTCTGGCTTTGGATTTGCTGATCTGTTGGTCTGAGGTCTGTATTTGTTTTTTTTCGGTCTTACTTTTAATTAGGGTGTAGTTTTGATGTATAGGGGTTAGAGGGGAGACACCTGGTCCTACAGTCTTTTGTGTGTTAGTTATTTTGACGGGCTTTACCCAGGTTTAGTTCTGTTGTTTGGGTTTTTTTTGGTTTGGGTTCTGTTGTTGCTCTACTGAAAGAGGCTACGCCATTTTGTCTAGATAGCTTTCGCTTATAAGGCCTGTCATACAGTTTGGGAATGTGGGGGTTTGCTGTGAATAGATGCAGTAACATATGATAATGTTGTGTTGCATTCTGAGAAATATGGGATTGAGCAATTTTGAAGGATTTAAAAAAAAAAAAAAAAGAACAAAAAAGTTTGTCTGGCTTAGTCTCAGTGCTACAAGACTGTTGTATGAGCTGCCACTTTGGGCAATACTGTGCTGTGCGCTTAACAACTAGCTACATGAAAAAGTACAGTTATTACCTTGAGACACTGCCGAGGGTGGGCTAACACCCACATAGGAATTGGTTCACTTTGGGAAATATTGTGTGTATTGTGTGACCTCGTACCTGTCAATATAACTACTCTCTGTAGTGTCAGCACATTTCTGAGGCACGAAGAATTCCTTTCAGTATCTCGTGGCCCAGACTCAATGACTCATTACTCTTTAACAATAACTCTTACTGTAGACGTGCCCTCAGAAGACCCCCGGCACCTATCCTCTGTGCGGAGAATAAAGCCTGTGACAACTGTAGAGAGTAATGCCATGCAAATCTCTAGCTTGTAACCCAAACGCTGCTGTCACTGGAGGAAGGTGAATCACCTATCTCTCTTCACAGCTGTAATCAGTTCAAATACAGCCACAGCAAGCAGGAACAGGCTATTTAGATACCAAAAAAAAAAAAGTATTCCCAAGCTTTGTTCGGTTACAAGGTTGTTGGAATAAGAATCATCACGCAAAAGAATCACGTCTGTGCATCTTCCCTCTCTCCATTTACACTTCTGTTGGTTCTTATAGCTGCGCACAGCAGGACGCACGTGTTGCGCATAATTAAACGGCCAACGACGACACATGTACTGTAAACATGCGCGCATACAGTATTTACCTCAGACACACAAGTGTGACACAAACACACGTGTAGTTTGCAAGCACAGCACTGCGCAACATGGCACGCTACACGGAGGATGATGGATTGCTGACCACTTTCTTTTAATTGATAGGAGCAGCGAGTGAGCCTGGCAGCATTAGCATCAGCATAAACGCGAGAGCTTTGATTGATGAGGGCGCACAGATGCAACCCAACAGTTTCTTATGGGGGGGCTTGCTCTTACTCTCGCTACCCTCATTAAGCGTCTCCGTATGACAGGCCACGCTCAGATCTGCTGGCCATGTTCGTTTTTTGCCTCCTTCCGCTTTTAATGGAAAACCTCGGTTTGATTACGCGGCCTACAGTAGAGCAGCCATAGTGAGGCGGGTCCGTAAATATAATTAATTAAATGGCAATTATACGGTTGTAAGCACTTTGAGATGGAGGCTGTAATTGTGTGTGGAAGCCACTTTAGGTAAATGTAGTGTTGCGAGGCAAAACAAACACACAAGAAAATCACTATTACAAAATTACTACAAAAACTTGTTGACCTCCTGTTACAGACACTGGTCTCCCAACGGACAGTTTTGCACATTAAGCTAAAACTAATCTTCTTTTTTTTTTTTTTAATTGACCAAATAAATAATGACCAATATGCATAACAGGGGTCAAAATGGGGTCAGGTGCACAGGTCTCAATCTCCAACCTTGTGGACCAGCAATCAGGCCCGGACAGGCAGAGCGCGGGTGAATGCAGCTGCAGGCTCGTGTCAAACAGATGGAGTGAGAAGAAGGTGATCCAGGTGAGAGAACGGACGCATATGTCCCATGATGGTGCCGACGGTAGCTGCCCAGGCACAGTCGACGCAGCACTGCGCCGAGGCATCTGGTGTTTGCTGCTCACGCCGCTAATGATGATGAATGTTTTGCGTGATAGCGTCTCGACACATAAGAAAAAACAACATCCCTCACTCGCGCTGTTCTCCCCGATGCTGACTGTACTTCAACACGTGTTTCGTCTGCCACAAAGACATCGGTTTGCTGTATCATTCACGTGAACAGATGAGCACAGTGTGAACTTTGTCACAGTTTTGATTGCGGAGCAGTCCATAGAATATATCAAAGACAGACCACATTCATTATGGTGTTGTTGTTCGATGCAGTGATGAATCATTTGATTTGAGTGCTCTTTTATTGAAGACTAAGAATCATACTGTGGAAAACTCAGGTTCATTAGCGATTGTTTGTAATAATAATGCATCGGTTTTATAAAGCGCTTCATCAGAGATACTCAAAGGTGATTTATGTTGGATACATTATTCATTCGCTCACACAGTCACACCCTGGTGGTGGTAAACTACCCCAGTAGTCACAGCTGCCCTCGGGAAGACTGATGGAAACATGGCTGCCGATCAGCAAAATCAAACCGCCAACCTTTCGGTTATTGGACTACCGCTCTACCTCCTGAGCTACTGCTGCTCCACTAAGTACCAAGATATCATTTATGTTGTTGGTGGGGGGCTCTGTGTGCTATGGGGAGGGGAGGGGCGAGTCCTCCGTGGATCAGGCTTGTTCCAGTTCATCCTACAGATACTTGATCAGTTTGGGATTTAGTGAATTTGGAGGCCAGGTCAACACCTTGTGCTGTTTTTCATGTTTTTTGAGTTGGTCCTCAACTGTTTTTGTGTGTCTGTGTCAGGCTGCATCCTGCTGGGGATGGCTGCTGCCATAGAGGAGTGTCATCACTATGGGGTGGGGGTGCCTGGTCTGGTCTAGGTGGGTGCTACGTGTCTAAGTAACATCCACACCAATGCCAGGTCCAAAAGTTTCCCAGTAGAACATTTAATTGTCACAAGATGTTCAATGTTACTTCTCCTGTCAGTGATTTTAATGTTGTGGCTGGTCGGTGTAACATACACATTTCCTTCTATAAATGCACTATACGTTGCAGATTTTTGGTGGGTATACTGGGTATTTGTGTGTAGCCTTTTCTCTAAAATAGAGCTAATTGGACAGTTGATTACTTGCCATCTTCACTTCCGTACATTGATTGTGTTAATTGCAACACGGTGCATCTCCCAGCGTCGGGGCGAGACACGATTCGCCCGTGATGAGTAATGAAGTTTATCAACTAAATCAACGCGCGCATGCCTCAGTGTTATTTTTAATCATCCAGCATGATGGCAGATTCTGGGAGCCGGCTGTGGGCAGGGGTTAGATTTCTCACTGTAAATGCCTCGACCAAAATGTCATGCTCGTGCATGCTGTCACCGTGGACGAAGCGCACGTAGAGAATGAGAAGTAGGACTGGGAGTGGACCACAGGGAACACCCTTCCATCATCTGTCTAAACAGGCCTGCAGGGCTCGGATCACAAAAAACGCCCCGACTCCGCTCCGCACCAAGATGCGCCACCGGGTTTGTTGCGCTGGATTACACAGTTTGGTGTAATAGTTTTTTAAGCAAAATCCACTGTGGGTATTCATATCACATGAGGCTCATTCAGAGCGTTGAGGACCTGTCACCGTCGCTGGCAAGCCTCATTGTGCACTCAATAATAGCCCATTAAATCCATTCTTCCTGCTTTTCTTATCTCCAGAAGACCAGTCCTTGGCTAAGGTAATGGGTCACTGAGTGGGGAGCTGATTAGCTGATTTACCTTATTTAAATATTTTTGTATAGATTTACTGGGTGGAAATGAAAGGCGCGCCGCTCCTTTGCTGCACCCACGGGGCAGCCACGCGGCTGACTTCTATCGCAGCACCTGACGTATCGTTTTTGTTTCTCCGGCAATGCAGCACAAAGCCACTCGGCCAGGCTAGGCCATAAATCTCAACAATCCGAGAGTCCAATATTAATAGAAATAGAAGTTCTGCCAACACAAGTGGTGTGGTGCAGCTTCCTAAACATTTTACTCGGCGGACTGTAAACTATCCTCTTCTCTGCCATCTGAAGGCCGTTTTCCCTCAGAAAGGCTTCCGCTCTCATTTCTGTTTCTTTATCCTGCTTTCTTTCCTTCTGAAGTGAACCTCCCACACCTCACATAGCTACACAGTTTGGTGTTATAAAGTGTTATCCTGTAGGTCCGGACATGTCCATCATCTAATGTGTTTGGGTTTTTTTTTTTTTTTGTTCCAAACAAACAAACAAAAAAAAATATCTCACTTGTCTCACAAACTGTCCTCCGCTCCACGCCAAGAGCGACGTTCACTGAGTCGGCCGGTTGAGGCAGTCATGTCGTAGGCATCAGGCACGACGAAAGGAAGCCCTCAGAGCCTAGTCATTAGTGCACTGCCTTGAATCTGATTTAGCGGGATGACTAATCTCATCCAAGCCACTGGTTTGTCAACAGGAGACAACTCCAATGAGGAGAATATCCGGTCACAGTCTTATTTTTATCCCGATGCAAAGTGACAAGAGGAAGCTGACGAGAGGGAGACAGGGGAGACGCATAACAACAGTCTGCTCTGCATGTGTGTGGGAGTGGGATGGATATCTGCACGCCATGTTGAATGTCATCATGAGTGTTATCACTGGCATGTAGCCGCCGCCGCCAAAACCTCCTTGTTTGTAAACAGCATTCTGTCAACACGCCGGTTGTGAAAACACCATTATATCTGGAGTGTTTGGAGGGAAATGGAAGTAATCAGAGCTAATTTATGAAAGCTGCAATAAAAAAGGGACATATAAGACGGAGATTTTATGAGCTGGCGGGGATCAGGGAATTGCTTTAGTCATGTAAAAATGATACCAATGGTGTAATGTTCGGATTAGTCATTTGGAGCGATTCAAAACGATGATTGATTGATGATGGCTAGAACATCATGGGACTATTCTGCTTGTGTTAATCTTTACCTTTTTCCCATTTCAAATCCTGACCACCGCTGCTGTCAGCTAGGGATAACGTCATCAATGACAGAGAATACATCAGCGCTTTGGAAGATTTACGTCCAATTAGAGTGTCTCTCCCCCTGCCAGAAAAATTACCCAAGAGGCACAAACTCGGGCATCGAAACCAAGGGAAGCCATTAACAGAACTGCATGCTCACTAATAATCAGGGCCCTCAAGTCTCATGCATCGAGCGTGAGACACGCGCACTTCGATAAGTTCACGCACTCTCATGCCACATGTGTCATTTCTCAAGCCGAAAAATGAAAAAAATCGTCGCACATTTACTTTAAAAGATATTAGTAATCTATGAAAAGATGAGGCGAAGGCAGGCTGCTCTGCTTCAATCAGCAACCAATCAGAAGATATCAGTGACCAATGAGCCAATCAGAAAATAGCGTTTCTCGTTGCTTTTATTATTATTATTGTTATAATAGTTGCTTATTACAGTCAAGGAATAGTTACTTATGAATCATGGTAGGTTATCTTTTACCTCCTGAGACCTCACTTCCACATATAGGGACATCAAGTTTTATCACAGCTTATTCCACTTCATTTCAACCTACTGACCTCATTAGTGGACACTTTAGTCTGCCATCTAGTGGTAACAACGGGTCACTAGACTAGTTGTAAAAAAAAAAACATGATAGCGGATTCATTCTACAGACGATCACAGGACAAAACTGAACAAGGTAGAATTTATGGTTATGGTTTAATTTTATGGTTGAAGCCTATTTATTTATGTTTATTAACGTTTCCACTTTGATATGACCCACAAATTTAACAAATCTTATCAATAGCAGCGAGCTACAACCTCCCGTATTAGCAAGTACTCGTTTGAGGATGTTGGGACTTCGTGGTTCTGTCTTTGCTCATCCATATTCAGGTATTAAAATAAACAGTTTTATACTTTGTCAAACATTGGTATGAGTGTCCACATATGAGGACATTTTTTTTTTTTCAAAAACTACTACTTGCTGTTCAGAGCTGATGTTTGCTCTTCATACGTCCTACAAATCTCAAATACCTTGGAGAAATTAAAAACGCAGACCAAATAAAAGGTCGGGTCTCAATTCAAAACTTGAGAGCCCTGCTAATAATGAAACCTTAAAGGAGAAGACCGGCTGTGTGTCTGGCCCAAAAAGTATGTTATTCATTCATCACTATCTCATGTAATATCTCATTAGGTTTACATAAAAGTTTAAAATGGGACGTTTTGTTTATTATTTAGTGGCTAACCAAAGGATTAATTACTCAATCTTAAAGGAATCAAATAATCAAAAAACAACAAAGTAGCAACTTCCAACACAAACATGCACAATCTGCAGTTCTCTAAATGGCCACTTGGGGCTGGCTGTCAGTTCCCACAGACCTCTGTGTTAAAATCCCCCAAAACACACACATTTACAGCCTGTAAACATGTGTGCCATCAAAGTTGTGAGCAATATGAGTGAAAGATGGGTGCAGATAAATGTTGCATCTATGCCTGGTTATAATTATTATTAATTAAGGCTTAGTTAGAAAAAAACAAAAAACAAAACATAATTATAACTGGACATCTTAAATGAATATGACCTTTCAGTTTGGGATATGAATCAACCCCTTAACGTCATCTGTGTCAGCTTGCGAAACAATCTCATCTGAAGATGTAATGCACTTGAGTTTCATCAAATTACATTTTTTTTTTTAATGTTCCAGTGCTGGTTTTATCCATTTTTATCCTCTATTGCATGCTTTGTCCATCACGGAAGAGGGTTCCCCCCTCTGAAGGCTCATCCAGGAGTTTGCATAAATTGTCTGTGTAAATTTCATTATAGATTTCGGGGGAAATGTAGAGCTTTTTTATTAAAATTAAGGGTCTACACACAGAGGAGGTGTTCAATTATATACACTGTAATTTCAAGTCATTCAGGGCTTGCAGGGGAAACACGGGCGCCACTCACACTCTATACTCATCATTAGCGTCATTCACTGAGGTGCACCGCGCATGATGACAATAAGCAGCCAAGTTTTAGGGGTCAAGAATCAGACTCAAGGACACTTCAGCAGTTTGTGGTTGTGTGCCAGCATGTCAGAACTTCAGGGTGCTGCCGCAGTGTATTCTGCGAAAAGACATGCAATTATAATTCATGTCAAAAAAAAAAAAAAAAAAAAAAAGGCACGAAGGCATGAACACGTACGCACAGAAAATCAAAGTATACATGCATTTACTGATTGCGGTGCAATCATCCACCCGTCAGTGCGTTCGTACATAAATGTCGGATCGACTTCCTCGTTCTGTCAGGCAATTTCCTAAAACCAAAGCTAAGGTGACCTCTAAAAATTACTTTCTGCTTTTCCCCGTATGAAGCCATCGCTCAGCACCTTTACATCTCAGAGGCATGCTGTTATTGCACTCATAACACACTGACACTATGGCCGAGGACATTACTGTGAGTGGGAGTTAGCTAACTGTCCCCAAGGGATTATAAAACAAATTTATGATGTGTTAAGCCAGCCTATTGCTGTGAGATGGCAGGTCACACTGGCGCAATTTGTTTTTCCGATGTGGATGGGAAGCAGCAAATGATTAGCTTAGACGCCTCTTTAAGAGTTTCTTTATAGAATTTGTCCGGAAACAATTTCACTCTATTTTTGAAGTCTTCAAAACTCACGTGGTGCCTGTCCCTGAAATCTCTGATGGATCTCTTTAATCGCTTCACCTGTAATGCATTTAAGCTCTTTTTGGTTTTTTTTTGTCCCAGACTCAAATTGTCTACTTAGCGCATTCAGTTTTATTACATCCTTTTGTCTGGTTTTGAATTCATAAAAAGCTTTATTCAACGCACTTGAGAAGACGGGGGAAGAGATTCTAATTTTAAGAAAACCTGAGTTCACCGAGCTGCGTTTCAGCGCTTCCCAGAAGAAGTGTCCTCTGTGTGACTTCTCACGGAAGGGGAAGAGAAAAGCTCAAACAAAAACAAACCAAACTAATTTGTGCAGGGGTATTTATAGCTCGCAGTTGCTTGTGAAATATGAGTGAAATAAATCCGCTTCGCCTTTTGGAGGACATCGCAACATCGCAGGGCGTCAGCTTCTGCCATGTCAGGAGAAGCACATATTTCATCGCGGGCGCCCTATTTAGAGTGGCAACCAGTGCTGGATGGCGTTCAGTGATGTTGCGGGGACTAAAAATTGCACAATGTCACGGATCACAAGGATCCTGTCTCTGCGCTGTAAAAACCAGAAAAATATTTGCTTTTTTACAGATGCTTCTCTGAGCATTACTGTGCATCTAGCCAAGCAGGAACACAATGTAACACAAATAAGACAGCTTTTTCCTCTCTGTTATTTTATCTCAATATCTCACTGTATATGCAAATGCGCTGAAGCAAGGCCAGTAGGAAGTCCACAGAAATATTCAAACGGTGGTGCGATCCCTACATGCTGTCTGAAGTGTTGCTGTCGATAGGAAAAAGTCACAAAGTCAGTCAGGTGGTGAGATCTTGGCGACAAGTTATTCAGCGCTGACAGATGACATTTCTGTGAGGTTGCATCTGGAGTACTCTGGCGCTGAGGCAAAGCTGGCCTTTCACTCTGTCTGCCCAACTAGCATTCATCAGCAAACCCTCACACACACACACACACACACACACACACACTAACCACACATGGGTAAAACATGTAAATGGCAGCTGGGTCCGTGAGTGTGGCGTCCCCTCGCTTTGTCCTATTGTTTTCGGTGTTTTTTTTAAGATGCTGCAGCCTTCGCTGCCCTGCAATGAACATGAATCATTGTTCTTTATTTTCCTCCCATCCTCCTGATTCTCATTACTTTTAAAACAGTGTTCTAGCCTGGAGTGGTAGTTGATTACATCCAAACAATAGCCCAGGGCTATAAGCTAGGTCAGCTGGCTGCCTATTTTTCTTTATTTATTCCTTTCCCTTTCTTCCAATTCCCTCTCGTTTTCTTTCCTGCCTTATTGCCCAGGCTGAACGTGTGACAGCCCGCTGTCAGGGAGTCCGACTTATTCAAATGAGGGCTGGCCGGAACTACATGTGCCCCTGCCTTCATTTTGGGCTCAGAAGGACAGCAGCAAGTAGACAAGGGGGTCGGCGGAGAGATTCTCCCCCAGTGATTAATTTGAACTTTTCCTCTCTTTGAAATGGCATCACAGAGACGCCGCATGAATAATGTCACCACACTTATATATATATATATATGTATATATATATATATATACACTCCTCTACCCTGTGCGCCAGCTGAAGGTCTGAAAACGTTACTGAACGCTGTTGGGAAGGTGTAGATATACTATTCAACCTTATCAATTGTCCATGTAAAGTTATGCACTCAGGTGAACTCAACCACTAACTAACTGAGCAACACTGCATTCTGACAATATTGTGACAACAGGTTAATTAAGGGATAAAAACAGACTATTGTTAAGGTATTTTCTTGTGCTTGTGGCTTGTGGTTGATCCACACTAGTGTTCTCCCTCTGTGACGTTAAAAGCCTTCTATGCATTTAAAGTGGTCAGCTATTATTAATTGGCATTTTTCCATTTAAAATGGACGGCTCAGTGGACGGCTCAAAGGGCCTTTGCCTTAATTTGTTGTTTTAGGACCAGTTTGTCTAAACCAGAATTATGTGGCTGAAGCAAGACACATTAAGCAGAGACTCAAACTATTATTATTATTTTTTAATTATTATTTTTTTCCCTGTGTCTATGATGAAGGGCATCAGCATCAGTAATGCTGAAACTCAATTAGGCTCATTATGAATAAATTACAGCAAAGAAATATATTTTTTTCCCTCTGTTAATTGGCCTGAGGCAGATTTTTATTTTCAGGCTTTTATAGTTTTGAAAATGACATTTTCAATTGATATGAAACACATTTTCTTATTGTCATTTTTTTATATTAGATGCGATTATGGAAATTGTGGATATAAATTTTGAGATTAAATTAAACTGAAATGAATTGGCTGCATTTGCAAAACTAACACAAATGCAATTAAAAATCTGAATAAATATTAAATGTCTTCTGAGTCACAAAGAAAACAGGTTTGGTTCTCTCTCTTTTTTTGTTTTTA
Source organism: Mugil cephalus (assembly GCF_022458985.1). Classification (NCBI taxonomy): domain Eukaryota; kingdom Metazoa; phylum Chordata; class Actinopteri; order Mugiliformes; family Mugilidae; genus Mugil; species Mugil cephalus. The sequence goes on along the minus strand of NC_061772.1, from coordinate 14,317,282 downwards.
ACGCTTATTTAGTGCTTTGTTTTGTACAAATGAGCAAAGAGACCAGAGTCAAATTCTTTGTATGTGCACACACACACTTGGCCAATAAAGCTGATTCTGATATGTAGTGTACAAAGATAAACAAGGTAGTAGAAGTGTGTTGCCTGTTTTTCCACTAATTCACTTTTGAAGTCATTACGGGCAGGCGCTTCATTTCAGCAGATGCTCAAATGCTCTACTTGGAAAAACAAATTGTGCCGGGAAACAGGGTAAGTCTTTAAATGCCCCCTCAACTGCCTCTGTTGTTTCACAAAGCCCTACATCTCACTACTAATTTAAACGATTACTATGCACTGGATGAAGCATCACAGTGATGCAGAGCTGGTGTTACACCATCTGTGATGTGACCATGCATGACGATTGTGTCAAAATACACAAATAAAGTCTGAACTCGAAGCCTCAACCCTGCACCACCACCTCTCACAAGATACAAGCTGGCATGGAGCTTTTGTTATTTGTGTTTAAAGCAAAGGTCTTCAACAGGGGGTCTGCGGAGGGGGTCACAGTATCTTTAGTTGAATAGACATTTTTTATATATTTTATTTTTTTTATTTTCCCCTATAAATTTATTTATTTATTTTTTTAAATACACATTAACATGAATCCAACATATTTTCGTTCAGCCCTTCACTCATTCAGGGCACCGCTTCACACGGGGCGCCACACTAGACCTGTCAATCTAAGCTTCCTGTACACAGGAGCCCCACCTCCAGGTAAAATCCAGAAGCACGCTGCAATATTACACACACATATATATATATACAGATATATCTATGTTTATATTATGGCAGTTGCACGGCCGTCCTATTGTTGCATGTTTGAAATTAATATTTTAACCTGTGTGTTATTTGAATAGCTTAATACTGAATGCAAAAAGGTTAATAATAATTTATATTTACAAGCAGCAATAGGCTGAGTTTAATATAGAACACATATACTTAGTCATGGGTGAATGTGGCCTTTCAAGACGTAGTCCTGCTGCATGTTATCTGACGTTTTCCCTTATTTTGTGACTGGGTAACATAATTACCAAGCTCTTGTTTTGCCAACCCACATAGCTGCTCACTTGACTCTAAACATATTTCCTTGCATGACCTCAAACCCAACCCGCGCTGCCCCGATGGTCTCATCCTCCTCTGGTAGAGTGTCTTCTTGTTGGCTCCATGCTGAGATTCTGATGCTCGACTTTGCACCTTTTACCTCCGAGACTAAACAACAAGACTCTTCCAGTGAGAGCAATGGGAACTTTTGTAATTACTGCTGCAATTATAATCACGCTTGTACTGCAGCAATGCCTCTCTGGGCTCCGTGGTCCCACTGCTAGCTGGATGGGCACACCGAGTGAAAATGCTAATCAGCATCCCGGTTTCATCAACTTATTGGTGCCTAGCGCACTGCAAAAGAGCCTCTTTACTCCTTTCAAGGGTGGATGCAATCAGAAGCAGCATCTATCCATATTTCTTTCCCAGGGGAAAGGAGTAAGATGCAGAGCTCTGAAAACATGCAGTACTTAAAGTAGCTCACCAGGATGGGAATACCACTTGGATACAATAATTGGATTTAGGATGTGATACACATAGGGTTGTGTTTGACTAGCTTCAACAAATAGAATGCTCATGTGATTGTCAGTCATTGCAATTTCCTTCACATTCTCCTGAATATTTTTTAGACATTCTGCTTTATTTGTGACTACACTTTTGGGCATGCTGGGAATCCAATTTTCTTTGAGCTCCCGGCACACACATCATACAAGAAACAGTCAACACAATCGCACACATACAGTTTCACACACAGTCAAGTTGCATTTTCTCACCTCTTCCCACTGGTGGATGTAGCGAATGAGTCTCGAAAGGCGCAGGAGTCGCAGCAAGCTGAGGATCTTGGTGAAACGGACAATCCGCAAGGCGCGCGCCGTCTTGTAGAAATCCGAGTCGATGCGCGTCTCCACAATGAGGAAGATGTAGTCCACGGGGATGGAGGATATGAAGTCTACCACAAACCAGCTCCGCAAGTATTTGATCTTGATCTGCTGCGGGTCCAGGATGATCTCCGTGTTGTCCTCCTTGACGATGCCCGTCCTGAAGTTGAGGACCAGGTCCATGAGGAAGAAGGTGTCGGAGACCACGTTGAACACGATCCAGGGGGGCGTGTGCTCGTCCTTGAAGAACGTTATGCCAACGGGGATGATGATGAGGTTGCCAACCATCAGCAGCAGCATGGTCAAATCCCAGTAAAACCTGGACAGAAACAGACATGAACAAAGTTGGAAATCAAGGTCCTGAAATGAGAACATGCTAATTAGAGATGTCTTAGCTCGTTACTATTGATGAAATTTGCTAAATTTGCATGTCATATCAAACTGCAAAACTTAATTAGTGAGTAGTGTATTGACCCTTTACTACCTACAGAGGGCGGACTAAAGCGTCCACTTATGAGGACAACAGATCTAACTGAAGCGGAATAAGCTGCCTAAAACTCCCCATACGAGGACGCAGGGTCTCTGGAGGCTCAATATGGTGTAATGTTGCTGTTTATTTATGTACAACCATTTTTATTTTTGCAGTTAACAAAACGCTCCCTTTGGTTTCAGCACTTAAAGGCACATTTGAGTATTGTGTATATGGGGGTGGAAGATAGCTTACAGAGAGGCACAAAGTAATGATGCCATACTAATCTATTTAACCTACATGCCTAATATGTAAGTTCCCCACCCAGCCAGTTGGCCGCTTTGACATGAAAGCTTTTGCGTGTGGACTGTAAATCACAACTCAAAGGTCAGTGAGGGTTAAGCGTTAATTACAAACTGTACCGTGACCTCGTCCATCTCGCATGCTCAGAGTTTGGATATAAATTGCTCTCTTTGGTGGCTTGGTAATTGAATCCAGATTGCCTCTTATTGTGATATATACTGTATACTACGCAGATTCCAATACAAGCAGTTCTGCATTGTGTTATGGTCCTGAGATCCTCCGTGATTTAACCACCTGCCTTTCACGGGGCCATAAAGATCTGTCTCTGTGCAAAACTAATATCAAGAGCAGGGCAACAATAAATTAGATAGAATGGATGTTTTATGCGTAACCAGGATAGGATGTAGGGTTTTTTTTTTTTGTTTTTTTTGTACTGCAAGCTAGCTAGACTACAGCAAGTAATTACTGCTGTTCCATTTCTTTGTTGCAGCTGATGTCTATTGATTTCATGGTTCATTCATGGTGTGTTGAAGTAAATAACTCTTGGGTTTGCAATGAACTCCTGTCTACATAGTCACACAGGAGCCTGGTTCAAAAAGCACTCTGGTCCAAGTCAAGCAAAAACTTTTTTTGTTTGGTACACATTGTCCATCTTAAAAAGCAAGTTTTTTTTTTTTTTCATTTTTTGATTCCTTGTTTCTATTGATTAGCAAGATCTAAAATAGCTTTTCTCTCTGAAGCCCTTTGAGACATCCTGCAGAAGAACTACATTAGCCTGAACTTAAAGTAGTCGCATCACGACAAATTGCACAAACTACACAATTCATTCCACTGCAGTCGCTGGTGTTTCACAATACACCAAATAATTTGAGACGTTCTTGCATGACCAAACTCTATTACTGATGCAGGATAGAGCCAAAACATTGTATATTAATGTTGGCCGCATTATAGTCTCCATTTTAATGACTGCCATTGTTGCCTCCGACACATAAAACATTGCTTTGAATAAAAATGATACAATGTTTCTGGAAGGATTACATGTGCTGCTGTCTTGTAGCAGACATTGGAGTTGTAACGTGTTTGGATTGCAGTTTAGAAGGGAAAGTCACACTTACACATGCATATATAAATATACGTTATACACAGACACGTCTCAGTTTCATGTACATTGCACATGCAGACACTGAGGAAGCGGTGACAGTAATTGGAATTCTTCAAAGTAGAGGAGTATCTACTGTTCCAGCTTGTTGTCAAGTGGAGTTATATTTAGACAGACCCTGCCACCACAGTTCTTGCTCACATTAAGACATAAAGCCCGGGAGGACAAGTACAACTTCAAAGGAGGAAATAAAAACACAGGTAATGACATTTGTTCTTCATATTACCATGTTTCCCAACACTGTGAATTCATGATAGCAATTGTAAAAGCTGCTCCCAGCACTTGGCCGGGTCCAGCACTGATCTAAGACTTTCTGTGTGACAGCATCTGTAATGGCTGCAAATCCTTGCCTTTGTTGTGCTATGTGTTTCATAGTGATAGTGTCTCAGCCATACGTTCAGTAAAACGTATTTTCTCTGTCACCAAAAACAAAACAAAGAGTTTTTTTTTGGTCACTACAGGACAGAAACTGTTTAAATTAAGATGAAGTCAAGTCTGCTTTTAATGTTATTGAAATTAAATTATCCTTTTGTTGGAATGCAATGCTAAGCGAGCATCGAAAGGAATACCAAAATACATTAAAGCAGCTTTAAAACCTGAAACATTTGCTATTGGTAATGAATGACTTATTTCAGATTTCAAATGACGTAATTCAAATTATCATTGCAAATTTGCTTTATTATGGCAGTATTTTTTCGCTCTGAACATGAAATGAGCCTAGTGACATAATACCATTACTAAAAAATCTGCAGCCATGCTTGTAGCTCTGTCTATACTGTCAGCTACACGGGTGCTTGAGTCAAACGCTAACACGAGCATATTAAGATGTGTACAGTCAGTGATGATCCAACAGACTTAGTCAAAGATAATAATCACGTAAAGATGATACGAACTTCATTGTTATCTCGCAGATATTTGGTCATTAATCAAAGCACTGGACAAAAGGAAACAGGACAAGCCACGAAGAATATCTGACTCGTAAAAAAGAAATCAAACCTTACAGAAATGTCTCTGTGAGCAGTTATGTGATTCTGCATGAAGACAGAGCGAGGAAACAGTGTGCGAGGGAACGGTGCCCGAGGAGCTCTGGAACATCATTTGAGAAAAACTAACAAGACAGAATGCTGTTTGAGACCTCTGAATGTCACTCTGGCTTAACACTGGTACTGCTGCCACCTGTTTGATCAAGCCTCACTTGCTAAATGTGCGGATTCATAAGATTAACAGCAGCTGTTGCATGTTCTTTGTGCAAATGAATCTTTCCAAATACAAAAGAAAGAGGCACGTTTTCCAACGCACAAAAAAGACAAAAATGTACGACACCATGACACTTTCACACTGAAGTATTGTTTTTTTTTCTGCAAATAAATCAAGGTTCTATCTATATATAAAATAATCAGACAAATAAAAATTGAATTACTAAAACTGACCTAATAATATTATTTGGTAATATAGTAATGTTAAGATACAAGGAAACTCAAAGTTTCTCAGAATTTCATAGAGCGGTAAAGGATTCCAAGTGAATTCTGTATTTACTTGCACCTGTGGGCTGGGGTTTCCCTTGCACGTGTTTGTGCGCATGTGTGCAAGCATGTGTAGAGTAAATGCTCATGAATTCCCCTTTTCACTATTGCAGTTGCCTCCTGATGGAGGTCAGGTCACCTAAACATAGCACAGATCCATTTACTGTGTTTTATTATGCACTGGGACCCTGACACAGAAGAACATTGTTCTATAAATACAGCTGGGCGAATGCGTGACGTTAGGCGGACATTTCAAAGGCATAAAACGATTTCATATCTCTGCGTGCACCCCAAATCACAGAGTCAAGCTGTGTGGTGGGACACCACCTGTACAGAGATCAAACGAAGGCAAAATGCAAAACGACGCAGCAGTAGTGAAATGAAGGGGATATTCCCTAGTGTGAGAGGCAAACTTATACCTATTTATATCTTCTATCTTTATTTGTATTACTGTATTATTATATATTTTTGTATCATATTTTGGTGCACAATTGTCATAGCTAGCTAGGCCTTCCTTATTAACGGCTGAACTAATTTGGTCAGTCCAGTATAAAACAAAAGACAAAACACTGTGAAGAAACATCTTTTGAATTTCTTTTTTTTCAATACAACTATGATATCAGTTAATTGCTACTTTTATAACTGACAGATGGAAACTAATTATCCGTTTTCAAAACACAAATGAATTGTTTGTGTTGGACTGTTTTGAAAATCATATAGAACAGGTCTCGACATTTCACAAATAGCTGTCCAAGGAGTAAACAATACCATATATATGTATAAAAAAAAAAAAGATAAGAAGAAATTCACAAACCACGGCTAGAGTTTGCGTGTGTGTTTCGAATTAAAGGATCATGGAGCAAAGCTGTCTGTGTGGCAAGGAAGTAAAAATGAGGGCTAGAGAGGCAGAGACACGCTGACAAAAAAGCATTGACAAAAAGAAGCAGGGGGTTGGCTCACACTTAACTTGACTGTACTGATGAAGGGAGCCCTGACATTTTGCCGTGTAGAGGTACAGCCCGCTGTGCTCTCTGGTGGGGTGACCAGGGACAACGGGAACATGTTGTCACCCTCAGAGTGCATCTGACTACACGATAAGCCTCTCTCATTCTCCTCACCCTGCCAGCCGGGCTACCTGAAAGCAACTCTGGACGCCACAACAAACAGCCCAGGTTGGACACGCATTTACTTTTCAGTATATATTTAAATTGAGGAGCCGCATGGGACACAGCCATGGGGTGCATGTAGGTCTGCATATACAGTGGGGGTGTACAGGGAGTATGGCTTTTTATTCACATGCACGTGTTCCCTTGTCAACATTTCCCTGGCAGAGGTGTCTATCTACTGGCTTCCTCCCTGGGAGACTGATGGAATAGCATGCAAGCAGATCATCTGTCATGGCAGGAACATGTGGCAGACAGCATTTAACAGTGCCTACCTTTATTCTGCGCCACACTGACTGAATGGGAACAGGACGAGAACAGAGGTCGCTCCGAGACTGTGTATCCACGAGGGCTCCAGCAAACACTGCGTGTGCCGTAATAGTGATTTGGTGAGATTAAATGATTGAAATGTATCTGCTTTTGCATAAAAAAACAGTTCTTCTTTTGAATAATTCATTTGTGTGTGCATGTTTGTTCCCATTTCTCTTTGAAGATTTGGTTTTGTTATCAGGGGTCTTGCTCAGAAGCACTGACATGATATGTGTCAGCGAGAACTCTGGCTCGTGTTATGTTTAATATTAGCAGCGCACACTCCCCCCACCCCACCACCTTGCACAGTGGTTTACCCTGTTACCATAAACTGTTTTTAACACCCCAAACGTCAGGTGTGTTAGGCAGCATGAAGGATTTCCTCTGGTGGGAAAATCTCATTTTATATGTGACATTTCACCAGGAACTAGCTTGGTTACAGTTTAAAGCATAGCGGTACATAAAGGTGACTGTGGAACAACTCCTTAAAAGTGAAGCAAAGGCAAGCAGAGCTCCCCCTGGTGACTGACTGGAGGAAAAACAAAGGGAAGCTTGAGGCAAACACTGTCACTTTCAACCATGAAAACGTCGCCTTGATGTAGTTTTGGGGGCCAAAAGCGAAAAATCAAAAACACTAGCTTGAAGTTTTATCATGTGCTAGCCACTGCCATACATAGATGACTTTGGTTTGGCTTTGCCGATTAAAAGTTAAACTTGATTATATATTATTCTTGTTACACATTAATGCTAATGCTAATTGCTAGCTAATGCAACATTAGTTGCATGTTTCAGGGGTGTCCGAACAGAAGTTGCATTTACTATGTTACTCTCCACAGTGGTTCCACTCACTTCTTGTAATATCTTTGTAGGAGAGCCTTCAATTGATAAAGACAGACCAGACTTTATCTCCTCTGTGTTCTCCTTTGGTCAAATCGTCCACTCAATGAGTTAGAGTGTAGCGGTTGGTGAATATAGTCCCATCAGTCAGAGTCAACTTTTTAAAATAACATTCACGGTCTTGGGGAGTGAGTGTTAGTATATTCTCTAAAATTTTCATTTTCCTTGTCCATTTCTTGCCATAACAGTCCATTGAAATATGCTAACGGCCTTTAACAGGCTACAGTATTTGAGATGTTTTGCCTCCTGTTAAGCCCCACCTCTCAAAAAACATCACATTGTTTACAAAACATGAAAGGGTCTATAGGTCTTAAGCTCCACCTCCTCCACGTTAGTGGATGGGACTTGGCCAAAATACAAAAGTATACGCCAAATCTCTTTTTTTTCATTCTAGGTAGTTAATATAATACTGCTCCATATAGAAGTTGTGTTTTAGTTTGTTATTTAACGGTATAGAAACCTAATCACCAAATAACTTCTACAGGTTGCCATGCCAACAGCTCCATGAAACGGTTCTGTAGGAGTTGGAATAAATAAATAAATAAATGAGCACAGTGTATAATCCAGCATTTCCTTGTAATTGGTGGAGGTAGAGCAGAGCACAGTATTAATCAAATGAAAATGCGAGCGAGTCTGGCTCTAGTAAGGTCGGGTCATCGATATTGTGTCTCTGCATGGATCCACTCTTGGGCCGTACTGTGCAGACTGTGCAGGTTTCAAAGAAGCAAGATGGCACCGACCCGTATTCCAATTGCTGTCATTGTTTTGGTGAGGATAACCTAGTCTAGTCTAGTCAGTTTGAAGCAAGACTACTCGCGTTATTCACTTCATTCTTACGGGTTAAAGTTTTACTTTAACAGATGTTATCACATTAAGAAACGGTCAACCTACCGGGCATAATATATCATAATATACAGCATTCATGCAATATGGTATTTTAAATGGTGCGCTTGGTAATAGTAAACTTAATACGATATTAACAGTTTCACCTAAATTGTTGTTGATGATCCTAGCAACAATTTAACAGAGTCATTCTAAACCGCAGTCAAATTCAAACGACAGCTGACAGAGCAACACCTTTATGAAGTCCACTGCTGTTTTTTTATGAATGAATAAGTAGGGTTGAATGGAAATTAAGCATGAAAGGCTCTAGTGAGTGAAAACACTTCATTTCGAGCAACACTTAGCCACAAGGAGAGGAACTCTATGATAAGGCCTGTCACACTTAACAGGGGAACATCTGTAACAACAATAAGACGCCTGCATAATTCCCACTAAAGAGCTGCCCACTGGTTTCAAACAACGCAGTTGGCAAGCACAGTAAGGTTTAAGTGTCTAGGAGAAAAAAGAGAAAGAAAAAAAAAGGTTAAAGGGTTAATCCTATTTTTGTTGTCACCCGCTCCAATGAACTGTCACGACGGCGTTGTCTTTGCTAAGCACAGCCAGCAGGCACACTGCAAGCACATCACTGACACTGGGGCTGCGCAGTCTCAGGTGGCTATATTTAGGTGAGGCACACTGTTTTATCAAACCTTGGCTAAGAAGATTGCATCAGAGGCAGAGGCAAATCTCTCCAGCCTTAGGCTAGGAGAAAACAGAGGGGATTTACTAAATACCTACAGAGGGGAGAGGAGACATGAAATCATCTGAAAGGAGTCAACCTTACCTAACACACTGCTAAAAGACCTCCATCCAAATAAGATTACAAGTAGTTCCGTTGGTAGGGCATCAAGGTAAAAATGCAGGGTGTGATTTTTCATTCACCTCTAAAGCCCTGTCTGGGACAGTTATTCAACGCGGCTGAGAGAAAGACAATGCTAAAGACAATGTCATTAGTGTTGCAGAAGAAATCAGCTTCTAAATTATATGAAGTCAGACACTTGATCGTAGACACAAAAAGACAAATCCCTAAAGTGGAGTCTGCTGTCACTTGTAAAATATCAGCTTTTTTATTTGATCTTAAACCAGGAGTATCACTAAGAATTCTTAAATAATATTTATCAAGAACTCAACAGGAGGTGGCTCAAAGTGTAACACCACTGATGGTCGCTAGGTGCCAGCTCCCATTCAAAAATCATCAAATTCTCTCATGAAATACTAATAAAGCCACAATCATGAAATTAGTTAAATTCACTTCTTCTTATCAGTTTCCTTATGGTCCTTTTGAAAATAATTCCACATTATTATGTAGAAATGAGTCCTCAATGAGAGCTATGTTTAGGGCGTACCTTGCTAGATTACTTCGTCTGGTCTGGAGTGATGGACAAGCTGTCTGATCTTCTTTAGCTCTTTCCTCCTGTCACAATATGGTAATGTCTGACTATGGCCAAATGCCAGACTCAAAGCTTCAGAGCAGTAGTCCACAAACCAACGGCTGACATCACAGTGAATACATCCACCTTTTAGACCCAGACCTACGGGTTTAATCAGGAAACCAAAAGTATATGGACTACTATTACTAGTAAGGATCAGTTGAAAAGCTGAATGCAGACTTTTTTCGTCTGAGTATGAGATCTGAAGACACTTTGTAACTCAGTTGAGTATGCAGTTGAGTGTTGCTTTAGTGCTCTATATAAACACCATATGTGTACAATGGGATCACTGTATGATTAGTTTTGAAACTGATGCAACATTTAGACAAGTAAATGCTGCAATCTGCATATCCATTAAACTCTGTTTCTCCAATAATGAAAGGATAAAATGTAATTAAACAATTTAGCAGCAGTAGTTTCTTTTCCTTGATCTTCATTCGTATTTCTATATAAAATATGGGCGGTGAGTCCATAATCTGGTTTCGTAACATCTTGGGGAAAAATGTCCAAATGCCTTACTGTCAGTCCCAGACATGCCCCAAATCTACTCACTGAAGTCTGGCCTAAATTTGCCCTGATGTTTGAATAGCTCAGAAGTATGCACTTGAAAGGTTTGACTAAATCATGAAATCAGCGCAGCTACTTTGCAAACTGACCAGATGTAATCAGGGAGCCCACTGAGAAGAATGCTCTGAAGTAGCTTAGTCTATATCCGGTCCTCATTTCCTACCATTGGGATTTTTTTTTTTTTAAGTTGTTTCTGAAGAGACAGCCCAGCAGAGCCCTGCATAGCTTGACACACAACTTGAGCGCACTCTGATATACATCTGCTCCGTGGAACAAAAACTGTACACGGGCATTCTACCGTACAATCAGCAAATAAATGCACCCTCAGTCGACAATAAATGAATAAATTATAAAAGAGAGTGTGGCTGAATAAGACATGCAGAGGACAGAGAGCGCTCTAGCCTGTGCCATGAGCTTGGACTTATCCCACTAGCATGTGCCAGTATCTGTTTCTGTGACTGTCATACTGCTGCTAATTGCGTCTGTGCTTTATCATGATGTCTTGTTATCTCCCAGAAGGTCCTTAGGGTCGTGTCAAAGGGGTCCCCTGGCTGCCAGACACAGAGTGTGGCAGAAGGAAACACTGGCCAGCGCGCCCCTGCCCCGACAAATTCAAAGCCCCTCCCCCCCAGTAGCACGCAACCCTGTTGGACGGAGCAGATGAAAAGAGCGAGATGAAAAGAGATGGAGTAATGGGCTTTCTCTCACCACAGATGAAGTGCTGAAGTAATGCACTGCCTCTAATACCTGGTGTTGGACACAGTGCACATCATCACCTCAAACCCTTGCTCTAGGCTGCACCAGTGCGGTGCCATTATCATCGCCAATTCGGGTGCTGCAAATGAACGCACGGAGCAGCCACACTGAAAGCCGTCTATTTAGAAAACAGCGACCTGGGGTCAAAGGGCGAGGGGAAGTGGCGTCAAAAAAAAAAGGTGAGGAAAAAATGTGGAAGAGGGAGGATATGGCAAGAGAAACAAAAGATGTCATTATGCTCCTCTGGACTTAGAGTAAGGGTCCATGTAAGGACATTGTTCTTTTGGATTCACCCTCTCTGTGGAGAATATGTGAAGAACAAATAATGGACTAAAATAAGACCAAAGTTAATACAGCTTAAAGGCTGATGGAAACCCCTCACTAAGAAGACACTGAGCATGAAATGAAATCAAATAGGAGAGGAGATGCGGTTTATCAGATTTTTACTGGTCTGCGTGAGTAAGCAAAAGCAGAGGCTTATGTGACCGTTAAACAGGGATTTATCGTGTTTATTTGTTAGCTCTATAATTTCTCGATTGCTAAACATGGTCAGGATTTAGATTTATACCTACTGACTGCCTCTCTCTTCAATCAAAAAAAAAAAAAAACTCAGGACAAAAACTGGTCATGCTACCGACTATGGACATGGTGCAGATAAATAGGGAGTGACCTCCCCCTATAGCAGAGGAGAGTGGACAAGTCTATCTCTCACCCCTGCATGTCTCATAATCCAGCCATTTGTCTGAGTGTTCGAGACTCCCAGCGTGTGGCCGGGTTAGGCCAAACACATTGATCGAGGGAAGTATTTTCTGTGAATCAGGGCAGCCACACACAGCGTTTTTTTATTCAGCGAACTGGTTTCTGGTTAAATCCGAGTGGAAGCCCTACTGTTTCTAAAGTGCTTTTGCTCTCTATACAAATGTGCAGAGTACACAGCGGAGAGGTCCCCTAAAGGAAATGCAGCCTCGACCCATGTGTGTTCTGCAGAGTGTGATATTAAAATTTTGATAATGGCAACGACAGGAGAATTATGAGTAGCTTGGGCAAAGCCTTAAGGGATCTGTTAAGAGGATGAGGGTGCACTGGAAAAACAGCGTTACTAGAAAGAAGCAAAATATTCGTATATTGAATCAAATCATCTTGCGTTAAGAAAAAAAAAATCTGCTAAGTTTTTTTGCTTGACAAAATTCTTAAAATAAGCACAAAGTTCTTGTCTCTGAACAAAATATGAGTTGTATTTCTTTGATACAAGGATTTTTGCTTTCTTGAAATTCCTTTTTTGCAGTGTGCCCTGTGGTGTCTGGCAACAGAACGTTGTTAGTGGGGGCCTTTGGGTCCTATGGGTTGAGGGAAGGGGCCTTTGTGAAATCAGGCTTGTTCCAGTGCATCCCACAGATACTTGATCCGTTTAGGATCTAGTGAATTTGGAGACCAGGTCAACACCTTTCATGTTTTTTTAGTTGTTCCTCAAGCTTTCTGTGTGTGTGCCTGAGTCAGGCTGCATCTGGCTGGGGGTGCCTGGTCTGGTTTAGGAAGGTGGTACATGACTAACTAAGTTTCTTAGCAGGAAATTGCACTGTCACAAGATGGAGGCCAGTGTTATTTGCTTCTCCAGTCAGTGGTTTTAATGTTGTGGCTGATCTCGCGTAGAGCGGTATCTGACACGACGTAACCTACCTCCAAAGATACACGAAGAAGTAAAGGGAATTTGAGGAGGTCAGAACACATCTGAATTTGCAGTATATAAAGCAATTTGATTCCGCGTGTTGAAGACCTATGTTTTGCACAATTATTGACACTAAAAAGAAAAACACAAAGTGAAGATGTAAGGGGATTAAATACACTGACAGTCTTGGCCCAACATAACTGTAACTGCTGTGCAACATGAGGTGCGTTTGAAGCACCCCAGACTTTTCATAGTTCCTGTCACAGTTGTTCAATGTGTGTGTGTCTGCACTGCAGGAACTGCAGACTGATTATATTTCTTAGAACTTATAGGTGGTGGAATTTTTAAAAAAGCCCTTGAAGTTCTTACTGTTGTCCTCAGTGGCGCTCCCCAATGGGTAGTTGACCTCAGAGAGCTGTCAGAATTGAATTGCTGTCAAAAGTGCCTATGGTCATCCACCTGCTTAGCCTAAAACCTATTGTTACTGGCACATCCCGCTAATTGGATCTGAACCTAATAGAAATTGCCCGTGTGTGACTTTGTAATGGTTAATGTCGTACATTGAATTTGAATGCTGTCTAATATGACGTTTCTTATATTGTGTCCAGCCCCTGGAGCAGGGGATTGGTGGCAGTTTCACATCTTGGCCATTTCCTATCTAGGCTGATAGGAAAAAAGCAATCCAATTTCAGAAAGACAAGGGGTTTGAGAATCCACCTGGGACGCTGGCAGGTCTGAAAAGGTCAACCAGCTCTAGATATAGCAGAATCTCTGCGAGGGGGGAATGAGTGGATCCGGGCTGCAACATGCATACAGAGGTCAACAGGAGGAAAGTCACATTCTGGTTAGTATTCTTAAAAAAAAAAAAAAAAAAAAAAACATGCATGGAATCAGTGTCTGATCATGATTTTTCCAACCAGGATTAATACATACATTTATTTAACTTGCACTGGGAGCAAAAGGGTGGACTGATTTTGATTTGTTCACCTTGTTCATATTAAATACCAGCAACTCGGATCCTGAGCAGACAAGGACAAAGCAAGACAAGCAGCCGCAAATAGTTTTTCACCCAGTGACATCAGGGAGAAGTGACAAAGTATTTTCATCTAAGTCGTATTTATTCCAAACATGCTGGCACTCACCCTAAAATGTATTGTTTTTTATGTTCAGTAAATTGTTCACTCGTTTGTTAGTACAAACAAAAGTGGTTATCAGTTAGGAGATTACGCAGGAGGCTGAATCACTCCTGTGACCATAATGAAAGTCAAATAATGCCCTCTTGGGTATCACTGGAAGATTACATCTCCTGTATATGTGCGTGTGTTGATGTTGATCACTTTTTTGAACTGCGCTGATCGCATGTCGGTTTGGAATTAAACTAAATGTGTAAAATGAGATTTATAACCGCCGCTTCTCGGGTGCGGAATAATTCTGACTGTGGCACAGCCCAGGAATGAAGCCCGCAGTAAGCCATAACTGTCAAACCCAGAGTTACAATCACTTCCCTAACTGCGAGTTGCAGCCTGTATTACACAGTTCATAGGTTACCTGTCACAAGGATGACAAATGCTGCTTCCTCTCCCTCTCTACTCCCACCATGATCCGAGGGGTGGGTGATGTCAACAAGGGATAACTGACAACTGAATGGATAAAGCAGACATTCGCGCTATCCAATAGCCATTATTTTCCAAAGGATGAGGTGGTAAAAAAAAAAAAAAAATCAGAAGTTGAATTTGTTAACAGGAATCCAGAAAGCTCTGCAGAGGTTTTCGTCAGACTCAAGACACTTCAAATATGACTTGACTACAGGGCGTGTTTCCTCCATCAACCATCCTGAAATGTTAAACGGGTATGTTTACCCCTGGTCAGCGGGACAACAATCACATCTGTCCACTGGCTACAAAAATAAATACGCTAGTGACAAGTGTTTATGTGCTAACAGCGGAGAAACTCAGAGAATGGGTCCTGGCTGGCCTGCGTTACGTATCCACCTGGAGAGATTATAAACTGATGTTGCAATGCAGAGGACGGTCACATTTGTCAGGTGACCAAAACGCATCGAGCCCACCAGCTGCATGACGTGCGGCACTTAACGGGAGATGTTTGCGGCAGGCTTTCCCATTTTCAAAATGTATATGATGTCCAATCAATCAATATAATCTCACCTCGAGATTACCATCACTTTGAGCCAAGGTTAACCTCAGCTCTCTGCCTGATACATAAAGCTGAATTAAATTGCAAAAATAAATAAATAAATGAATAAAAGTCGCCGAAAGGCTTTTGCAGCTGCGATCACGTGTCCGTGATTTCACGTTTCTCCTGCGCGACTGTTCCTGGTGGGGTCGCGTGGCACCTTTCAATCATTCTGCCACTGTGACAGGGAACCTTCCACCCGGTGGCCACGCACATCCTCCTCCCTGGGCTGCCTCCATTAAATAAATTGTGCTGTAATAATCTCTTAGCTCCTAACATTGGTGGATGAGCACAGCGGTCTATTTTGATTACCCCACTTTCAGGCCCAGCCAGAACCGTCTGTAATCCCCGTGTTTTACCCTCACTACATTAAAGACGGAATTATTTAATGGACACAGAAAGGAAAAGAGTGTCATCCATCCTATGTAGGTTCAAGGAGCTTTTTGCCTCACCTCACTACGTAGATTAGGACTGTAGGACAAGAAGATGGATCATCCTAGCGCTCTGAACTCATTTTGTGCATTTTCGTTAAAACATTTTGACATGAAAACTGTGAAAAAACATTTTAAATAAGGCTCCAAATGAGGAGGCTTAACATTCCTCCACAGCCTCTCCTTGACCTCTGTGTAACTCTCACCCAGACTACGACTCCTGCCACCGCCACAAGGAGGGGGAATCTCCCTTGTTCCAGCCACGTATGTCGCTACATCTCATTTTTCAATAAATCCAACCATGAAAAGCCGGAGGCCCCCGGAGGCCCAAACGAATCAATAGCAAAACGTACTCTCAAATCAACCGTAATCAACCCGACTGAAATGGAGAATGCTGTTATTTAATCTGATCCAATACATTCATGAGCATAATACACACTGATACGCACGTGAGCGCACGCTGATACAGTAGGTGCAGTGTTTCAATTAGAAATCCGTAGCTGTTGGTGACGGCTAATGCTTCATAAGTGCCGTAAATCTACGGTGCACGGTTTTTAAAATAAAATGAAACTATTTTTATATCTCGGTATGCTGATCAAATTAGAAACCGGTTAAACAGAGGGCAAAAGGCAATGTTTTCTCTGCAAAATAGGAAAAAAAAATTACAAGAAAACGCATCAAAACCCTAAGACGTCTGTTCAGAGGATTTATTTTTGCTGCTGTTTAGTTAAGTGTCTTTTGGGAAACAGAACTGGATGAGCAGGACGAATGAAAGGCTCTTGCAAAAGTGGACTTTAGGGAGGGGGTGGAAGGATGTTTCAAGGGGATTTTAATGATTGACAGAAACTGCACGACAGCCGACCCCCCCCCCCCCTTCCCCTGATAGCATTGGCAACGCAGTTCTAAAGCTTAGTAGAGCCTTCACTGTAAAATAAATAAATAAATAAAAGTTTTAATGTGCGACATCTCCTTTTCCATCTCTCCAGGGAAATGTGGAAGACTTTCCAACAGATGTGTCCTCTGGGCCCTGAATCACAAGATAATTAAAAGGCTCTTCACGATCACAGGGCTGCATCCTAATATTCGCCTCATCATTTGTCGAGAACTGTGCACAATGCGGCCGCAGTGACAGAATCCACTCAAAGGGCTTTATGCAAACAGGTAAAATACAATAATAATAATCACCTGGTTTTCCCGACGTGAAGATAGAGGACGCATTCTTGAGCAGACAATCATTCTGCCAATCAAGCGGCGCCATATTCTATCAATAAGCATTTTTATCAGGCTCCATTTATGTCCAAGGACATGCAGCATTGATATGTCTCGGCACAAGAGCTTTTTAAATAAAGTCCCATTGTCATGACTGAGGGAGGTAAACTTGCAGAGTAGATAACTATCAGAAGCATACGCGGCAGAACGGGGCAGAGGGGGCTGTGATCTTAGCATAAATTGGCCAACAAATCCTATCAAAGCCCCTCCAGATATTTGATGGTCACCAGGTGTTTCGGGACAGTGACAACTGCACACGTAAAAACAATCCGTATCAGTGAGGCCAACTGTTTAGTGCTTGCTTCCTTTTTGGTGGGGTGGCTTGTAGATTCTGTTTAACTGACCACATCTGCTCGCCGGGAAAGGCTTATTGAGAATCGAAGGAGACTGTTCGTCTTCGGATCTGGAAACGACGCAGTAGATTGGATTATGATGCCATTTTTAATCTGCCTTTTCCCCCTCGCAAGATATTGCCCCTCCCCTGCTTCTTAGCGTTATACAAAACTTGACAAGAGGAGATTTTGCTGAGTTCTGGCGCGGTGATGACTCTGTGATTCCTCGTGACACTCTAATTTGAGCTTATGGTGCCAAAGCTTTGATGCAGACATGGGAATAAAACTTTTAGTCACAGGGACCCGTCTTTTCTCGGGGGCCCATTAAAGTGTCCCGCTCATCCCCTTGTGTGCTTTAATTGCAGTCGTCTTGTCCTGTGTCTCTGATCCTGATTTTGGAGGATGCTGGAATATCGTGTTCCCTCCTTCGCTTGAAAAAAAAATAATAAGCTGCGTTAACTCCCTAACATGTCGAGTCATTTCTTTCCAGAACGGCAAATAGGTTCCACATATTATTCGAGACATGTTAATTATGATAACTGGTTCCACAGATATTGATTTCCTCATTTGCTTAAATCATATTCAAATGGAAGTATTTGTGTTTTCATACTAATGAAAGAGAAATCTGTGATATCCCATGCAGAGTTCACAGAAGCCCAGGCTCAGTGTTTTTGCTCTCCTGATTGAGTGCCACATCTGTGGTTTTAATTGTAGTGTTGAGCGATTACAAAATCATAGAGTTGAGTGCTCGGACCACAAGCTAACTGTTCTCAGATTGTCAAAATGTTTAATTACGGTAATATACGATCTCTACCCTCAGACACCAAACAAGTGGGAGGCCAACCTCATTTTATAAATCTCTTTCTCTCTCTGTGCAATTTAATTTATCTATTTATGTTGGTTCCGCTTCACTGAGGGTCACACGTGCATCTGTTTCATTGAGTGCGGCGTGGAGCAGAGTGCCCGCTTCAGTGTCTTGCTCAAAGACACTTAAGATCCGATGACCAGTGCCAAATCTCTGACCTTTCACTATCAGGACAGTCTCCCCAAGCCCCCAGTCACCCTTCCTCATGACATTTAACACAGTGAGTAAAAGAGCAGAGGGGGGCAGAGGCAACACAACCAACTGGGAGGAGCGGAACGAAAATGGCAAACTGTCTAATATATACACAACCACACAGATCTCTTAGGCTTGAGAGGCTCGCACTGCCTTCCAGATTTCTGCTGAGGAGACCCTGGCCAAATGCTGTACGCACGCAGTCAGATTGTTCATGCAGAATGAACTAATCAAAAACTGGAAACATGAAACAACAGAGCAGATTCCGTGAGTGAGCTGAATAAAATGTAAAGGTTGGCTGGCATTCATTTCTTCCTTGTTGCATATTTCTACAGCTCACTCACACACACTCAGGTTGATTTAAAAAAAAAAAATCACAGCAGCTTTAGAAATACGACTGAGTAGTTCAGCTTAAATGTAAATCACCAGAAAACATCCAACAGTTCCACATAAACACATCGAGGTCAGACATCTTGAACGCACTTCTAATGGCGAGTTTCTACAGTCACATGCCATTACGCCATCCCAGCCGAACACACGCGGCGGGCTATACCACATTAAGTGACGTGCATGACAAAGACAGTCTTTTTATCCTTTCGCAGCAACTCCATCTTCTGCATCATGTCTACATGATTTACATGACGTGTGGTAGCCGCACTAAACTGAACGTGGACCAAATGGCAACGTTCACACAGCTCGTAATGAAATAGCTTTGCTTGAATTATTAAAGTAGATGATTTAATTAAAGCCAAGGTTCATTACCTACCTATACCAGCTTTGAATTGATTTTTTTCAAAATTTACTTAACCGGACGGATTCACTGAAACAGATTAAAATCTTTTTAAGAAGCCCATACAATAATCACGACATACTGCACATAAAGGCAGCGTGCACATACAGTATCTTGTTCCCATTAAAAGCCCTGTGTGACAAGCACTCTAAAATCTAAAAAGCAAGGATGAAGGAGCTTACAGACAGTCTTTCTTATCTGTTAAGAGACTCCATGTGGCATGAATCAGAGGGAAACGGCCAATAACACACTCAAGGGCACTAACAACAGAGAGGAGTCTTCGGACCAACAAAAGAGTGCTTTCTCTGACTTTCTCCATTCTGGTTCGCTGCTGTAGTTTGCCACCGGAATACGCAACGCTATATGTAACGCAGACACGACGGTCATTACAGAATTGCTCTTGATCCATTAATCAAATTGAATTCAATTAAATTGATGTAATCCTGTTGCTTTTTAAAATATTATATATAGGAGAGGAGAAAATCAATATGTAAGCTTGCTGTGGCTTATGTGGAGCGAAGGCCTCATCATTCACTCTTATCAGTCGCCTGCAAACAGATTTTCTCAAAACGGGGAGAAGAAGAAACCGTCTGAAGAGATTCAATTACGTATCCATTTGGACAGCATCTTCTACACAGTCCTGGGTACACAGCCCCAATTAGCAAATACTGTGTCATCTGTGTGTCTTTCCATAACACTATACGGGCCTCTGGAGTAATGTGTGCATACACTGAAACTAATGAATATAATTCCTCTGTTGTGTTACTGCACTGCAAACCCCTTGATAATCTATAAAACAACTGATAAATTATAAGATTTTTTTTTTTACAGCACATTAAAACATATTCTTAACTTTGTAAAATATTATCTTTCACCGTGAGGTGTGTGTGATGAAGGTGGGACACAACTCACGAAAACAATGAATGGATTCTCCTGATGAATGGCCCAAAAAATATCTAGGCCTCTGCAGGCATTGACGTTAATGTGAGGCTCCGCTCTGAAAGCTTTGTTGTTTACTGGGGAGCGTGTACAAGGTGTCTAAATTTACCTGAAATCACTGTAGGGGTGAATTATCCAAAATCCGGCGGATTTAACCCGCTCTTGTTCCCTCTCAACCGCCTTCTCACTTCCAAACATCCTCAGGGAAAACTTGTTGACCCCCGGCTGAAGCATTGCTCCCAGCTGCCTGTGTATGAACCCAGCCTGATATAATCTCTCGTCGTCCGGCAGAATCTGATCAATGCCGTCCAACTTTATAAACCCCGACTGCTGGTCTGGAGAGTCGTTCTGGGCGCCACTGTCGCCGCTGGCCCCCTGCGCACCTTGATCCGCCTGCCCGTCACCGATGGCTCCAGGGGGGCTCTCCTCGCTCGGGGTGACATCCCCCTCGGTGATGAGGCGCCTCTCCTCCGCCGAGTCCGAGTCGTGCACATGCCGACTTGTGATGGACGAGAGGCTGCCTCGAAACCTCCGGCAATCTCCGTTTGAGCTGGTCTTCATCGGTCTTCCTATGTCCGTCTCCATGATCACAGACTCCCCACTTTTGGTCTCGCCGATGCCTTTGCAGCTTCCCCCAGAGGTCGGCGACGGTGACGGTAGAGGCTTCATCCTAATACTCTTCCTCCGGGTGTCCTTGTCTGCGTCTTCCCCTTCGCCCATTATGGATGCTTTCTGTCCAATGTGCTGTGGCAAACTGTAGAGCCTTTTACGCATGGAGGAGTGCAGCCTGTCCATTATGACATTGAGACGCGGCGGAGAAAATGAAATGTATCCAGACTGTTGGGCTTGTAATGTTGCGATTGTTGCCACCAGCACCGCGCTCCCTATCTGTCTGCGAGAGCGATCAGTCTGGAGCTAATCTGAATCCCTGAAAGCCTGCTGCACATGACATGGACCGCCGTGGCTCCACTGAAACTGAGGAGAGACACTCTTTTTCATCATTAGACTATACCTGACAGTCTGCATGTGTCCTCACGCACAGCCTGGGCGGTCCGCTTGGCCACTGCGTCCCCTATGTGCATCTTTGTGCCGCTCAGACATTGTGCGCAAAAGTGGAAAAAACTGCTTGAAAGTCACCTTTGCGTGACATGTGAGAGACGTGCCGACGGACGGCGATGAGGAGACCGGGGAAAGGTCACACACGACGGAGGATGCTCTTTTCACCAGACTCCTTGCCAGCTGCCGCGAAATAACGCGACACAATCACGCAAAAATACAGTAGAGCATTCCAGGCACCGCTGACATCACTGATCCATAGTCGGGGTGCGTTTTGGTGAATTGTGAATATTCATGATGCTGATCTATTGGGTTGCCATAGGAGCGAGAACTGCAAATAAGCTCAGCCCACCTTGTTTAAAGGGGAATGCTCTTCCCATTCTTAAAATGCCCTGCCGTTTTCTTAAGTTAAGGCTACAGGTAGCAACGCCGGCCCATTGTTAAATCCCGCCGTGGGCTTCACTTGGAGAAAACAAGCAGCTATCCCTATCATCGGTCTGATTGAATGCGTAATTTGCGCACACAAACACGGCCGAACCAATGGCAGGTCCGTTTATAAATACAAATTGTTGGTATGTGACAGGATTCTCAAATGGGAATAGTTAATACACACACTGATTATATTATTTGTCCAGGCGTTTATAAAATGGCTTGATCCCAAATTTATACGGTTTAAATGAATACATTTTAGGATAGTAACACAGACATACAAACAGTGTCGTGTGGATGTAACAACTGGGGCAAATTATTTTAAGAGTAAATCCCGTTTGTGTATTTTCTTTGGCTTGTTATTGCTTTATCTAATCGTATGACTGCAGGCGAATCTAACCTTCCCTGTGAATGGCACGTCTGTGGTTTGTCATTCATTCATAATTCCCTAAAAAAGGGGGACGAGTGTCACTGCAAGCACATTATTTACTTTCTTATCTTCAGCTCAACCGAGATGAAAATGCATCCATTTAGGTTCAAAAACACAGCCTGCTACTTGTTCCTAGAACATCAGGAAATGCTATTTTTTGTTTCATAAAAAAAAAAAAATCTCAAAAAGATGCTTGGCAAAAACATTGTGCACCGACAATGAAAGAAATTCTAACAAGTCTAGAGTCACTATTTGTGTGTGATATATAATATTTGTGTCAATTAAAATGGTTCTCTTGTAAAGAAATTTTAGATTCAGTTTCAGTCAGTCAGAACTTTTGTAACTTCTGTAATACAGTGAAGACAATAAAGTCTGAGGTGTTAAGACGAACAGAATTCTGAAATTAAAAAAGCTGAAAGTAGATTTCTTTTAGGAAGCATTTTTATTGTTTTTTCTTCTTCAAAATGAATGAATGAATGAATCTGAGCAACAAAGGAGCCACTATGAAAACATAAAAGTTGTTGGCATATGACAGGCTTCTCAAATGACAAATAAATGCAATCCTCTTTGTCCAACTATTTATGACACTTTTTGAGCTGATCCCAAACCACTTACAGTTTAAATTAATTAATTTTGGAATTTCATTAGCCTGATGGCATAATTGCCCAAGCCATATTTGAACATTTTCCGAAAACAAAACAAACCAAAAAAAACACAAGTTTTAGCTAGCACATTGTATTGCAGACATTTATTGATATTGTATCAGTGTGTCAAAAAATGACTTAGGCAATTATGCTATTAGCCTAACGGTTTTAAATTAATTAGTGAAAAGCAGCGTTTTGTGAATGGTTGCTCCATTAAGGCTTAAATGATGGAGAGTAAACCCTATTTGCAGATATTTCCCTTTGCTTGTCACCGTTTTCCAATTCTGGTTTCACTATAGCCTACTGTACTACGAGTAGTACTTTCATTGTGAATGGTGAGAGGAGAAGAGTGACACTTTCACTGCAAGCAGATCCTTTACCTTCTTATCTTCAGCACAGCTGAAAGAAAAATTCATCCATGTTTTATAAACGCTGCCTAATGCTTGTTCCTACACACGCCTAAAACATCAGGAAAGGCTCATTTGATCAAAAATGATGCTATTAATGTGCAATATGTGTTATTTGTGGTAATTAAAATAATAAATTGAAGAGATAAGTGACACAGAAATGCGAATCGATCACTGGCAGGTTTCACAAGTAGGTCATAATTATTATTATTACAGTGATTAATGCAGCCTTCTATATGGATGAAATGTCCAAGGTGTCGAAAACAAAAAACGTCACTTTGAGTGAGTATGTGAATATATATGTGAAAATGCACTTGATGAAAGTCCTCGCAGAAATTTTCATTTAATTCACTAAACATATTCTCAGGAGCCCATTTCCAGAGTTTTATTAATGAACCTTTTACTGTCTAGATTTCAAGAGAATGAGAGAGAGCGAGAGAAATAAATGGAAAGTAGCCCATGGTGAGCCGGCAAAAGATAACTTGAAGCTGTTAAAAACCACACAGAGAGCCTCTGAGTTAATGTGTCTATGTAATGGAAATGCCAAATTAATTTCCAATTTCTACAGTAATGGAGAGACAGTGATACGGTTAATATTGGCCACAAGAGAGAACTCGCAAGTTTGTGTTTAATTCTAGAACATCGTATCAGTTAGTTGTGTTATAAGATCACGGTTAAAAGACCACATGTTCCAGTACATGCAAGGAAAGGGAGAGATGTTCACCTGGTTAAAGTCGGTAACCCTGTCAAATCTATCTATTTGTGTAGTCATGGCTATGGTGACCCAGTTAGGTTCGGGTAGCAATACCTCTAGCTGCCACTAGGTGGAAATATAACACAAAGATTTCTCGTTTAGTTACAAACTAGTCAGTATTTTTGGACTGCTGCATCGATGTCATGGCAATTTCAGCAATGAGTGTTGATTTAGAAATGTCTATTAGCGGAAAATTATTTGACTCCTCACAATCATCTGATTGAGAACATCACATCTAATTTTAGGAGCAAAAATCCCACTTAAAGAGCAGTGGTACTGAGATAAATATGCAATAAATTGCAACATTCGCAATTCAACCATTGTGCTTATTGTACTTATCCCATAGCTCACTATCTTAAATCACATTACTCACTTACTGTATATTGAAACTGTGTTTCTCCCTCCCTCAGCAAAGCAGCAAAACGATCAAAGACCTTCTCACTGAAATCCAGCATGTCTGCAAGATAACCGTCTGTTCTAGCGAGCTAGAAAAAAAAACAGGACACAGACGGCAAAGCAAGTTAGTGCACACCCTGCTGAAACCCATTCAGATAGCAGTGTCTGCAGTTTGAAATATATAAAAACTTCCTTAATATGAAAGTCTATCGGACCCATCGGGGGTTCGGAGTCATGAGGCCAAAAAGAGGTCAACATGTCAATAATAGTGACAATCACTGAGAGCTCGCTTACGACTGTGTTTGTATGTGGTATCAAAAAAATTCATTCTTTACCCCTTTGGCAGTGAGTTGTCTGACCAACCAAATTAGTAAATCGCTCATGCTTTTGAGAGTGTGTAGTCATGTAATGTGGTTCCGTTGCTCTGTGCTTTAACGTCAAGGCAGTCTGCCCTGTGTGACCTTGCTGATAACAGTGGTTATTTTATTGACAGCGGGAATATGGACTAAGAGGAATTAAGCTTCTCTGAAAATCTCTGCAGAGAAGGGCGATGTGTGTAACTGCAGGTCATAAAGGCTTGCAGTTAGTCTGATGTGCACACCTCAAATCTCAGCTAAGCGTGATGTGACGAAGCAAGTTGACTCACTGACTCCTTTTAGTAGGGAAGTTCTAATCACAAACAGCCACATTCACCTACACGTATAGCCAGGAAAATATAATCCCAGCTTCAGAGGACGCATCGACATGAATAATGTCGTAGCCTGTATTCACAATACCAGATCCCTAGAACACGTACACCTACGTGGAGTGCAGCCATTAATTATACGCCATTATAATTAGCAACACAGGAACAGCTCACCAGATTCTTAAGAGCAACTCAACACCACTGTAATCTCAAAACTGGTGGCACGTACTCACTCTGGAAATTAAGATGCAATTTTTATGTGTGGTTTCAAGCAAAATGACAGTGAGTTCACTGTACTCCAATGGCCTCCACAGTCACCAGATCCCAATTCAACAGAGCACATTTGAGATGAGGTGGAACGGGAGATTCACATCATAGATGTGCAGCCGACAAATCTGCGGCAACTGTGTGATGCCATCATGTCAACGTGAACCAAAATCTCTGGGTAATGTTTCCAACACCTTGTTGAAAGCCACGAAGAATTAAGGCAGCTCTGAAGGCAAAGGGGGGTCCAACCTTTTACTAGCAAGGTGTACCTAATGAAGTGGCCGGTGAGTGCATATTCTGTTGCAATGCACAATATATATGAGCATTTCGTGACTGAAAGCTATAAAATGTATAGTTGTGGCGCCCTATCTATCTATCTATCTATCTATCCATACTGTACCTACAGACAGATGCACCAGTCTGTTGGTCCTGTCGTGGAAGTTGAAACTCGCTCAGGAAACAGCAAAACAAACAAACAACTTGTCCGTTGGAAATGGCCACCAGTCAAACATGGAGACTGAAACGCTACGGACGTTTTATTCCGGCCTCTAGAGGGACAGGGACAAATCCCTGGAAGGTGACTAGTGTTCATTTCAGAGTTACGCTAGTTAGCTAGCTAGCTATGCAAGCGAAGCTATGCTATCGCTAAGGTAACTTAGCTTAATTTAGCGCCTAACTAACGACATTTTCCGGTAACAGCTGCTGTCATTTCAGGCGTGTCGACTCATTATGGCATAGATGTGTGCTTACACGCGACATAAAACACTATGTCTATAATGTTAGTGGAGATTTTACTTGATACTAACCTGTTAGCTTTAACGCTAGCTAACTCGGTCGGTGGCTCAGCCTGTTTGTTGATCATAAAGGCGGGTCGTTCTTTTATTTATTAGGCCCCCTCATAAAACCATACACGGGTATTTACCTACCAACCTTAGATGCAATCGATTTAAATACGCGACTGCAATCATTTTAATTCTGCTTTCATTCTGGGTAAACTTATTATGTGTCCGTTGTATTTTGAGTCATAACCAAGTAAACATAGTTTGCTGTTGTTTTGTTGGCTGCTTTATGTCCAATGCAGCGAGACTGAAAATATGCACTAATTTGGACATCTAGGACATTCCTAGTAAATTATTGTGCACCGTCATAGAAAAATGACAAACTACAGTAATTTATTTATGACTGTAACCACATTCCCCATCATAAATTAGTTTCTGGTTATAGCGCCTTAGGTTTGCTACCTGAGGTTGAGTATAAACGTCAGTTTAAGTGGGTTTTAGGATATTATTTAGGATGAGGCATTTTATTAGCTGTAATGAAACAAATCTCCAGAAATAAAGTGAAAATTGAACAGTAGCTTAATCAAAATGTGTGTGTAAGTATCATTGACAACAAAACATCTCACAAATACCGGTAGCTTAAATAATATCAGAAACCTTTGAATGCAAAGTCAGCATGTGGCTTGGTAATGTTTGAACATATTAAACGAGACTACACTATGTTGAGGAAAGCATGTTTATTAAATGTACAAAAAAAGCAATACTGTTCTTTAAATTGTAAACATACAATTTTCCAGGATAGTGGAAAAGTAAATCTTATCATACTGCGTTATAATAATATCCTTTTGTTTGTTTGTTTGTTTTTTGCCAGATTAACATGTATGACAACAATATGGTGGTCACTGTGTGGATCTTTATGATCTGCTAATGTCACACACACTGTTATTCAGCTTCTTACCATGAAATTATTTTGAGTTGGACAGTCGTGAGCTGGGAAGATATATTAAAGATCTGGGTGCCGCACCAAATCAGGAAAACAAATCCTTGTGACATTGTCTTTCATTCACTGCATCAGACTCTAGATGGCAAGCTGGAGCTGTAAATTTAGTGTGGAGACGGGGATGAGAGGCTGTGAAACTGACATATACCTTATCTTATACAGTGAAGCACATGATGATTTCGGAAAATATTGTGCAATGAAAATCTTTTTGTTTGGAGACAATCACCCATAAGACTTTCTCATTGCAGGATATAATGCACAGTTCAAGGCAGTTTATCAGACTAATTGTACCCAATGTTCTTTTTAAAATAACTTTTTAAGTAATTCTTCAACTGCACGGGGCATTTCTAAAAATATTCTACTGCTATTGTAACAGGATCATTTTATCAGTAAAAAATGCACATTTTTATTTTCACCAAGTACACCAGACTCATGCTGTTTGTATACACAGACCATTGTCGGGAAACCACTTAATTTAAATTGGTTCTTTTTACCAGATATTTGAGGCAAGGAAAAACCAACCTGAAATTGTCGTCACCATTGTGGAATCTGGATACTTGCTGGTACTGCAAGGACAAGAAAGCTTGGTAAGGACACTAGGACGCTGTGTTGCTAGAATTTGTTGCCCTCTTTGGGGTTGTCCCTTGCAACCAAGAGCTGAAGATAAAGAAGGTAAAACCTTATTTTCCAGCTCTACACTACACTGTATCATATTAATAATAAGGTTTTATTTGTACGGGACTTTTCAAATCTGCACTACAAAGTGCTTCACAGCAACATAAAACCCAATAAAACTTAAAATCTCAGCATTCTAAAAGAGATCACAGACTCAGCTGAACAGATTCCCTCAGGCAGATCATTAAGTAGCCGTGGGGCCACAGCTGCGAACGCCTTGTCACCTCCTGTTTTCAGCCAGGCTCCTTGAGCAGACACTAGACCTCTGTCCGAGGATCTCAAGGTACTTGCTGCTCTTCCAAATGGTTCATGATGTAGTCGAGGGCACGGCCATCAGGAGCTTAAAAAGTAATCAGTAAGATTTTAAAATCAGGTCGTACTTTATATATATTTTTCTTTGTGGTTGTGTAACTGATATTCCTTTCTCTAACCTCTTTCTTCACAGTTTATGAAAAATGTGAATTAACTTATTGACTACATTATTGATTCAAATTATAGACACACACAGCAGAATCTGTATTTTGTACAATATGAATATGAATCTTGAGAGATCAGAAAGGTAGGTCTAGGTCCTATGGTACGATGTAGGATGTTGTTATGAATTAAAATATGAAAAATGTATTTCCGATTCTGTGACTCCACTACTGATCTCAGGGAGGGCAAACTTATTTCCAGACAAACACACAGGTTGGTCAAGGACGGCATATAAAACAGCCTAAGTTTAGAAACCTGGTAGCCGAAGGATTAAAAGATCATCGGTTAACTCTCCTCTGGGGTTCGTAATAACGATAGCCTGAAGGCATCACTGTGAACTCGCAAGACAGGCTGGCTGATAAAACATTTTGTCTCTTTTTTTGTTTATTTGATTTTTCCAAACTGGAGCGCAAGTCTCTTTGTTTGACTTCAAGAACCCTGTACAGTATTGACAAGACGTTGACAATACTGTACAGGGTTTTCTTGTCCTTAACGGATAATCCATTGATCCAATATATAAACTTAAAAAATCAAGAGTAAACGTTGGTTAAAACTAATGCTGTTCAATTTCATCATCATATCGATTCTCTGTTGTCCTTGTTTAACGATACTCTCAATATAATAAACTGAAGATCACAGTCGAACTCTGTTCTGTTAGATATGAGTCTGTAAGACATATACATAGTCAAAATATATAGTCAAAATGTTAAGTCCCTGATACACTGAGATGCTATCTAATTATCAGCACAGTGTAAGTGTATTGAAAAGGTTTTACAGTGAACCTTTGCAAGAAATTCTGTAATTCAAATATAAAAATTAAAACTAATTCTGGCTATAGTTGTTGGGAATCGCTGCTCTGACTTTGGGAATGTGAAATATGTCATAGTTGTTTTTTCCTGAGGACTATGTGTGAATATAATTAAATACATCATATTACAGTAGTAAGACCATATCCTATGTATTCTATACAGGTTTAGACCCAGCAATCTGCTTTATGGATAAAGGGTGTCATTGATGGCCAAATAAAATATTCTGCCGAGGAGCCTGACATTTCTGCCCAAATCTGATGGGATTTGACTGCATTGTTTTGGGGTCATCCCAAATGTTATTCAGCGTTTCTCGCATATAGATTATTGTTGAGAATATTTTCAGGTTCAACTGCACAAAAAGCTAAAAAAAACATTTCAGGCATTCTTAACATTCTGAAACGTTTTACATGTTGCCGAAGTCGGACATTCAGACAATAGTTACATCTGCCCTGCAGACAACAGGAATTTGAGGGACGACTCAATGTCTCATTAATGGTGTTCTGGCAGGAGACACAGCTATCTTGCTGTGCCAGGTTGCCGAGCCAGACAGATATTCAGGTCAGACTGCAGAGAGCTTTCACTGAGGATGATAGACTGGTCTATTATAGATTGGTACAGTGAATGCTGCGGAACTTTTAATGCAAGGAGCTTAGGCCTATAGTTATGATAAGGTCTGAAAGAAACTTTTCGATTGTCTTTGGACGTATTCGAAGGTATTTACTGTTGTAGGGGGAATTAGCGTGTTACTGTGGAACCGTTTTCAGATAGTCCTAACTAATCAGGAATCACCCAGCGCAGCAAACCCACCTGTAATTGATTTCTATCTTGTATTTATTCTTGCTGAAAATGCAACAGATGGTGTCAATTTAAAGGTATAAAAAAAAATTACCGTACAAACTGTTTTAGTAAACAGTTGGCCCACTCTTAGCCATCAGGGCGGCTGATCTCTCATATATCTTCAGCTCGGTTGGAGCTTGCGACTGTGAAAGCCATAGAAAATGACTCAAAGGCGTTTTATTATGCTCATTAAACCATTATACCTTTAATGAAACTCGATATCCATGTGTTTTCCAGATGCAATGAATTTGTATATGCGGCAGAAAGTAAAGTTAGACAACCATAGGTTTTGTACTGCAGCCATGGTTGTTCTTGGCTAAATCAATAAGTTTGCAACGGCTGTCAGTTCAAAAACTGTGCATTATCCCACTTGGCGTGAAATGATGGCACTGCAGTGTGGCAGAGCATCCACTCCCTGGTTATTGTCAGGAGGAAACACTACTTGATATTCTTACGTTATAGATCAAAACACATGCACATTATCAGGCTATTGTTTGCTTGTTGTTTGTTTACATGCTTATGTAAATTAGCTTATCTCAAGCCCCAAACCCTAAGCTGTAAGGTTACTGAGTGAATAGAGACCCCTGCAGACAGTTTTGGGTAAGTTTTTCACTCTCGGGCTTGATAAAATCCTAACACTGACTTTTGTACTCGACTATGATCCAGTAATTTTCACAAATGAAAAAGTGGAAATCAATCTTTCACTTTTGTTTTTAGTGCAGTATGTATTTAATGTATCGACTTAAATTTTTTTGTTCCTGACTTCTAAAGGTGCTTATTTTCTTGTCTTTTCTCAGGATGCAGTCCCTTTGCATTGTGGCCCTGATTCTCTTAAAGTGCACCAGAAATCTGATAACCTAATATTTCGGCTTATTGTGAAGGTGAGTCATGACGCATTTTAATCCCAAAATGGGCAGTATTTACCTGAGGGTCCACTCTAATAGCATAACTCATTTTATGAGATGTAAGGCATTATATTCATTAGGCCTGCATTATAAAAGAAAGTAAAGTGAATTGTTTGTGTTTTTTTCTGACAAATGGCTGCCTCACACTTAAGTCCTGTCAACATAACATTTAAGCCTCCTTGTATGCGCAAGCTTCTTCTTTTTTCCCTTAATGAGAAGCTGATTTCACAAAGGAAGCATACAAAGCACAGATTGTGTTTTCATTGGCACCCTCTAGATTGACAGATACAGACTGAGTGTATTTGTGGATTTCTGCAGGGAGAGAGTCGCATGATGAGGATGCAGTTTGATGGAAGTACCAGAGCAGAGGCCATAAACGAGTGTTCAAGTGCCGTGGAAAAACTGATGAAATACGTGCCCGTCGCCACTCTGGATGACGCCACGCTGCACCCTAATCAGCCCCCCGCCAGGCTCCCTGCCTCAGCGGTACAGGTCGGCCAATTTACATTTCAGTAAATACACTTATATACCAAAACCAGCACTGACGCACAAATCTGTTGTTTTAAATATGACGCTCATAAAAATCCCCCAAAATAAGCCCACGGCAAATAAGTTGCTTTCTTGATGGCGAGAGTCTAGTATGTGACTGCACAATATATACTTTTTTTCTGCTTTAATCCTAATTGGTTGGAATTAGAACACGAGCAGAGTGCAGTAAAATTAAAAGGTATGTTAGCATAATATAAACTGCTGGAATATAGGTTATTATATAAGTATTTGTCACCGCTATTTATTTACTACAAGAGTAGTAGTAGTATTCGTGTCATGTGCTGCGGTCAGTTTCATCAACAGTGGCTGTATTGCCCCCACTAGATGGTGCTATTGACAACACTGTCCTCTTCAGATATTCAGAGGAGTGACACCACAGCTACAGTGAGGTAGAATAGAGAGATAGACCCTATACTATAATAAACCAGTCCCAGTGTAATATATAGCCTAGTGTATGCCCAACCCCAAGCATATATGCACAGTCAGCCAAGTAGAGCAGTAATATAATTTATGTTAATATTTATGAAAAATTGTTCAATAGTTCAAGTTCCCTAAGGCCACGTAGGAAATTAGTTCTTAATATTGCTTTTAATAATAAAAATGTAGTTGCATTAAAAATGAAAAAGCATCCAAAAGTATATAAGGTTACACTCTATAAATAACATACTGTAAGGACGAGATTGCTGTAGGTCGGTGATTTAGTTCGTCTTCATGTCACCTCTTATTTCTTATCAAACTTGAGAAAAATCGGACCACACAGTTATTAAAAAACTGGATTTCGGGCCAAAACCTACAGTCAGCTCTTCTGGGCGTCACAGCGTTGGAAACACGATAGACTGAGACAGGAGTGGACTCCACCACAGGGCTGCCTTTGACCTTTAGCGAACAGACACATTGAAGGAGTTCACAGTGAGGATGAAACGGCTCTGAGAGGTGGATGTCTTTCAATTAGTAATGAGGCCATTGATTGGTCTCTTAACCCTGTGGTTTCACGTCATGTTGTCAAATCTTTCCCCCTCCTTCTTTTGTGTGTCATTCTGTGTTGGCAGACTTGTCGGGATCAGGCCGTGGGAGTTGAGCCTGAGGTTGTCCAAGGATCTGTGTCCGTCAAGCGTCTCACCCAGGTATTGATTGGTACAGCCCACCTAAAGCTAACCACTAACCGCTAGCATCTACAGTGCAACATGTTTACCGTAAAGGAGCACAGTGGCTTTAATTTAAATTCACTTAAATGAAACCACTTATATTACAGGTGCTAACACAGGCTACTAAATCAGTTTTTGAGTTTACATAAATATTCTCTGGACCTCCCACAGCACTTCTTAGGAGAGGCTACTCTGACACTGCCTCATGTGTATCGTGACAGTTCTTTGGCACAAGGTGACTTGGAACCCATCCTGCGTGTCTGTCTGCTCGATCCCAGCTTTTATGCATTTGTGGAGAAGGTGGAGGCGGAGCTGAGGAAGATGCTTGAAGAGTAAATATTCTTAACAACAACTGAAGGCAGAAAGGTCAAGTCAGCACAGTGTTTTTTTCCTCTTATACAGTTTGTGTAGGCAGTGCCTGGTGGTGGTGGTGGTGGTGGTGGTGTGTTTCTTGCAGGGCTGCTGCTGTTATTTGCACTGTTGTTAGGCATTAGTCGTTATGGTGTGTGGCCCAAAGAGGTTGCCATGAATGGCATTAAAGCGCGTGGTTATTTGCAAAAACAAACACATGAAAAAATCTGGATTCCTTTTTAAACTTTTTATTCAGAAAAAAAATATTGGTCTCACTCATATGTTTGATCGTGGCTATATACTCTGGTCCCTCAGTTCCCACCTTAATGCAGGTCCATTTCCACCGCAACACACACAGATACATTTTATTGAAAGAGGAGTCATGCAGCTACAGCAGTGAATTTCGCTAGGCCAGCTTCCAAGTGATCCCACAATATTAAAGCTTCACTGAGTCAAACAAACTGCCCTCCATATATCTATTTAAGAATACATATTGCATAGGATTATAGCCATGCTATACAGTTAAAGAGAGGAAATAAAAATAAAAATCAATCAATGAAATTGGGAAATATAAAAAAAATATTTTTTGTTTTTTACAGATTTCCTATCATTTGAACACTCATACTTCAACATATACAAGACACCTAAGTTTACCCTGGAAAGAAAATAAAAATAATACACATCATTTTTGTTAAGATATTTAAACATACAGTAGTCATTTTCTGTAAGCACTCTCAGTTAAATTTAAATACTGCCAGACATTGAAGCCCTTGCTTCACAATAAAAGTTCTGTTAAAAGTAGACTTCTTGTCACAAATCAAATATAGTTAAATGACCATGATATGCTGTACAAATTTCAAGAATAAAATTATATATATGTATATATATATGTGTATATGTATATATATACATATATATGTATATGGGATGACTCCATAAAAAACATAGATCATTTTGGATGCAAAAAAAGCCACACGAGGGATAACAACAGAAAATGTCTATTCTGAGTATCCTATTGCGTAATTACCTTGCATGCATTGTACATGATATGTAATACAAAAGGGATCACCTCATTTGAGGACATGGTAAAATGAATAAAGGAGACATCAACAGCACATTAAAAATGTGTACACCTTTGTGGTGGTTTTAGTCATTATTCGTCATCCTGAAATCTCCACGTAAGACTGAATAAGGCATGCTTAAGACAGCCGTCATGTTCTTTTTGTTGCCAGTGTTATGCTGATATTGTTTCTCATAAACTGAGACAAGATGTGCTTTTTTCAAAACTGCCCCGGAGCTCCATCCAGCTCTGATACCGTCGTGTAGTCAAAAAATGCAGTTTAGACATCTCATCTGTGGAGAGAAAATCAAGAGAAGGCGTGACTATGGATAATCCTCACACTGGGTTCTATATTTAGCGCCCGTCCTCTACAACAATGTCTTACTTGAGTAAATTGCTTATTTCGTATTCCTCTGGCGAATGTTTTTGTCCTTGTGGTTGTTTGTTGAATTTGTTTTCCTGGGAAAGAAACAGTTATGATTTAGTGACCTATTGGTAACAGACATCAAATCGCAGCACAGACTATTTCCTTATAAAACTAGTTATATACTCACATAGGTCCAACTGGTTCATCATCTGACATGAAGAAAGAAAAGACATAGCATGGGTTAGTTAGATAAAGACAACGAGAACATGTCTCTGTTTTGCATGTTTCAGCACATTTACCGCAAACAATAGGACTGTTTTTACAGTGTCTCATTTCCAGGCAGCTATTGGCTAACTATCATTTCAGTATGTTGTGAAAATCAACTATCAGAAACCAGAAATTTGCTGCAGACAAGCATCAGCCTGGCACCAGTGAGCACCTGTATTGTATGCGTCTGAAAGCACAGACCTCCTTAAATACTTGTGCGAGCGGTAAAGTGGTGGACTGTCTGACACCAGAGACACGGGAGACTCAGCTGGTGAACAGCTTGCATTTTGTATGCATGTATGTATAACATTTTCCGTTTGATGAGCAGAGCCGGAACAAGTGCACCAAGCAAACGCAGGCGGTAGCTTCCTAGAAATGCTTGTGGACACTAACGGCTGAACCCATTCAGTAAAAAAGGAAAAAAAAAGTCAGCCGTGACATATTTGGAGTAGAAGGGCTGAAAAATGTGTCACGGTCCCTTTAAAGAGCAGCCTTACCACCACCAAACATCGTAAACTTAACCTCGCACGCCATCTGATCTCATGAGGTTCCTGTTCATTTCAGGCTGAGCATATGTGTAGGAGGCTTACAGATGGCGCACTTAAAACCATCTTTTAATTACACGCAGCGATTTCGTAGTGGTTCTGAAAGGGCCTGCTACACGTAGTATTACTCACTTGGCATAAAACAACATGCATCCCCTCCGGAGGTTACACCCATTCCTCACAATGGTACATGAAAATATGCATTTTTTAAATTAGCATTTTCCCAACAGGACAAACACGTAAGTCACTAAAAGGCAGTGCATTTATATTAAAGGCAGTGGAAGAGGGGCATGTGAATAGTGGTGAGTAGTGTTGCACTCAGTGAAAGGTTAGTTAGAAAACCACACATTGACAGGGTGGTTGGTGTTTTGCATACAGATGAAATGTGTCAACAGGTAAGTAACCAGTCACAGTGAGATACTTTCCATGCAGTTATAACTCTGGGATAAGCAGCATTAGCAGCATTCCATGGCATTAAAATGCAGCAGATTATGGCAGTTAAAATGTCAGACAAAAAAAACATGGCCCTGTGAACACTCTGAGGAGGAACATCTGTCAGCATAGACCACCGTTTTCACACCTCATATGTACAGTGTACGCCACAAAAGCTATGTTTACTATTTATGGGCTTTGCAAGCACAATAACAGATAACAGATATTTACTGTGTGAGATTGGAAGTCGCACACCGACGGTAATCACTGTAGCACATCAAGTCGGACTGAATTTGAGTGGCATTAAGGCTTCGCGAAATGCGGACTGGCGTCTGTATCATCGAATGCATTAAGTGAGCTGCTGTTCAGAAAATCATCACACAGCAAATTCTGTAATTTTAGCCACTGGTTTCAAAAACACAGGATAGAAATGTCAGCGTCTGCATCAGAGCCTTTGGCAGTGGAGTGTAACAGTGTTCAAACACAGCTAAGCCATCAAGAGACCAGAATTCATAATGCACGCAGACAGGGGCCAAAAACCTCCGGGAATACGGGATGCTAAAAGGAGATTTTCGTGAGGACTGTGCATCATGAGCCGCGAGTCCTTGTTGCTGATTTGAGCGGCATAAAAATGGCAAATATAATCTACCTTAATCGCTTCATTTTTTTTTTTTTTTTTTTTTTTTTTACAGTAGATTAAACCAAACTAGAGGCCTTGCAGAGAGCTTACCTATGCTGTGTGACTTGTTTATGAGATGCCAGTGGGTGTATGTATTTCAAGTATGTATTATGTCAGTTTCTTTTAATATAATTATTATGTAATTAAGAAAACACAACAGGTCACAAAAATGTGAAGTGACTACAAATCTAACTATTTCTGCATTTTAGATTATAGCTAGACTCACTATAGTGTTTTTTTGTCATTAAATGATAGTGTTAATTGTCATTAAATGATAATGTTAGTAATTAATATTATTAACAAACTTTAAGAATGGTTGCAGCTGACATCTTTACTATGACTATGAAATAATTTGAAACATCACTTGGCATCATGTAGTTGCAAATTATGTTTACACTCATTACTTGACTAATGACTGGATTGTGTAGCATCAATAAATTTGAATCCCATTAAATGATTTCTAGTGTGTCACCAGAACCCTTTCTGTGTGACTGTAAAGCTAAAGTGTATATGGAGAATTAAGAAGGAGAAAACTGTAACTACTTAATGTCACATTTTACTTAATAATGTTTTATTTTTTTTTCCTGAGCCAAATGAAAGGCTTGAGTGTTGCCAAGCAGGAGTGAATCACATTAGTGGGATGACTGTTACAGCTTTGTTTTGCCTGAGTTCGTGCTGTATTGAAAAATGAAAAACACAAAACCACACAAGCAGAGGTCAGACAGAACCTTTGGTGACAGCTTCAGGCCTTGTAGGCGTTGTTGTCTTGTCACATTCATATCATGGAAGTTGGTCTGACTTCTTTTGTTGTACAGAAATCTTGCGTGCGTTAAGTTATTATTATTAAGTTATTCTGTTGCTGTTGTATTTGTGATTCCTTTGTTTACGTTTGCATTCAGGATCGACAGGATTAGATTTCGATTTGGACATGTGGATACTCGGCTGGCCAAGAGAGCTGCAGCTCCAGGCTTGTTAGTAGTCAGTTACCTTTCTAATACCACAAGTGGTCTGAATAGAAGAGTGAGTCTGTAAATTACTTTGTAAAAAGAGGTTTTTATCTCTGTTAGAGGAGAACACTTTGTTTTTACAGACTGTTTAAAGCCGTGTTCTTTGCGAGACTAGATTGGTTTGTTTGTGTGTGTCGCTGTAAATGAAGGTCGTTCAAGCAAAAAATTTAATTCAAGAAAATATTCATTGTATTATCAGCATATGCTAAGGTCTACATGAATAAGGCAGCATTAATAGTTTAATATCTTCAACTGCATAGTTTTTTGAAAAATAATTAAGATACTTTACCCATGTACCCATTTATTAATAACAATGGCTTTTTTCTGAGTAATTATTAACCCATTTCATATTTTATGTGTTCAGCCTAATGGAAAATGAAAATGAATGGAGACACGTTTTCGTTTCACCACAGCTAGTTTAAAATACACTGCCTGGCCAAATAAAAGTTGCTAGATTCAACTAAGCAAAAAGGTACAAGTCACCGATTCGATAATTACTGCAGGGGCAATCATCTTTCAGCTGGCAATAAATTATTTAACCTCAACTGATGCAATGAGTAGCTTCTAATTTCTTAAACAACCATGCTGAAAGATACATCCCGTGGTTGTGGAAAAGATCTTAGTCTGTTTGAGAAGGGTCAAATCATTGGCATGCACCAAGCAGAGAAAACATCTGAGGAAATTGAAGCAGAAACTACTAAAAGTGGGTTAATGTCCAGAGCATTATTAAAAACTGGAGGGATAGTGGGGAACCATCACCGACTTCCAGGAAGAAATATGGTCGCATGGTGAAATCAAGTTAATTTAAGTGAAAGTAAGAGCTTTTCCCCATGTACAATGTGAAGGGAACTCAAGGGATTGGGACTGAACAGCTGTGTAGCCTTAAGAAAACCAGTAATCAGTGAGGCTAACCAGAAAAAAAGGCTTCAATTTGCTAGGGAGCATAAAGATTCTGGAGCAATGGAAGGAGGTCATGAGATCTGATGAGTCCAGATTTACCCTGGTTGAGAGTAATGGGGCATCAGGGTAAGAACCGACTGAAGTGATGCTCCCATCATGCCTAGTGTCTACTGTACCAGCCTGTGGGGGCAGTGATATGATCTGGGGTTCCTGCAGTTGCTCAGGTCTAGGTACAGCAACGTTATACCCAAAGAATGAGTTCAGCTGACTACCTGAATATACTGAGAGAACAGGTTATTCCATCAATTGATTTTTTTCTCCCCTGACGGCACAGGTATATTCCAAAATGACAATGCCGGGATTCATCAGGCTCAAATTGTGAAAGAGTGGATCAGGGAGCATGAGACATCATTTTCACACATGGATTGGCCACCACAGAGTTCAGACCTTAACCCCATTGAGAATCTTTGGGATGTGCTGGAGAAGGTCAATACAAGATATTGGTGAAAAAATAATGCAACACTAAACAGAAATAAATATTGTGACATTGCGAAAGCTTCTTATTGAAACAATGCCACAGCAAGTTGTAATCAAAGCTGAAGGCGATCCAACTAAATATTAGAATGTGTGACCCTTTTTTTTTGGTGGCAACTTTTTTTTGTTTGGGTTTTTTTTGGCCAGGCAGTGTAATTGACTGTGTTAATGTCCCATCAAAGATCATAAAGTTTTCGGATGGACTGTGGGCTTGTTAAAACATACAAACTGACAAAAAGGAAAAAGAAATCTCTTAAACCATGCAGGATCTCTCACTTACCACCCATTTAGATTATGTAGCCATTAGGAAAGAAGGAAGGGGGGAAAGAATAGTAACCAGTGAAGTTATATATTCTGACTGATATGCTATCACAAACAAAATTCTGGTACCACTGTCATTAGTATACGAAAATAACCATCTCTTTGAACGGTGAGCTGTGTCCCTGCCGTTGTTCCCCTAATGTGCTTCTATAAAGGTCAGATTTGCATGCGTCTAATACATGGCTTATATTTGACAATGCCCTTCCGCTCCTCTTTTGTCACACCAGACAAAAGCAAGGAGGCAAATCCTTTATTAGTCAATTGGCCACTCAAGATTTCTGACAGCGCATGCAAGCTCACAGTTTAAAGTTTACCTGCATTCGTAAGCAACCGTGTGACTTAACATCTGAAGGTGTTGAGTCATTTCTGTGCCTGCTGAATATTCTTATCTGACTAGAAAAAGTAAATCTTCGCTTATCAAAGAAAGTTCATTATTTGTAACTTCCTACTGCCTGCAGACAACAGAGAAAAAATCATTCTTACCGTCAAGGATGTCGTCTGGCCTCTTGCGTTTCTCGTACACAACGATGATGACCACCAGGATTATAATTTCAGCGAGCACACCCAGGAAGGGCCAAAGGGGCGCAAGATGGCTGCGCACTCGAAGTATAGTGGTCTTAGAAGTGTTTCCGATGGCATTACTGGCGTTGCATTGGTATACTCCAGGATCTGTGTTTATGTCCAGGTTTAGTATGTTGAGCTCCGTGTAGTTGTCTTTGTTGGTGATGAAGAAGCGTCCAGTGGAGTTGTCGATGTCCTGGAAACACAGTGACCATTCCCGTTCGGTTAATTACACTGAAAACACGCTCAAATTTCTGTGTCAGTTCTTAAATTGTAGTCGGTACCTGCACCAGGTAGGATGTTCCATCCACTTTATGCCACGTCCAGGTGGGATGTGGGTAACCAACGGATTTGCAGTGCATCGTGGCATTCTCCCCCTCGTTTTTATTTTCACTTCGCTTGTGGCCAGTGATGTCAGGTTTCGCTGGAAAAATAAAATGAATATAATGGATCATTAGCTGTGCTGGAAAGAGATACGACAGTCAAAGACATGATTTAAATCCTACCAGACAACACGAAGAAAAGCATGATTTGTAGTTGTGGCTGCGGTAGTGATTTCGTGTTGATTAGATGTCTAGGTAAGCGAGAGATCTCTGTAGCGAGGTCTCAATCACCGAAGTGGCTCAGCTGCGAGAATCTAACACTTCTTGGATATTTGCAAAGATCATTCGCAGCTTAGAATTTAGAAGTCCTTAATTACTAATTATTAGGGCAAATATGTCATGTTCATTAGGTACACTACTAAGAAATAATGTGCCCTGACGCAACAGTTCTGCATTAAATCTTATCTTCATGAAGGTTATAGCATTTATTGTTAACTGGTGGACAACGTGTTTTAGGCCAAATAACAAACACTTTTATTCTTCATTCAACCCAGTCTGACGGTGCCACAAACCACATCCTCCACAATGATCATACAGTTGACTCACTGCCTTTCTTACACTATTTTAACATAAACTGAACATTATAACAGCCCAGGTGGTCGATATAGTGCAGGACTGTTACATTAGAATGCATTCTGTTTCACTAGTGTACCTAATAAAGCAGCAAGTGAGTGTGTGTGTGTATAGACCAAATAACTGTATGACATTTCAGCACATTAGAGATAAAATAAACCCCTATATGAACTGAACGGAATTGAAATTAGCAGAACAGAGCTTTGCTAAGAAGAGGGATTAGAGCTTTCATTAAAAAGTGTCATTTTGAATTTTTTTTTTTACTATTTTTTTTTGTGAGCACTATACACCCTCAACCCAGCAGTGGGGAATATCATTCTGGTAGAGATAAAAAGCATTTCAATACAATTCATAATGAGGTCATGGAGGAGGGGTATCGGTATGATATGAGAGCTTCCAGATGTTCCTATTCAAAATAACGCCTCTGTGAGTTCCACTAAAGAGATTTTGAGCCAAAGAATAATAGTGAAAATTGGCTCCGAGTAACGAATGAGCCGAGACTGAAAATGAAACGCAGAGGTTATGAATTTCATGAATTCAGGCGTATGTCATAAAGCACTGGGCCACCAGTGGAACTCTTATTTCTCAAAGGTGTGACACGAATTTGTCATTTTAGGAGATCCTGCTTTTCCGTTAATTCTCAAAATTACACTAATTCCTTCCATGCACTTAAGGAGGATAAGGAAGAGGCCCGGAGCGAACATTTTTCAGCTGTGCACGGATAATAGAGCAGGAGGGGTCTGAGCTCCTCTGTGACATCATCCCACTCTAATCACGGCGCACACGTGCTCCCTGAGCGGGGGAGTGGCCAAGCCTGTTTGTGCCTTATCCCTACTGTATTATGCCAGTGACTGACAGCACAGGGACAACCCCCAGAGTGTCCCTAAAACAAGCAGAAGCCTCCATTTCACCACCTGTCTGTGATTATTAATCTCTGATCTGTAGACACTGGTTAAGAGGTGTATGCATGTGAGAGGGATGTGTGAGA
Organism: Mugil cephalus; assembly: GCF_022458985.1. NCBI lineage: Eukaryota > Metazoa > Chordata > Actinopteri > Mugiliformes > Mugilidae > Mugil > Mugil cephalus. The sequence continues at coordinate 14,275,981 of NC_061772.1, read as the reverse complement.
ACAACCAAGGTCATAGCTGTCAGACACGATAAAAAAATAAAAAAATATACAATTAATATGACATTGGATATTGTTACATTAAATCCCTCATTAGTTGCTTTCTGCTCCCCCGCTACTGCACGTGTTGCGATTTTGATTCAGGGTTTTTTTTGTTTCCCAAGGAAAAAGGTGAATTGTGAGCGTGCAGGTCGAAACCTTTTCATAGAGGAATGCGCTTAACGTTTACTAAAATTTGAGAAATACGATGTACCAAATCTGTATGGGTGGTAAGCTTAGTATCGCAGACAATAAACTCCACTGCTGCCACAGAGATGGCTGGGACCGGATTCAGAGCCTTAATCCTACAACATCACAGAACCCTCCATCTGTTGCCTCTGAGCCGAGTCCTGCAAGGATGAGTGTGCCAAGGACACTGTAGGCGAGGGATCTCAGTGAACTGCTGCCAGAAGCGCAGTGCAAAACTGGCTTGCTTAACAGTGGGCTTGCTACCTGGGTCACAAAAGATCTCAAACACCTTGAGAAAATCACTACGACGTTTAACAACTAAACAGAAGAGATTTAGCATTAGTGCCTACGGTGAATGTCAAAACGCACGCTTATTATTATTTTAATATTTCCTCAATAAAGAATTGAAGGGCAAAATCACGCATCATCAGTTCGGCCAGTGACTTTTTCTCCCGCGGACAGGCAGCAAGCCTCAACAGTCAGGGGCCGGCGGTCCACAGCGATGGCCAGGACACTTCAGTTTGAATGGCGTCGAGTCTCGTCATCTCACAGCCCCAGTGAAAGCTGAACACACACGGTCATCGCCCACATTACGCAATCAAGCAGCGCTTTAAGACAGCCGCGGAGCGAGAGGCAGGGCATGCTCAGTGTGCTCCGCAGCCATGCCGCAGCAAATTGGCTTAAGCACTACACACAGGCAAGCTTCTCTTGAAGAGGTTTTCACTTGCCCTTACTCAGAGAAGATTCTTCATTCAAGTTGATGGCTTCGGCGTCGGCTTGAATGAAGCCAACATGGTAGTTATAGCATCCTGCTTTCACATCAGCTTAAGTAAGATTTCACCACTTTATTGATTATGACTTTGAAATGAATATATGAAATGTAACATTTAACATTTATAACCGCTCCTAAGGACGCCTCTTAGTCGGCCCAGTGTTTTTACGTTTTGGAGAGCATGTGCAGTGCCTGTCCGTTTTGCTAGAGCAGCCTAGGCGAATGCCAAGAGTGACAACAGCCTCAGGAATGCTCCCTGTCATCACACCACTGCACTGGATGAATTTGTTGTCAACAAGACCTTTCTTCAAACTTTGGCTTCTAGGACAAAGGGCAGACACCTTTACTTCTCCATTGCTCAGCGGACAGACACACATGGCAATACCATGTCACCATGTGGTGAGCTATATTTGAGGCCTTCTCAGAATTCGGGTACCTCAGTTAGGACACTGGTGTGCGACTTACAAACAATGTATTTGTTGTCCTCGTGGTAACAATCTTACCTTTCACTTGAATTGTAGCATTGGCATTTGGTGCCGTCTCGAATGTGTAAACACACATGTACTCCCCAGAATCATCTGCCCGCGGTTTCATGATTCTGCAAAAATACAAACAAAAACCAAGTTATTTCATAGCATTCACTTTCCATTCACTTACACGGTCAAGTAATTTAAGTCAACTAATGTCAGTTTAGCGCTTGTAATTAGTGTGGACCACAGCAGTGAAAGCCTGAAGGACCTACAAGGCCATCGGAGACAAAATGTTGGCATTCCGCTGTTATATTACGGAAGAGCAGCTCTGGATTCTGCAGCGAAAGGCACCACAGGCATTTTGAGCTGTAATCTTCAGAGTATCGCTGATTTAATGTGACAAGGAAGTGACCAATTGGTCTTATCTCGTGGCTACAGAGAGTCTGTGGTATGTCTACGGGGGCGACAGTAGCTTTGTGCTGCAGTGGTGATAATGTGTGACAGCGGGAACTCACAACTAGTTGGAACTGTAGGCCAAATAATAGCACAGAGTTCCTTTTCTAGATAGATGCATAGGTATAGTTCAAGATCTGCACTTCAGCAGTAACAAGCATTTAAGTACCATTTCAGTGTGCTGCCAATTACTTAAAAACTAGAAGCTGTAAACTATAAAAAGCTTCTTATGTATCTCAGTGAGTTTATTAACCGCCTGAAGACGACCACAGGTAAAAGCTAGCTTTGGTGAGTTGTTGTCTTCCACCCTATTACACTGTGTTTCGTGGTCTGTTATCCCCTGACAAGGAAGTCCCCTCAATCAGTTCACAAAAAAACACAACAAACAAAAAAAAAACGCCACGGACGTTAGAGTGAGTGAGAATGTGAACAATGCTGCCGTGTCCAACTAACAGCAGATCTTTGCCTTGGTCTTTAAAATGTCCCGTTCTTCAAGAACATCTCCTGATCACAACTGACCTAGATGTTGTGCCCCCAAAACAGTTCTTACTCATCAGAGAATAGACATGGACCTTCTTAAGTTGTCCTGTGGTGTCTGGAAACAGAATGCTGTTAGTGGGGGCCTTTGGCTCCTATGGGTTGACGGGAGGGACCTCTGTGGATCAGACTTGTTCCAGATCATCCCACAGATACTTGAGAAGTTTGGGATCTAGCGAATTTGGAGGCCAAGTCAACATCTTGTGTTGTTTTTCATGATTTTAATTGCTATGGGGTGGGGGTGATTGGTCTGGTCTAGGTGGGTGCTACATGTCTAAGTAACATCTACACAATTGTCAGCTCCAAACGTTTCCCAGCAGAACATTGAATTGTCTCAGGATGGTCAATGTTATTGATTTCTCCTGTTGTTTTAATGTTATGGCTGACTGGTATATTACTACGCGTTGTCTCCTCTCCCAAAATTTGTCCTACTTACAACACGGAGCCAAAGCTCTTTGTCACCTGTACACCGTGATCCCCTGCTCTGTCCTTGTGTTGGCGATCTCCTGTCCATTCTTCATCCAGAAGCTTTCTTTGTGGGTGGTGTGGGCAGCGGTGAGGTTACACTGCACAGTAACCGGTGGGGCAGGGTTAGCGCTACTATGATCCGACGACAGGACGATCTCATCAGAGGCATTGATCTTTGGTTCTGGAAGACAGAGACAGTCAAACCTTATCCCAGAACTCGGGCTTCAAGCAGTTTCAGTGCTTCCTCCAATGCTGTTGTAGCTGTAGGCTGTATGCCGCTTTTATATGATCTGTGTGGGAGGGTGTCTATGAAGTGAAGTTCACACAACAAATAAATAAAAGGAGAATAAGCGCATAAAACCTTGAGAATGCTTCGCATCAGCCTTTTATCTTTAGAGTTGAAATTAAGTACTTACGCATTCTGTTTGGACGACGTGATGCCTCGTTTGTCTACAGACTGATTAATGCTACTCTGACCTATGATAATCACTGTCAAACAAAGGAATAAAGAAATAATTTGCTTAAGAAAGTGCACATGCCCTTTAAGATATCATACACTTAACTTGCTGACGTTAGTAATTTTGGGCGCAGGGGGATCAGGGGCCTCATTTATAACCTCTCAACAGTGCTTGCATATTCCACATTACGTAAGTCATAGAACAAAGTTTATCATAGAAAATAAATAATTCTACATATTCAGACAGAATCACTCACACTTGCTGTGTTTTATAGCATTTGTGATTCATAATTATGCATTTTTATGAATATAATAATTCCCTTTCAGCTCAGCCTCATTAACCGACTGATGGAATAACAAAATATATTACTTTTATGGAGCCCAGACCACCAGTTAATATTCTAAATATTTCCCCAACTACTTTCCGGGTTTCTTCGGATGAGACATAACAGCAGAGACGGTTGTGGCAGCACACTGTCTTTCTCCAACTTACGCTATACATCTCCACCACCTGGACTCAACCATGAAAATGAAAGAAACACTTACATGCTTCATTTTGGAGTTAAATGTCGTGTTGAGTGGGTGAGACTCTATCAGCCATATAAGGTATATAGAAGTTTATTTGGATGTTAAACAAATACCCTACAGGGAGCGTTCCTGTGCTTCAACCATCTGGTGCTGCAAAGCGCACCTCCATGTCTGATCTGTAATTTGGATCTTTAATTTGGAGACTTCGTCCGTTCTGTGGCATTAACAGCTGCTGCAGCCGTCCGACCCTCACATTTGTTACGTTTGTAACGCTGCCTACATACACAGGAACGAGATTAAAGTCAATATTCATTGGTGGGGGGGGGGGGGTTTGCACTGACCGCTTAATTGTGGGAAAGCAGTGGGCGCAATATGAGGCTCACGTTTTTCAGCTGATCAAGATTTACAGATTAATAAATGAGGCCCCTGGGCTGACGATTTACGTGATACCGAACAGACCTTTTGACACATTACACGGCCGCTGAATAAGCATCTAAACCTCTAAACTGCTAACCACACACTGGTTACTAAGCAGTACCGGGGTCCATTTCTCAAGGACGACCGGGGAAGCAGGAGGTGTCATCTGAGAGCGAGGCGCCCTTTGCTCTGCCTCGCGTTGTGAGCAGGAAGCCTCCTCCACACTGCCCCTCCTCCTCCTCCAGGGTAGGCCAACCATGGCAACGATGGAGCCCCCGAGGGGAGGAGCAGAGAGGAGAAGCATCATAATCCTACTACTGGCTGCTGCTGTTGCAAGGCCACTACCAAGGCATAAGGGAAGAGAGGGGAAAGAAGGGCTAGGGAGTCTTTGACTTCTGTTAGCATTCATAGCGCCCTCACCCTGTAACTCCGTACACTCGATAGCCAAAGGGATATCTCTCCCTGCCCCCCCCTCACATCGCTCTCTTCCCCACAAAGCAGAGCCATGTGTACTATTAATAGTATCTTTGAGACATGCGTACACACACACAACATGAGGTACATAAATTAACATTTAGCAAACACGGCTCTGTGGTCCGCAGGCAATTTCACCAGAAGGTTGTTTGTAGGACACCGTGTCACAACCTAAATTGTGGTAACTGCTGGATTGTTATCACCATATCAGAATGTAAAGAACCCCCCCACCACCCTGCCTTCCTCTCGCTGGTACTCTGACGACTCTGCTGCATTGAGGCTGGTGTCGTATCCAATTAGCTGGTAGATACTTGACGGTTTTGTCAAATGGGGCCACATTCCAGTACATTTTGCCAAGGTGCATGAAATCCATCAAACTAAATGGCTGAAACACACTAACCAACTTGGCACGGTCCATATTTACGGGAGCATTATGATACCGTGAAAGGCAAGGCAAGGCCCTTAAATACTAACATTGTAGCACGATGCAACCCAATACGTGCACCGTCAGAGAAAGCTGAATCCTCGCACGCTGTATAGTGGGCCTGCTGAACACGTAGTTGAACCACTCGTTCTTAATAATGCATTTTCTTTAATAACAATCAGTATAAATTCACATACCGAAACATGCTTATTTCTTTTTGGATGTACAGTAGTCTGTACACTGAGATCTACTGCATGTCATTTTTTTTTTTTTTTTAAGTGATACTCCACACAAGATCTACTGTATGTGTGTGTGTCTGAGTATTACTCACCCCGTGAAAAGTGGCTGAAAAAGACTTGTAATTTACTCTTTCACAAAGAAACCTCAACCTGAATTCATGTTGGCCACAATGAATCCTGAAAGTGAAATGTTTATCGTGCTGGAAAAATGTACATAAAAATATCTGCAGAAATCTATCTCCTGCTGTATAATCTTTGCGTGTGGGTGTTTCAGTAAGGCTAATGAAAAGAAATATGATGCAGGAGGTGTGTATGTAGATATATTTCCGTGGACAGAGAAGCCATAGACATTTTTCCAGCATGAAAAGAATTGTCACCGTTGGAGTCAGTTGCAAGAGACATGAATTAAAGCAACATTTTGGGAAACAAACTCATCTACTTTCTTAATAGTGAGAATCAAATGAGCCAAAACCACCGTTATGTCTGGATGAAGTAATTTAATATGACGCTACAAGCAGCTTCTTGGCAGCTTAGCTATGCATGAAGACTAGGAACAGGGAAACATGTAGCCTGGTTGTTTCTGGCCAAGAAATAGTCTGACACAATACGACATATTAATGCCACATTTACAGTTTCTGCATTGCTTTAACCAGCACGTTAACTGAAGAGCGTTAAAGTTGGCGGGTTTTATTTTATTTTTTTACCTGTGGCCAGAAACAGACTTGCAGTTTCTGGCTTTTGTTTGTAGCCTTCATGCTAAGCTAAGATGACCAGCTGCTGACTGTAGCATTCACTATAGACACATGGCAGTGGTGTCCCAAAATCCTCCTTTAATTGAAAACTACAATTTTTGGAAAGTTTTGTAGTTTTTGGGTGCAGTATCTCTTCAAGTAGCAGTACATATTACAAAGACATATCTCCAGTAGACTTTAGCCATGCATACATTATAAATATGTGAACTCCTTCAAAATGCTTTTAAAGGGAAATAGAAAATGGCATAAATTTGCATACACAGTATATTCGTGTATATATACTGATTTTTACTGATATAGTGATTCACATTCACAAACTAAATTAAGCAAAACTAGAAGGCCATAACAAGACAGTCAGACTTAAGCATATCTCCCGAACTACAAACTATACATTCATATCAATGGGCTATTATGTATAGCCTGTAATATACATGTAACAATGTATTACATGTATATGCAGAGAACATTTACTTCTCAGTAATGACAGAATATATTTAGGGACTGGATCTGGATTGTTTGATTAAAAGCAGGAGAGTAGGTGGCACGTATATGAGACAAGTGAGCATCTCTTATTAGGGTGGGAATCACAGGGACCCTACAAATACTAGAATAGTGCTCAAATCAGCACACAAATTGTTTGTTTGCCCAATCGGACGAGCCTTCGGAGACCAGACTCCTCTAAACTTCTCAGAGCGCTTCACTATGACTAACAACATTCCACATTTCCTTGTGCTCCAGTGGGCAGAGCACTGAAGCATGCACAGATTAGAAGGGTCCAGTCGAAAAATTCAGTTTGTTTGACCGCTTGTGTGCCCAGAGCAGAGGGTTGAAGGATATAATGTCATTACTGATTCATAGTCACACACTTAATGGCTGAGAAGGCACAAGGTAACACATTGAACAGGTAGGTCCAGAGAGACTGTTGTGTAGCAGCGAAATCTCTGTCTCATCTGAACGAGGAGTGAGATACTCAAGGCCCCCGCGTGGTCTCATCCTTTATTGGATTACCACACACAAATTTGAAAGCAGAAAACGTTTGCTTTTATCAGTAAGGAGCTGAGACTGTTTTACACCTTAACGGATCCCTCCTTGTGTCTTCTTACAGTCCCATTTACACTGCGCCCAGAGTGGGAAAGCCAAATCAAAAGGACCATTACTTCAAAGCGCCACTAGGTTTCCACTGCATTTAGCGGGCAGGGCTTTGAAGTAAATAAAACAATCCACGCAACGCAAGAGACACAACATAATGCCAAAGGAATCACAAATAAATCTAGGAACGGGAAATGGGAGTGAAATACAGATAAAAAGATAGTGATAAGAATATTATAAAAGGACACATAAGACAGTCAGAACAAAGGCTTGGTGCGGGAGGAAAGAGGGAAATGTAGATAAAGACTGGGCTAAGTTCCTGGGTTTGTGGTCACTTACAAAAAATAAAAATAAAAAATTTAAAATGGGCGTGTAATTTTGGGAGACATGGAATTTTCTGACTTCAGTAAAGGAGAAAAAATAAACAAAGGTATCAAATGAAATTTAATAATAATAAAAACAAACCACCGGGATAAAGGGATTTAGATGAATAGAAAAGGTCTAGTTATAAAAAAAAAATCAACTCAAAAAATAAATATGAATAAATAACGTGGTTGGTGTTTGTTTTATTTTTGCCTTGCCAGTGACCGCTGTGGTGAGGATGGACTCTTGAGATGCTTCTAACAGGTTGGAGTGGTTGGGAGAGGGGGTTTGTAGTTCACCATCTAGGTACTACGGGGACATAGACCACTCACTCTGTAGCACCGAAATGGTGGCCTGGGCGCGGATCCAGGTGATGGCAGGGTTTTGTCGGAGGTCATTGCGCCTGGGGTCGTTGCTTGCCCGGCACTCATAGGTCCCAGAGTCCTCCAGTGTGAGGCGCGTGATGCCCAGCACACTGACCCCATTGCTGCCGTAGGCCATGTTGATGGATACCCGACGCTTGCGGGCTTCGTTCCACAGCTGCTTGAAGGAGTCGGCTCGGTTGACCTCAGCATACCACCACTGGATCTCTGGAGTGGGGTTACCGACCACCTCGCAGTACAGCTCAAAGGTGTCCCCCGTAAGCTTAGTCTCAGACAGTGGCGACTTCACAAACCCAGCTGGAGAGGAAAAGCGTATCGGGATGGCAGGGAAGGAAAGGGTAGAAGAGGGTTAGAGCAGAAGGAAGGCATGGTGAGGCCAAGGGACAGAAAAGGAAATTAAACAGAATCAGAGTACATACGAACCAAAGAGAGGATGATTAAATGCAAACCAAAAAAGAAGCAAGCCTCAAATCATTGATAGGTGGAAACAGAGAAGGTTAATGATTGTCCAAATCCAGTCCGTTTAGCGTCAAGGTTCCCCGGCCCACTTTAGGCCAACTGTCAGACAAAGTCATAGTCAGACTAGTCCCGAAATCCTTGACAGCAAGTAGAGCCGGCGCGTTGCGCATTTTCTTTAATCTTTCTTTTTGTCTCTTCCTTGTTCACATGTAACCTCCTAAGGATGATTGCAACAAGACTTGTGAAATGTACCTTTCTTGAGCGTGTGCTTGAGCAAACAGAGAAAACACTGGTTACAGTACAGTAAATGCAATACACAGGTGACTACATTTTATAATCAACACAATGTTTGAGCATTCTCATCATGCTCAATCAGTCAAAGTCGGTTTCTTAACAGTGTGTCTAGTCAAGAATGTGAGTGATCTCCAAACCCTTTTCCACAGGCGCCAGGCTTACTTGCCTTATATGCCTACTTCCTGTTCAACAAAGACCGTTCACTGGCCACTGCTGAACAAATAATATGGATATAAGTGTAGTGTAGGACTTGAGAATTAAACCTGAAACTGAAATTAAGGCATCAAGTCATCGCTACGTGCAAAAAATGTTAGTAAGTTTGTCAATTTGACAAAAACATATTTAGTTAAATCTTAAAGGTGTGCTATGGGCGAAGGATTTCTCCCACTTGCAAATTTGACTCAATCACTAGAAAATAACATAACACTGCGTACAATACATTCTAGCATGCGTTACGTGCCACACCAGCCTTCTATTACCATTAATTTATTTTCTGGTCTCAAATATCCTGTCCAGGATTGTGTGTTGCTGGGGTTTATCCCAGTACACAATGTGTGAGAGGAGAGGTACAGTCTGGACATGTTGCCAGGCTGTCACAGGGCTAACGCATACGGACAGACAAACACATTCACACCCACTTTCACACCTACAGGCAATTTAGAGTCACCGCTTCACATAACATGCATGTCATTGGTCTGTAGGAGGAAAGTGCATCGGCTAAAGGAAATCCTTACAGACATAGCTTTATACCATCTTATGTTTTCCCATAATCTCTAGCAGACCTTGTAGGCGATGCTGTAGCACGATAAATAACATCAGTTTTAAAAGAGCCTGATTAATATTCCATAATTGTCAGGTCACATGGATATTTGTTCCCAACACTTAAAAATGCACTAAAAGTGTACTAAAAGCAATTTGCAGTCACTGCCACAAAAAAATGTAACTGTCTGTATGTACCGTAATCTCTTTTCATCCCTATCAGCTCTTGCTGGTAAAGCCAGAAATTAGGTCAGCCAGCTTACATTTTAGATAATCTGGACTTTAAGAGCAGATTTTTAAAATTCACATATGGTCACAGTGATATAGGATAGTTCAAGTTCAAATCGGTTCTCCAGAAACACAGAAGGACTGATTTGTGATTTTAAATACCCTGTCGTCCCGAATGCAACTCACAGCTGGCACTGAATCCCCCTGTTTCCTCCCACTCTGGTGAGCCACCCCGTTGACTTACTTTATGTGAAATATGAAACATTTTCAATTCTGAAATGCTAGGAATTTCATAATAGAATCCACAATCCATCCAGCGGATCCATAAGCATCATTACCACAAATATGACTGCACCATGCTGCGTCTGTGTCTGATTCATGACCCTGTTCCACATCGGCAGTTAGCCTAACAACACTCTGCCAACCTTAATGAACCTTGCCTAATGAAAAATCACCTAGTCCACAGACAGTGCTCTGCAGCCTGTCAGCCGGGTACCACATGTGCTAAAATAAATAATAAAAATGCACTGCCTTAACTCTGCCCTGAATTGTTGCAGAGGAAATGGGAACAAAGAGCCTGTGGTCTCCCGAGAGTTCAACCGAGTGTTGTGTCTAAATACAACAGCTTATAGGCCCTCCTAGATCTGTCTACCCTGCTCAAAGTAATGTATCATCAGCACATGAACAGATAAGCTTGAAGAAGCCTGAGAAAGGATTGCACCCACAGTATTCAGCCTCCTCTCTGCAATGACGCCGGTCACATTTCATTCAAATTACATATTCAAAGTTTAACCGCAAGATGAAAATGTATATTAGCCCTTTTGCACATAGTGCACCCATAGAGTCAGCACAGATTGAGAACATTATTCTGGACTCAGTCACGATACATTTTAGTTGGTGGCACAATAACAAGTTAACAAGTCTGCTGCCCAACACCAGCTCATGACTCACAGCCATGTGAAAATACATTAGATGAGAGGAAAGAAAAATTGCGAGGAGAATTTAGCAAAGAGTCTGCAGTCGTCTTACCAGAAGATACACTATGTCTGAGGATATTAGGTGCTTGTGCTTCTATGCGCGATGCCTAGAGATATGTGGAGTAATTAGCATTTGTTTCCTTTCTCTGGAAACATCTGGGCCCATCAAGCTCACCACAACCCCGGAGGGTGAATCCAAGCCTTTCCTCCTACACACTTCAAGCAATATTCAAGTTTGACAGAGCATTTACTATGATACACCCTGCTATTGGTGTGTCACATGACTTAATATAACTAGGAGTATGTCATCCATGCATAAGAGATTGTAATCATAGCGTAGTAGCTACTTAAGAAAGGTAATGAATGTCCTCCAAGGCGACGGCAAATTAAATCAGAAAAGGGAGCAGATGACTTTATTTAAATTCAGGCTCAGGGAAACTCTGTGGAGAGATATGCACAGAACAAACTGTAGACAACACTGGACCAATGAGCCGAGCCGTTTCCGTGTTGTTTAAACAAGGAGCTTACACTGGCAGTAAAAACAAAACTCAAAGCAGCCAGCCGGCACTCATTCGTTTCAAAGTCATGCTGGGAGACGAGAAGTGACAGAGGTCTGCGGGCGGTGGACAGCTCTCAGCAACTTGGTCATGGAAGGGAAATGAGCTTGGTGGATCTCTGGGAAAGAACATGGTCAACTCATTGGCAGCTGCGCCGACTTTCAGTTGGGTTTGTGCTAAGCAAATGCACGAAAGCGGCTCTTTCTTTTTTCTTTTTTTTTGGGTGGCATTTTTGCAAAGCTGATTACATTTTCAATGCAACATGATGTACGTTGTTGAGTAGGCGCTCTGAGCCTGAGGTGACTTATTCAAATTTATGTCCTGCCTGACCAACAGCCTAAAAACAGATACACAAGTATTGAATTCATAACAATATAAGGCTGGGAAAAGCAAGGATTGAAAAGATTCTGCTCGGAAAATGACTAATGCTGTCAATCAAGGGAAGAATAATTGACTAACTGTACTGCACTGCGATCCATATTAAAATAAGTCAATGCAAGTTCCTTCAGCAACAATTTTACGCAACCGGCAGTCTGTTAGCTGCAGTGCTGTGGAAGGAGTTTGCGTAATTCCTCAGAATGCACAAGATGTAGAAATTTTGCAACATGTACAATATCGTGTTGAAACAGGAGGTAACAGGTTGGCAAAAGACGGGGGGGATTTTCAGCGTGCAACATGTTTGTGCATTTGTAGAATTCAACATAATAACCTAATTGATGGAAATGGCTACAAAGTAATACTAACCAAGCGGGCAGGCTGTGGATGGATGTGCAGGCAGGTAGTTGCCGCGATTGACTGGACCTAAACATTAACACATGCTTTGACGGATTATTAAAGTGCAATACAAATGGGCGCTTCGCTGTGCCATATGCACGCTTCAGCTCAAATTAACTCCTTAAAGCTGCATGTGCATGGTAATATCCCAAAATAAGGAGTAGTTTTCTGTGACACGCTCCGTCCAAAGCTGTGTGGAAGTCGCTGTCATTACGGCCTACATACTCCCCTCACGTAGGTAGAGACGAGAGGTCCCCCGAGGACTGACAATGTGCCACCATAACCACCACCACCACCAAGAAGCCTGAGGGTGAGTCAGCTGCCTGCCTACAACCTGGATCCTCAGTCCTCAGTCCCACAACACAGACAGAGCAAGCAGAGGGTAGGAATACCCCCTAGGGCCAATGAACTAGCTGGTTATGCGCTAATCAGTGTGTGTGTGTGTGTGTGTGTGCGGATATGGGTGCAGCTTTGTTGTACCTGCATTATGCTGTGACAAATATATGTGCCCTCACAGGTCATTTGCAGCATATCACAGTCACGCCATTGTTTGGATTTCACTCGCTGTTGTTAAATGTTACAGTAGTTTTGTTCTAACTAATCGATCGATTTTGGCAAAAGTGAATAATCACCTACAACCCCCCCACACACACTCACACATGGGTGTTTTCAGTAGTTCCCGACAGTTGCGTGTTTGCTGAAATCTAGGCAGATCTTTACTGGGAATGTGTCAAAGTCACTACTCTCCAAACACACAAAACAAACATAAAGGTGTAACACGCCCTTCCCTTACAGAAAACAAGTCAGGGTGATGACAGACAAGCACCGTTGGCAAACACTCCGGGGGTTATCAGCAATGGCCAAGCTTAAGTGAGAACTCCTGTGTGAGCTTAGTCCGGTTGTGTCAGCGAAAGCAACACCTCTTCCACGATTTTAAACACAACTTTTAAAATAAATTTAGTAATAAGAACGAGATTATATCGCACATAATTTTCCTTCTTTAAAAGCTGATGACAATGGCTTTATCTGGTGTTAGCGCTGTAGTCTGTTGTCCCATTATGGAGATACAAACTGTTGCATAATTCATGGCTATATTTTTTTGGTTACTTATTGTTCTTTTACGAATGTTTTTATCAACAGATAGTTCACACTTGTGAACAAATGCAGTTATAATTACAGGTAAATGCACCCCTTATTATCCTCTTTGGCCACAAGTAAAGCATGGATTAAAAGCAAGCACAAAGGGTCATATTTGTGCTCGAGCATGCCCTTTCCCATTAACTGTGCCTCACCTTTATGCTTCATCACTGCAAAAAATTTCTTAAAATTCCACAATGTTTGTAAGGATCTTCGGTGAATTTCCCACCTCAAACATCTGGTGGTTTCTTCCTCTTCATTTCAGTTAAAGTATGTAGATTATGACAATCCACCTTCAGAGTCTATTAGCAATTCTGACACACTGTGAGGCAATATCCAAACTGTGCTGAAAAGGGGTTGCGACAGTGCATTCTTCCCTGGAACATAAAAAAAATGACGAGGCCTGGTGAAAAAAAACATTCAGAAGATTTGTTGCTGAAAAACTCAAATTCAGAAGACTGAGTCTTACGGGCATTAAAATTACTGCTGCGGCCAAGAGTTCATTAATGAATGATGACTACGTGGTTTAAAATGGTTACTGTACAATGTTTGAATATTCTGCAAGTCAGTAGCTGGAAAATAATGACACTCACTAGAATAAATGTAGAATAATTGCAGGCAAGATATGCATGGGCAGATTACTCAGATTACTACTAGTCATTGCTAAATGGTCAGTAGTAATCTTGAGAAATTCAATCAGTTTTTGTTTTATTCTAGCTCAAGAAAATGTGTTGATATCTATATTTGCATATCGTACAGGAGAAATATGTTCAGTCTATGGAAACCTTGTATTATCATTGTAAATATCCCATTTGGACTTAATCTGCTCTAACAGTTACAGTTATTCTTATTGCGACTTCTGATCCACATGGAAAACGCACTGTAGGTGTGATGTACACCTGCAAGCCCTCAACGTACTGACATCACTAAGATCCATGTGACAGGGTAAGGCTTCGGAATAAAGCCCACCATTTCTGTTTGACTGGTAATACTTGAGTCTGAGGAGAGGCAACACTTTAATGAGATTTAAATCCCAATAACCTCTTTGCAGAGCAGAAATGCTCTAATCCCATCCTTTAATCGCAAACGGTGAACTTCTCCTATTTCTGTTCCAGAGGTCAAAACAATGAAATTCAAATGATTTAGATGCAATACCCGAGCAGCCTGCAGCCGCCATCATTATTTACATAATACAATCATTCCAAAAAACAGATGAACTACATCTCCAAGAGAATCTCTTTTACTATTAAAGGTTTACTGCAGGGGTGACAATCAGTCTTCTCTAATCTCTGTCTGAACACTCTTGCGGTTGTTATTATTTGTCAAGTTAAATGAGTCCCGCAAGCCGAACGTCAGCTGGCATGAGCTCATAGGTAAAAGAGGCATCCTTGTGTCTGCCGTGTCGTTGGTTAAAATATCCAGGCCCATGGGAAAAACCGGTTGCGTATAAATGGCAGCAAACTCCCTGAACATTCTGTCTCTGAGCCCGGGTGCTCGTGCAGCGCACTTAACCTGGGTTTGTCCTGAAGAAGAGCCGGAAGCACAGCGTCGTAGCTAAATTGTTGAAAGTGTGTAACTATATGAATGTGAAGCAGGTTGTCGCTGGAAAAAGACGGAGTGCATGCTCAGCAAATCCCTCCAAGACAAACCACTATTAAAAAAAAAAATAAAAAAATCCTTGCTCACCTTACAGTCATGCATCAGTATAGAGTATGCCTGCAGAGTGTTTTATACAGTGTGATGCTGCTCATAATCAGCCGTATCAGATTTCACAACAGGCAACCATGACTCAGTGTAAGAATTTGGCTTCAATCCTACAGCATATTTTCCAGACCCACAAATGAACCTTTGTCCAGAGCCTGCTCGAAATATGATAATGGGCAAGCTGCAGCATCATGTAGGATTACCGATTGATTTGCTACAAGCTGTGAAATGCTTTTCTTAAAATGCACTGTCGGGTTGTATGTTATTAGAAGTGAGAGTAAAACTACATTGTAATTCCGGCGTCTTTTTTCGCAGGACATGTGGGTGCAGCCACTTTTGAATCGTGACTACATTTTGAACATATCAGCCCGTTTCTTGAACAAAGGTCGTGTTAGCTCGAACCGCGCGTGTTGATCCACACAGGCAGCGATAACACACGAAAAAACAACAACAAACAACAAAAAAAAAACAAGCTGAAGCAGGCTACGTGGTTTGTGGTGGGGGCGGGGATTCCATAAGACTACGTCAGCCCCCTAGTGACCCTCTCGACAGCCTTTATTTTCTATGCGTAGCGGTCGCATCATCGCTCATCTTAAATAGTTCACAGCCACCTAGCGAGCCTTTAGAGGGACGCACAGCTGTGCACAAGGAGGCCGTCCATTAAGAGTTAATGGATTCACTTTCACAAAAGGACCTTAAAGCCACAGTTCTCTGTGCTGTGTCTCGCTGGCTAAAAATAGAAACGAGGGAGAATGGACGGATGCTATTTACAGTCCTCCAAATATCCCTCGCAGAAAACCGGCCACCTATAGCGGGCCTGCTTCTCCCTGAACATGAGGAAATAATGGCATGAATTCCCTCTGCTTGCCCCACTCAGTGATTACCTCTTCTGCACTTATAATTATTATTGTCCCCGCGCCGCTGCCTGAACTGTGCAATATCACGGCAAAATCTAGGATTGCATAAGAAGCCATGCACCCGATTACCCTTAATCTGAACTGGGAGAGAGGAATGAAATTGCTTTTGCAGGCAATGTGAGCAAATGTCAGACTATTACCTTGCGCGTTAAACGATAACTGTAGCTTATTATGGCTCTTATCAAACCTGTAATGGACGCAGGACCTATTTACTCGGAATGAAATAGATCTCTACGGCTGAAACACTGACAGATTTTTGTGACTGGGTGGCACCAGCCTGCCTCTCACTGACCGCTGGATGTATTTGTGTGGTGCGAGCTGGGCCTCAGCCGAGTGGGCACCGACACTTCGGCAAAGACCACAGGAAGTGTTTGGAATGCCTTTGCTTGAGCTTTATCAAACAATAGAGGGCTTATTGGGTATTTGATTTTCCAGATAGAAAGGTGAGAGAAAGCCTCGCAGCACATGCGCACACTTGAGTCACTTCAGAGGAATTAGCAAACGAAGAAAGAACAGGATTCAAGAGATACGATTTAGTTACATAACTGCATCGGGTGCCTACGTTGTTTCTCGTCTCCTGCCCAGCTGAACGTGAACGTTGCTTCTGTGTTTGTGTTTTTGTGAAATAATCCAGATGTTGCCGATTGTTCTCCTTTTTTTAATTTCTGTGTAATTTATTTTTCCAGTGCTGACTAGACTGAAATATGGTTTTTCATTTCCAATACTCAAATACTTCCCAAATTAAATCCTTAAAATGTGCTACAGAGCCGGAGTGGATCTTTAACAACCTTCTCAAGCTATCATCAAAACACATGTCTTATTAAGTTTTGCATAGTGGGTGTTACACCCCAAGCCCACCCACACACAGAGCAGAGATGATGCAGGCATTAGGCATTTAAATGATTAAGTATGTAAAATAATTCTCTGCCTTATTTTCCTGTGAAGGGGGATTAGACCATGTCAGTGACACTGGATTGTTAAATCATGGGCGTCTACGTGGGTATGGGATTCTAGCCGCACCTAAACACGTCACGGACCAAATCACGACACGGTTCCTCAAGGTGCCTGACCTGGTTCTGTTAAAAAACGGAAAACATTTTGATTTTACTTTCTCTTTCATGAATGGCTGCTGATGTGCGTGCCCCGCCGCCAGGTGATTGTGATTCAACAGAATTTAAAGTCAGGACAGGCTGTATCAGACGAGGTCAGCCTGGAGCTCCCAGCAGCATGTTGCTGACATTTACTGAGACCGGATCATGCCAGTTTTCTGTATGATTAAAAGATGGCGATCTTTTGAAAGTCACAAAAGAACATCTCCGGGGGAAGGAAAGGCATGTGTAGCTCAGACACGATCATCAGAGGAAGAAACAACTAGTTATTTGCGTGTATATTTCGAGCTGCGACTACTGCAGACTGAAGCAACTAGTAAGAAAGGTCCACGGAGGCTGGTGTGACAGGTAATGTGGGATGAGGACCAGTTTTGAGTCATAGGTGACCCTATACACAGTAGGGCCTGGTATGTGAAACATAGACCAGGTGAGTCTTCAGCCTGTGTTTGGTGTTGATCAAAGTTACACGACCAGCATCCAGAGCAGGTTAGTCTTGCTTGACTTGCTCTTGCTACCCAACCCCCATTGGACTAAAAAAAAAATACACCCTGACAGCCTATTGGCCACCCCTGAACTGTCACTTCATGTCAAGGTAAACCGTGTAAATCTCAGAATTAGCTTCATAAAGGTGCAAAACATGTCTCAAGCCAGACTTTTTTTTCTTCTTCTTTTTAAAACCAATCAGGTCGACTTCCATAAAAGTGACAGTTCCTTCCTCTCACAGACACACCTACATTAGTTAATTCAGCAACAAACAACCTTGCAAAAAGGATTTATTGCAACGGTTATTGGGTCAGTTATTAAATCAGATTTCTTAGTGTCTAACTCTGGCCTTCTTGTCGTGATGCATGCAACTATAGTAGTGCCTTAACGCAGTCATTCTCACAGCCCTCCTTGGAAACATCTCGCCCGGGCGTCCTCGCACAAGTCAAGTCACTTTCCCCCCTAAACGTGATGTTTACAGTCATGCCACGGCCACATCTGTCGTCTTACCGTTCTGCGCAGAGGCGAATGGCAGCATCAAGTTCGCCAAAAGGACCACCGCCAGCATCACTGCGTTAGGATGCATCGTCGGGGGCTCGATGGGAGTACCAGGGTCTCGATCGGACGAATGTGGGAGGAGAGATCGTGCAGGCTATTGATCACAAGATCTAGATAGATGGGCCCTGCATAGCACCGGGTCCTTAAAAAAATAATACAGTCAGCCGGTGATTATTTTAAAATAAAATAAAATAAAAATTGTAGAAATGTCTCCCCGTTTGAAAGACCTTGTGAGGACAGCGGATGGGTGAAAGGTCCGGGACGAGGCCAAGCGGCTCAGGGATGCCGATGTGCGGCCATAGGCGGCGAAGAAAGCCTCGTCGGATTGTGGAGGAGAGAGGTCCTTGGATGTCAGGGAGATTGTCCACGGCGTGGTTCTGAAGACTCAAAGATGCGCAGAGCGATGCGCATTTGCGCTCCGCCGCGTTCACGGTCCGGTGATTAAAATGAAAGTAGCGCACAAACGATTCTCGACGGGAAGTGATGTAGCCGAAACATAAGTCGTTATCAGCACCGGTCTATTTTTAATACCAAAGCAGGAACAGATGCTGGTAGGACACCACGGCAGCGACAACGAGCTGCGCGTGCCCAGTGCGCTCATGACCGTGGATGAAATTAATTTACGCAAACACACACACACACACTGACACGCACACGTATGTTACTAGGATTGTTTGTGAACTCGGGCAGTTATTATGCACCTCTTCGGCCTTCATCTTTTTGTCCGGGTGGCCAGGTGAACATTTTCATCATCTGCCATCTTAACCTGTACACTGGTCCGGCCCATCTATATGATTCCCTCATTCACTCCCACATCTCCTGTAATAAAAAATATATATATGTTGTCAGGTCACTTGTCGCCAATACTGTGGACGGATTTGCGTGCGACAAGTTCAAATGGAGGAGTAAACTTGCATGGGTTGTGCAGGTCTACAAAACGCCAGCCGTAGTTTCCTGTGTGATTTCAAACTGCATATACTCGCATCCCCTTGAAAGTTCAACATGGCCTCTCGTAATCCTCCTCCGTCCTCAATCCTGCGCTGCTGCATGAGCGCCCTCGTGTGGCCTGTTGAGGTAAACTGAAAAGTGTCTTCATTCGTTTATTTGCTTTATATATATATATATATAGAGGCTATATATCAAGCACTTGCGACACATGAAACAGCATGAGCACTTAATGTCTTTATTACTTATCAGTGTTTTATGAGACTGTCAACTTTCTTCATTTTAGCTGTGACACTTCCTTCTTTTGTTTAGTAGATTCTGGGTTCCACATATACCTCCACCTCCATGCATGTTGTTTTTTTTTTCTTCTTCTCTCTTGCAGGACTGTTGTGAATGGCCTGCCTGTGCTCGACCGCAGAACAAACTTCCCTCCACTTTGCAGCCCTCCCTCCAGTTTGTCCATGGGAGACCACATTTAAAATGTGACCCCACCTGAAACCTTGCACGGACCAATCCGCTGGAGAAATGTCAGAGCAGACGGCACACCCTCCTTTGTTCGAAACCAATCAGAGTGGAAGTGTGGCATTTTGCCCCAGGGGAAAACTTACCCCTGGATGCATTAATTACGCATCGCTTAGCTGTTGCCAATGTGTTCACAACGGTGGACCCTCTTTTGGGCTTTTTACAACGGTTGTCTTCATTCTTCGGTCAATCTAGTATGGAAAGTAGACAACAATGGCTTACCAGGCTGAAAAATGAGCTTAGCAACAGTCCTCTGGTATCAAATGTGGCTTTTGGCTTTATCCTCATGGGACTAGAGAAGTTGGTGGAGCTGGAGTTTGAGTGTCCTTGCAGCCCTACATGGAACGGAGCGTTTTCCTCAGCTTTCTTCATCATTCCTGCCGTCATGGCCTTCACCTTGATGCTGATCATTCAAGGATGCAGATGTGACACGTGGTGCAGGAAAAATGTTTCCCTCTCCAGTTTTGTTCCCGCTATCGTGTGGCTGATCTTGTTGTTCCTCGACGGCCAGTACTTTGCGTGCGCTATGACAGACTGGGAGGGTAGATTTGTACTAGTGGACAAGGCAGCGCCACAGAAGTGGTGTGAGCCAGTAAGTGAGGGAGATGTCACCCCACAAGAACTAATGCTCCGCTCGCAGCAGCTGTTTGTTTTTTCTCAGGTGAGTGAGTGTTTTCTAGTTAACAAAAGATCGTGTAGGAGGAGGGGAATGAAACGCTTCTCTCTCGGGGTTTGAACTGTTCAGAACAGTGATGTTGCACTTTGTAAACTTTCAGCGTAGCCCTATTAATATTTATCGTGTTGCTTTTCCTCTTCTGCACCCCAGGTTATAGGCATATTCCTCCTCATTTTCATCTGTGTGGGTCTTGTAGTGTACGTGATCAGAGAGAGCTGCCATCAAGAGGTGGAGATGCAGGATGCAGATGTAGCTGAACTCACGGTGCTCAGGATGAGCTCTCTACGAACCAGGACATCGTGAGAGGACTTACACCGCCCACCACACCTGCCCTGCTGGCACGGACACTTTGTAAATACCAACAGACTTCTCTATGAGTTACTTTTTATTAAGCTATTCTTCTATTTGAAAGTACTTTCCCCTGTAGAAGCTGGGTATACAGAGTATCTCAAATCATCTGATATACATACAGTGTATATACTGCCATAAACCTGGACCTTATTGACAGCCACTGTAGCATCTCTGTGTGTTCAGTGAGTATGTAACCAGTGCTGTGCCTGTGTTCATCTGATACTTCAGTGCAGTGACTTATTAGTGTCCACAGATCTTTAAAGAAGTGGTCTGACATTTTTATTGCTAATAATTAGATGAGACGGTCAGACATCACTCCTGTTAGCCTCTGAAGAGCTATGAACAGTAACGGACTAGCTTTGCTTAGCCTAGCCGATCTTAGCTTAGTTTAGCTTAGCTCAGCCTATTTTTGCTTAGTTTAGCTTATTTTAGCTTAGTTTAGCTTAGCCTAGTATAGCTTATATTAGCTTAGTTTAGCTTAGCTTGAAGCCTCAGAACTGTGGGAACCAGCTAGTCCCATCCAAAGTTAACAAAATCACCAACTAATCTGTCTGTTATATGAAACTATTTCTTCTAATGCAAGAAATTGATGAATACGCAACTCACCATAAAATCGGGAATAACCAGTCTTTGTCCTAAGAGAATTAGTAACAGCTAGCAACAACCTGCTTTATGTTTACTTTACAAATGTGAGAGTTTTGCTCACTCATTGGACATTAACGCGGGAAGAAAATAAGCCAACATGTCTGTGAAGGTTCTCAGTCATCCAGGTCATGGTGATCCTTTTGGAAAATTGCCAACGCTCTAAAATGCCAAACAATTTCTTTAAAGTGACAACTCACATTTAGTGTGTTCTTCAGTGGACGCTAATTTTCAGCCTGAAAGCTCAGAGGAAAAAAAAACATGCTGTCTGACATTTTGTTTCAGCCTTTTACACCTTAAATATAAATTTTTTATTCTTCCCATTCTTCTTACATTTCTTTGCCTAAAGGTGTTTTCGTGCCTTCTGTATTAGTTATATCGACGCAAGCGGAAACCACCAGGCAGCTGAGTAATATTAGTTTAATTGTACGGTCATTTGATATGTACATGCCAAAAATGAAAATGCCCCCATCATGTCTAGTCGTAGCTAACAGGAAGGTTTCAGTCTTAACTTAAATAATTATATACCTATAACTAGAGGTGTAAAACCACGTTGATTTGTATCATGGCTGCAACCGGCAAAAGTAGGATGTAGATACAAATTCTGCAGCAGTGCAGTATGTTTTTTATATATATTGTTTTGTAATAAAAGAATGTATTTATTGAAGTAAAACTATCAGGGACTGTGTAGAGTTGTGTCTTCAGTGCATGTTAGCTTCCACACTCCTCACATGCTTTCAGTCTTAGTTGGAAAAAAATTGAGCTCTTCTTATAGTGCGCTGTGAAACAATGTTTAACAGCAAGGAAATGTCACAATATTAATAATCTGTTTGGGGGAAAGAAAGAGAATCGTTTGAATAACAGGCAATGCTGATTTGACATTCACTGAAAAGAATGGGCGCATTTCTAAAGGGCTTTTTGTAAATGTCAGACATTCAGTAGTTTAACACTTCTGCAAAAGAATCAGTGTAACACATTCTACAAATAGTATGATAGTGACAGTGTAATACCAAGGTAGAGACTATAAGCTCTCAGGTGAGCTGCCATCATGTTCAATGAAGCCAGTATCCCGAAGAGACATCATTGGCTTTATTATCTGACCTCTGCAGCTCGGAGATCCTCTGCAGGTTTTTTCAAAGCTGACACTAAGAGAAACGGGTTAGTTCTGCTATTTTCATCATTGCCCAAGTGCCAGTTAAACCCATTAAGTGAATAAATTGAGGCAGGCCATACGCATTCATCATATGAGAGGGATTTTTCATCACTACCTGTTTGGTCCTGAGGAAGTTATTGTCATTATCCTCTCTGTCCCCCTTACTTTCAGGCACGGCAGAGTGTACTAATCACCTGAAAACACATGTGGACACACAACAGGAACACAACTGAAACTTTTCACAACTTTATTTCGTTTAATGAGCAATAAACTGTTTTGGTTTGGGTGACTTTGATGGTAAATTATTCTTGCTTAGGACTTGTAGTCCATCACTAATGTCATTTCAGTGGCCAGTACTGTGGATTTCTACAGTACAGTGTCTTGTGTTTGTTGTATTTTTTTTTTTTTTTTTTTTTTTTTGAATGTGGGTTTTACCTGGATAAATCTCTACAGACATACTCATGTCCAAATATTAATCTGCAGGGGCCGGACCCAAATACTGGACTGGACAAGGATTCAGATGCAGAAGATCCATCACAAATAACATGCAACTCTGTTTACACTTGTAAATTTAGGTGTCTTTTTAAATATTTTAGTCCAAAATAAAAATTTCAAACAACTGCCTTAGGACAACAACAAAAATAAATCAATCATTTTATTTCTTTGTTTTTATTTTACATAATATTCTAAAGCCAAATCATGAGCAAGAAATTACTTCAAATGAGATCAACTTTATTTTTCACATATAGTATGTATGTACAATCACACAAGCATTTTGTTCTCTGCATTTAATCCTTCCAGCCGAGCACACTGGGAAGAATTTTGAGGGGATTTAGATGCTTCCTCAAGGCACCCCAGCCATTGACATAAAGTAGACTGAACTAGTGACCTCACACGCTGCTTTGTACCTTGACAATATCAAGAGCACATTTCTTCCACGACTGTGAAATTATTGTAATTTTATGTATCATATGAAACAGCTGAACACACACATTGAGGCAAGGAATTAAGGCAAACATATAAGGACCCAGTACGAGACCCAGAGTGGCGCACTAATCTTTGCATGTGAAATTGGATATGTTTAAATCCACACACCAGGCTTGGCCGAGATAAGAATATGATGCTCTGCAACATACTGCAACATGACATTTAGTCATTTAAAACTGTAAATATATGAGGATGCTGTGCTGCAGTAAAGGATTGAATCTGAAAAAAGCTTGAAATAGAGTGGAGCTAAAATAGAAACGAGCAAAAACATTCAAACGTTAAATTTGAAAATCCTTTTATTGGCGTCCTTTTAAAGCTGGGATCATTTCTTGCGCAGAGTTTGGGTTCAATTAGTGTAGAGAAATATTGGAATGGGCCACACGGTATTAAATATTAAAACAAATTGTATGATCAAGTACTGTTAGCTTAACATTTGTGTTCTTCCTTGATGGTTAAAATATGAAATTATTTAGATTTTTTTTTTCTTTTTTTGGACTTGAATTATGTTTTATTACGCCCACAAAATTAAACTGCAAACAATCCGCCCAAAACTTCATGTTTTACATGTTTAAAAGTTATATTTTAAACATATTTGCACCTTTCCACTTTCTTTTCAATCACATTTTGTTTTGGTTCTGCAACACACAGAACACAGGCGTTTTATCAAAGCAGCAAAGGTGCCTAGAATAACAAGCACAACTCCAGTTAAGAAGAGAATCACATCTACAGAGTAGTAGGAGTACAAGGGCATTTTGTAGGACTCAGTTCTCAGGTGAGCTGCACCTTTGTGCCTCATAACAAACTCTATCCAGAAGAGGGCAGTGTCTAGTGGCTTCATTGGCTGATCTCTGTGCAGCCTGGACAGTCTCTCCATGTCCATTCTGTAAGAGGGATTAGTCAGGACTTCCTGACTGCCCTGAAAGAAGATGTCTTCATTCATAGTAAAAATATCAATTACCTTCCCTGCTCCTCTGGCTTCAATTCGCAAAAGATTATCACGCTGATCAAAAATCAGTGGCAGTCCTAATATAGGAACTCCATGATAAATAGCTTCTTGGATTCCGTTTGTTCCTCCATGAGCAACAAACAGTTTGATCTTAGGGTGTCCTAGAAGGTCATTCTGTGGCATCCAGTCAACCATTAAGGTGTTGTTACCCAGAGTGGCTGGTCTGTCACCTTTATACCTCCAGATGACTTTCTGAGGCATTTTGGCAAAAGCAGCAGCGATCCCATTAGCTAAATCGGGGGGAAGTTCTCCAATCAAAGTCCCCAGTGACATGATGATGACTCCATGCTCTCCAGAACTCTGAACAAACTCCTCCAAGTGTTGAGGTAGAGGTTTAGCAGGTTTACACTGGAACCCTCCCATGTACACGACGTTAGGCATGGTGGGCCGAGGAAACTCAAACACAAAGTCCACTCTCATGAGCCACAGGTCCGCTTGAAACATGGCTAAATAATCTGCGTCGGGACCAAAATATTTTTTCATCAAGCCCTCATAAATTGGTAAGATATACTGCGCAATCTGAAATTCTGCGAATCCAAAAATGAAAACGTTAAGTAGTCTCTCCAGAAAGCTCATTTTGTCTGACAGCTCTGTCCCTGTCATTGGAACATAAGAAAGTGGAGAAGGTGCAATTGTAAAGTGGCCCTCACCCTGGCTAGTCCATCTGACATTAAAAACCAGAGGCAACTTGAGGTAGCGGGCAAGTATGACACCCCCTGGCAGAGCAGGGTCTGTGAGGAAAAGGTCATATTTGGCATCGTGCAGAGATTGTATCAGCTCTTTGTTTTCAAAAATCTCTTCAAGCATTGTGCATATGTTCCCGTGCATCTCAATAGCCTTTTGCGCTTGCTCCATTTCCAGCTTGAAACGCGTCCAAGCAGACTTCCCTTCCCGCTGGATCTTCAGTAACTGGGTCACAAATTCAGTTATGAAGTCTTCATCAAATCCAGAGTTGGAATTAATTGTAACTGAAGTGTAAAATGGGGAGGTCTCCTTGATGTACCAGCTGTCTGATGGCCGTACAACAGAAACATGGTGGCCCCTTGAATGTAGCTCCTCGATGATGACCTTCATGTTCACCCAGTGACTTCCGTCCACTGGAAAAACAAGCACTTTTCCGCCATAAACACCGGCTGGACAGAGCCAGCACAGACTGATCCAGAACAAGGGCCAATGCATTTTGTATTCTGAAGTTAGGAAGAAAACATATCACATTTTATATTTTACTGCAAGCAGCATTCTCTTCAAAGCACTTTACTTAATTATAGAAAATACAGTTTATATTACTGATTTGCAAGTTAAAATCCTGCTATTTACTTTAAGTTTACATTTTCTTTGCTGAGATACATGTGACTTCACACAGAAAATCTAATGTTAGAAACATTTTTACTTGACTACCTAGTTATTGACACATGGTACAGTACAGTCGGCCAAAGTCATGTTTTGTCAGAAATGATCCATTAACTATAAAGTAGTCTCTACTAGAGCAACAGAGAAATGTCTTGAAAGTCTGTTAAAGATTAACTTCCAAGCACAGTTCTGTTACTGTTCAAACAGTTACCAAATATTTAAAAAAAAAAAATGAAGAAGTTGAACATTACCCTTTGGGCAGCCAGTGCAATTTGTTTCCCAAATATTTCTCCTTTGCTAGTGAACTGAGCACTTGATGAACCTCCAGTGTTCAAACTGGAGTAAGACTTTGCTACTGCAGCAGTATGGTTTTCTGCCTACAAGCGATAAGAGAGTACAAAGGGGAACCAAAGGCGTCACTCTTGTTTAACGCTTACACACATAGCAGTAATGAACTTAAACGACTGTAAAACAAGAACGGTGATAAAGTCACAGTGTTCAGTATATTGCAGTGTCGTGGGGAAGCTATGGCTATGTGCTTGGATATGGGCTATGTGATGGCAGGATGAACTGGTTTTGTGACCTTTAGTTCAGGTTCAAGTGTGCGTTCACTACTGATCCAATTAATGCAACATAACATCTCCAACAGAGAAATGGTTGAAGGTATCAACAAAACACTCCTTCACATATGTTTTCTTTTCCACTCAACTGAAAGTTTATTGCACACCTACGACTGTGGGATCATTTTGGAGTGCAAGTATTGCATTAGTGAAGTCGAGCCAGATAACAGAAACACCTCCTGAGTAATACAATTCATAATGAATGACAATGAACATAGCAGAACAGAAACTAACAAACTAATAAAATGTTTCTAGGAAACTTCAAGTACAAAACACCATTAATGCAGTATTCAACTTATCACAGCCAAGCCTACTATGACATAGAAGTATACCAATATTATCAGTTCCTCTTGCCTGGTTAGTCATTTTTCTGTTTTCTTTTAAAGCACAATCTAAAACAGAACTTTATTAATCCAGCAAACAATAAAATCACAAGTAGTACGACTGTAAGTAAAAATAATGTAACATCTACAGAGTAGTAGGAGTACCAGGGCATTTTGTAGGACTCAGTTCTCAGGTGAGCTGCACCTTTGTGCCTCATAACAAACTCTATCCAGAAGAGGGCGCGCTCCAGTGGCGTTATTGGCTGATCTCTGTGCAGCCTGGAGAGTCTCTGCATGTTCATCCTGTAGGAGGGCTCGTTCAGGACTTCTTGGATGACTTCCTGAAAATTTTGCCTATCCAAATCAGCAACATTCATAACCTTTGCTACTCTTTTTGCCCTCAGCCTGGAGAGGTTATCGGCTTGATCAAACACAATGGGGATGCCTACAATTGGAACACCGTGATATATGGCCTCATAAATCCCGTTTGTTCCCCCGTGACTCACAAACAGTTTGATCTTAGGGTGTCCTAGAAGGTCATTCTGTGGCATCCAGTCAATCATTAAGGTGTTGTTACCCAGAGTGGCTGGCCTTTCACCTTTATACCTCCAGATGACTTTCTGAGGCATTTTAGCAAAAGCAGCAGCGATCTCCTCAGCTAAATCAGGGGGAAGTTCTCCAATCAAAGTCCCCAGTGACATGATGATGACTCCATGCTCTCCAGAACTCTGAACAAACTCCTCCAAGTGTTGAGGTAGAGGTTTAGCAGGTTTACACTGGAACCCTCCCATGTACACGACGTTAGGCATGGTGGGCCGAGGGAACTCAAACACAAAGTCCACTCTCATGAGCCACAGGTCTGCAGCTTGAAACAAGGAAAAGTAGCTGACATCTGGGTCAATGTATCGGCTGGTCAGTGCACTGTAATGTGGCCCGACTGTCTGCTTGTACAGATGCATCCTCATAGTGTAGAACACCACGTTTTGGACCCTCTCGGAGAAAGTCATTTGATCTGTTAATTCCGAAGGTGGAAGTGGGACGTAGGAGAGCGGAGAGGGCGCAATAGCAAAATGGGCTTCACCGTGAACAGTCCATCGAGCATTGAACACTAATGGCAAGCCGAGGTAGTGGGCCAGCAATACTCCACCACCATTAGAAGGGTCAGTCAAAACCACATCGTACTTTGCTTCTTGAAAAGACTTCATTAGGTCTTTATTTTCAAACATGTGAACGATCACCTCACAGATTTTCCTGTGCAGTTCAAAGAACTTGTCTTTTAACTCCAGGTCCAAAGCAAGACGGGCCCATGCAGACCCCTTGCTTCGTTTAATTTTAATAACCTCAGAGACGAAGAGGCGGAAAAAATCCTCATCTCCTCCACCGGCAACATCCACTGTGATCGTGTTGTAATGTGGAGACGACTCACTGATGTACCAGCTGTCCATGGCTCGAATGACCGTCACAGCATGTCCCTTTAAATGCAGCCCCTCAACAAGTACCTTCATGTTCACCCAGTGGCTGCCGTCATGTGGAAATACAAGGACCTTCCCGCTACTGGCGGTCGGAATAACGACAGCCAGAAGTGAGACAACAGAAGCCAGTGGCAAAAACATCTTCAAACCTCTTCATGTGGCGCTTTCCTGAAACAGAACAGAAAAACAATTCAGAAGAACAAGACAGAGGTTGCTGCAGTATCCCTGGAAATGTGTGCACAGAGGGCTGCACTGACGTTCTATTCAACTGCCTCTTTTTTTTTTTTTTGTATGGGAAAAATTCCTTCTGACAGCCCTCACGTGTAGGCAGCACATGAATCCTCTTTCAGGATATTAGAGCTGATGCCAAGGGCTCTGCATGCATTCTGTGTCAGACCCTTGTGTCCCTGAGCAGAAATTATTTTTATCATAACTATGCTGAATGTGCAAAAAAGGAAAATGCAAGAGCTTCCCTTGTAAGATAACACATACTTCCTGCATGTTTTTGCACAGACAACTAGCCGTTGGTCTCACTGCTTAAACCGATTAAACACTCTTCTGTCGGCTGTGTGGTGTGATAACAAGAAAGGAGAGTGCAATATCTCTTCTACAGACACCCTAAAAAAGAAAAGCTTTGGTAGAAATGGCTTGCAGGAAGCAAGAGTGCGGACTCTGACAGAAAACTGTTGTCTGTACAGTTCTCATTTAGTTTTGTCTGACTCGACTCAGTAACATCATGTAAAATCTCTTGCCCATTGAGTAACATTAGCTGCCACGGGGTAGAAACAAACATTTCATTCTTGGCAACTTCTCCTTTTTCCATTTCGTAAAAGAGAAAACAAAAGCTTACAGTGAAAACTTGGCCCTCGCGTCACCAGACAGTTGAGACGCAAACACAACAAACCAGTAGTTGAAACTATGCCAGTGTAAAATACTTCCTAATTTCATTTGTCCCACCCTAAAAACATGTGCTACAAGACATTCCTGTCTTTCCAGAGAACCCCTGTCATTTAACTACTGAAAACAGTAGCAATAACGGTCATACAGATGTGGTCTACGTTCGAGTTTTACGTCCTTCAAGCTATCTGTGAATCATATGTCTTTTAAAAAGCAATGGGAGGCTGTTTAACAGACAGAAAAAAGTAAAAACTTGCTTCTTTTTTTCGAATCAAGTTTAGAGTGATACAGGGATTACATTATACACACAGTATCACTGGGTAGTGAGCTGTCACTTTAACAACACCTACGGCACCTGTGTGAAAACGTTTGTACGCGCACAAACTGAAACATTCAGGACTGCAGGGAGTGTAGCGTTATATACAGTAAAACATTACATTCACATGCTGGAGGCTGCATATAGCAGGTCAAGTAATAACACAGGGAAAGAACAAACTTACAGATTAGTCTTCTCAGAGCTGCTGCTCTTCTCCTTAGTACTGCCGTGGCAAGACTGTGCACGGCTGCATTCAAGCCAGTGAGAGAGAGAGAGAGAAAGAAAAAAAACACTTCCTGATTTCTTTCTTTTGGCCTCACCCCTGAAGTACAGTCAAATGTGTGTCTCTTATAGTGGAGTTCACACATGCAGTGTGTCATATGTCTCTTTACCGCAATCACACTAAATGTAGATATGAATCTAAAAGGACTTAGCATTGCGCACAGATAAAACTTTATTAAATGTAATGATGGCACCACAGCCCCGCATACACTTTTAAGACACTCCACCCACTGGGAAATGTGTACATGAGTCATTCTATAGGACGTCAAACTCTCTCTCTCATTCAACTGCCACAGTTATCAGAGTAGTATTTTACTTCAACAGTTTTTGGTACAAGGTCACAAAATATATCACCATTCCCTCTGTTACATATGTAGATAGACAGATAGCTAATCATGTTTCACTTTATATTTACACATTGCAGTGAATAAACACCTAATAAAGATGAAAACGGTTAAAAGTATGAGCAACATAGCTTCACCCAAGAAGAGAGTTACATCTACAGAGTAGTAGGAATACAAGGACATCCTGATCGACTGCTTTCAGGTGAGCGGCAACTTTGTGCCTCATGACAAACTCTACCCAGAAGAGGGCGCTCTCCATTGTTGTTATTGGCTGATCTCTGTGCAGCCTGGAGATTCTCTGCATGTTCATCCAGAGCAGGTTGTCGTATTGGTCAAAAGACACAAGGATACCGACAACTGGGACTCCATGATAAATAGCTTCTTGTAGCCCGTTTGTTCCTCCATATACATGAGGACACTTTAAATGTTTCTTGTATTTACTAGAAGCTCAAAAAGATCTGTTTGGTATGTGGCAGAACAAGGACTATAAAAATGAAATGATAGAAACATAACTATAAGTATTATATAAGTATAATTAACAGCACATCAGCCACATACACAGTCCAAATAATGGGTCAACAACACTGAATTAAAATTACAATTAACAAGTATATCTTTGAAGCTGCAGAGCAGATATCTCAACCAGTGGAGCAGCACGTCTCTATTCCACAAAGACCACCACAGTACACAGGACACAAAGTAAAACACATGAGAGAGACATATATAAGACAGATGAAACATTTCTACAATAAAAATACATTAATCATGCAATAATCATATATTAGAAAGATTAGGAAGAAATGTTTTACACCAAACACCACAAAACTCTCTGGAAAGGCTGACCTAGGTGCGGACAGCGGGATAGGCCAGGGAAACCCACAACAAACAAAAGGAAGCATCAACTGATCGACAAGATGAGATCCACAACACTAAGAATCAGGAACTCCACAATACTCAGGAGTGGGATGTCAAAGGGGTCTCTGTAGTGGCGACACTGGAACGAAGCGCGGATCCTGGGCACCTGAGAGGTTGAAGTGCTACACAGCTGAGATGTTCTAGTAGTGGACTTCCCAGGCCGTAGCTCCAAGGCAAGATCTGTCAGTTTCTGAGCTACCTGGAAGATCATCTAACTGAAGAAGCAGGCACGAGTCCACTTGGTCCTGTGTAAGTGAGGCTAACCAGAAAAAAAAGGCTTCAGTTTGCTAGGGAGCATAAAGATCAGACTCTGGAGCAATGGAAGAAAGTAATTTGTTCTGGTGAGTCCAGATTTCTTCTGCATCAACTTGACTTGACTAGACCCTGTGCAAACGTAACTACGTGGTGCAGCGCATGCAGACTGCAAGAGTCTGTACTCTATAGAGTCTATACTCCGCAGTACCTTAAATGAGCCTTAAGTGTTACAGATTTTGGTGATTGACATATATTTTTCTTGCGCTTTTCTTTTATTACTATAGCATTACTAAACCTTCTTCCATCAACAAGATATAAACACAGTCCTGCTGCACTTTATTTAGGTGCATTTACACATGAAAAAAAATATTTTAGATGTGAATACATGTCAATGTGTGTGTGTATCTCTGCTCTTGCTCTAAAGCCAAACAATGGCAAAGATGCCACATTGCGCATACTAACTATTTATAGTGTGATATAATAGGGGTTAGACATAAGCTTCCTTTTCTTATCTGCCATGTAGAAGTCAGCCACATGTCCTAGAATTCTTTTCCCCTGCAAATCATTCTTCCATCAGTTTATGACAGCAAATCCTGATATTTTATATAATAACTCAACAGGATTATAGCAACAATATGTGTCCATATGTGTTGACAGATATGGGAAAAATACGAAACAAATTGGCATTAAGGAGCTACCCACATGCAGAAAAGTTACTCTGTAGGATGATGCAGATGCACCGTAGATAAAATAAACTAAATAATAGAAACTCATTTTAAATATGTTTTGGCTGTTTAAATACTACATTGTTGAAACCCATTGTTAGACTGATACAAATATGTTTAGATATACAGTATATTTTTCTTTAGTCGCGTTTCATTTTGTGTTTCCATACTGCTGTAAATAAACATTTGATGGAGATCAAAATAATTAAAAATAGAATGAGAAATACTCCACCCAAGAAGAGAGCTACGTCTACAGAGTAGTAGGAATACCAGGGCATCCTGATCGACTCTGCTTTCAGGTGAGCTGCACCTTTGTGCCTCATAACAAACTCTATCCAGAAGAGGGCGCGCTCCAGTGATGTTATTGGCTGATCTCTGTGCAGCCTGGACAGTCTCTGCATGTTCATCCTGTAGGAGGGCTCGTTCAGGACTTCCTGGATGGCCTTCAGGAAGTTGTCGTCTTTGTCCACTGTAGCTAATGTAAGGATCTTAGCTCCTCCTCTGTCTTTCAGACGGAGCAGGTTGTCGTATTGGTCAAAAAACACAGGTAAACCAACAACTGGGACTCCATGATAAATAGCTTCTTGGACTCCGTTTGTTCCTCCATGAGCAACAAACAGTTCGATCTTAGGGTGTCCTAAAAGATCATTCTGTGGCATCCAGTCAACCATTAAGGTGTTGTTACCCAGAGTGGCTGGTCTGTCACCAGTATACTTCCAGATGACTTTCTGAGGTAATTTAGCAAAAGCAGCAGCGATCTCATTTGCCAAATCAGCAGGAAGTTCATTTACAAAAGTCCCCAGAGACATGATGATGACTCCATGCTCTCCAGAACTCTGAACAAAGTCCTCCAAGTGTTGAGGTAGAGGTTTAGCAGGTTTACACTGGAACCCTCCCATGTACACAACGTTAGGCATGGTGGGCCGAGGATAATCAAACACAAAGTCCACTCTCATCAGCCAAATGTCAGCGTCAAGTTGCAGCTGGTTATAGTCATTATCAGGTCCAAGGTATTTATCACATAATTTCTGATACACTTCTCTGATAATCATGTGATTTTTTGTTTGAGACAGTAGATGAAAAAACACGTTTTTAACTCTCTGAAAGAAGCTCATCCTGTCAGTGTTTCCAGATCCTGTAATAGGAATATAGGATATGGGTGAAGGAGCAATGGCAAGATGAGCCTCTCCAGCTATTAGCCAGCGAACATTATAAACCAGAGGAAGCTTCAAATATTTGGCCAAGATGACTCCACCACCCCAGCATGGGTCAGTGAGTAGGAGATCAAACTTGCTGTCCATTAAGTTTCTCATCAATTCCTTATCATCTAGCGTTGCTGTTGCAAATTCAGCCACAGCTCTGTGTGCTTCAACAATTACTTCGAACATCCCTACAGTCATGTGGAGATAAGTCATCAAGGGTTGAGCCCCTCGTTCAAATTCTATGAACTCGGATGCAATTCTTGAAATTAACGTTTGATCTAAACTCTTCTCCACTGGAACTGTAATCACATTGTAATAAGGGGAGTTTTCCTTGATGTACCAGCTTTTGCTTGAACACAAAATAGTTATACTGTGTCCTCTGGAGTGCAAAGCTTGAAGTAGAATATCCATGTTTATCCAGTGGCTGCCTTCAACAGGCAAGACCAAGATGTTGCCACCATGACAGGCTCTGGGGATAAGGATGAGCAGAAGTAAAGCACTGCAGCAAAAAATGAGCCTCATCTGAAATGGAAAGAAGTCCCAATTATACTGTGAAATAAGCTTGAAAAGTAAACACACGTAATTTATGATCATTTAAAATTGTTCAAAATTCCCTTGATGAGTGTCTCACAAAGTTTTGCATTTACTTCTTTGCATTCTCTGCACGAGTTTCCATTTTGAATAGTATTAGTGGAATTACACATAATGAGCCTGTGCCCCCATGTGTTTTTTCGGCACAAAAGTCCGATTAACAGCACGTCTGGATTTCTGTTCATCAGGAGGCTATTAGGTCAGATTAATCATTGGCGAACACTGTTACAGTTGAATGAAATGTTTCTCCGCAAAACTCCTACAGCGAGTAGAGAGAAACAAACGATTTTAGGCAACGCACTTCCACTTACTGAAGGTAATTCCATTCAAATTCAGTATATAAGTACACATACCATAAAATATGTTGTATTTACTCACTGTGATCTCTTCTGTTTTCCCTGTATTCGTGGACTGTTATCTATTTCACACCCGAAAAATCTGGATGTGTGCATTCGGGAAGAATGCTGTGTGCTTCAGGAGCTGAGCCACAGATCAGTATGTATCCCCCGGGGCACTGAACCAGTCTGCACAGAGCAGCGATTGCGCCAACATCATTGCCATTTAGAGGCAACTGGACGTGTTTTCATATGTTTTAATCAACCGTTTACGCAACGACTTCCACGGAGCTGCATGTTTCTCTTTTGCAGTTGTGTCACCATCATGCTGCAAAGGGTGCATGGTTAAATAAACCTACCTAACAGTTAAGCGCAATTCTCTGATCAGATTATGATGTAGTCTGTGTAATATGTACAATCATTACATTATCCCGTCCTGCTCACTTGCAATACAAACTGTTGTCCCTGACATGACTTCTGCCTCCTGTGACTGCACCCACATAAGATGGTCTGTGAGTAATACTGCATTTTATTTCTATAACGAGTCTCCCGTATGTCATGCATCACCTCAATAGGAACAGCAGGCTGAAAAACCTCTTATCTGGTGGAGGCAAAGTTTTCAACATGACAGTCTGTAAGGAGCCCTCATCTGACTATTTCTTCCACTCTTTTCCCCTTTAATGTTATCTGCATGACTTTTCAAAGTAGTTAGGTACCATCCACCATGACCACAATCAGGACCAAAGCAAGCAAAACACTGGTAAGTGGATCAGGCGATGGTTGTTCATGTCAGTATAAAGCTAACTAAATGCTTCAAGTCTAGCCTTAACTATAGGGGTGAGATATTTGAATAAAACAACTTCCACCAGGATCACATAAATCATTTAATTCTTTATTTGAGGGGTTGTTGGAAAAATACAGAGGTTTAATTCTTTCACAAGATATTCTCTCTCATCACATTATCTAATTACAATTACTTAATTTAACTAACAGAGCAGTGTGTTCATCTCTCTTGTCCATGAAATTATTGCCTATGGCCTCAGTAGACTCTGGACCTGGCTCTGCATCCAATATACATGTGTTTGTGTCCCGTGTATACAACATGTTGCACGTATGTGTTATCCAGTTCTACAAATTGATTTGCTTGCTTCTGATTCTGTCCACATCTTCTCTGATATTAAATTCAGTTAATGTTCCTAACAGGAGTCTTCGCTGCCCTTCTTATCACTGTGCACATGACTTTAGACTTAGACTTTATTGTCCCAGCACCGTCTCCAAGACCACCACAGTACACTCGACACATAGCAAGACACATAAGAAACACACACGAGGACAGATAAAACAGTATTTTACATTTAGCTCGGTCCACTCTGATCCATTTAGCAAGGCCTTTTGTTAAGGGCGGCTATGGCAGCAGCTATCAGGCTTTTTCCAAAACGAGCCCTTCTGCACCTTGGTGCTCTATATCTGTCCCTGAGGGGAGTGGGATGAAATGTGTGTGAGGTCCTGTTCTATTACGTTTGCAATGAATGCGTGTGATGGCCATATGATTAAGATCCGTTAGATTTTGTGCAGGGAGTCCGATTGTTTTGGACACTTCGTTTCAGTTTGCGGATGTCTGAGCATTATATTTTGGATGTTCAACTTTCCTGTTTTGAATCATGGCAGTAAAGTGTATGTAGTCTGCTTTTAGCTGCCATTGACGGAAGACAGCAAGACGTAATTGTCATTTGACAAACACAGGTATTATTGCAATTGTGTATGACAGCATTTAAATAGTGTTAGAGATTTTTCAATGACACCTCCAGATCTCCAAGCTCAGTGGTGCTTTGTTTGATGCAAGGCGTATTCTATTGATTTGTGTCACACATTTCACCCTTTTCACTTTTCACCCTTACAGTCAAGTTAATATCTGAAAATCAGTTATCTCCAACAGGAGTCATGCACAAAACAGACACACACACATACACCCTATCCACCTGTATATGTCACTGTACATTACATCAACGTAGAGTCCTCCCTATGTATGAACATAAATTATATCTTGATCATGATTATTTGACTTGATTCATTAGTCATGTTTCACTTTACGTTTACACATTGCAGTGAATAAACACCTAATAAAGATGAAAACGGTTAAAAGTATGAGCAACATAGCTCCACCCAAGAAGAGAGCTACGTCTACAGAGTAGTAGGAATACCAGGGCATCCTGATCGACTCTGCTTTCAGGTGAGCTGCACCTTTGTGCCTCATGACAAACTCTATCCAGAAGAGGGCGCGCTCCATTGGTGTTATTGGCTGATCTCTGTGTAGCCTGGACAGTCTCTGCATGTTCATCCTGTAGGAGGGCTCGTTCAGGACTTCCTGTAAGGCCTTCAGGAAGTTGTCGTCTTTGTCCAATGTAGCTAATGTAAGAATCTCCGCTCCTCCTCTGTCTTTCAGACGGAGCAGGTTGTCGTATTGGTCAAAAAACACAGGGATGCCAACAACTGGGACTCCATGATAAATAGCTTCTTGGACTCCGTTTGTTCCTCCATGAGCAACAAACAGTTTGATCTTAGGGTGTCCTAAAAGATCATTCTGTGGCATCCAGTCAACCATTAAGGTGTTGTTACCCAGAGTGGCTGGTCTGTCACCAGCATACTTCCAGATGACTTTCTGAGGTAATTTAGCAAAAAAAGCAGCGATCTCATTTGTCAAATCAGCTGGAAGTTTATTCACATAAGTCCCCAGAGACATGATGATGACTCCATGCTCTCCAGAACTCTGAACAAAGTCCTCCAAGTGTTGAGGTAGAGGTTTAGCAGGTTTACACTGGAACCCTCCCATGTACACAACGTTAGGCATGGTGGGCCGAGGATAATCAAACACAAAGTCCACTCTCATCAGCCAAATGTCAGCGTCAAGTTGCAGCTGGTTATAGTCATTATCAGGTCCAAGGTATTTATCACATAATTTCTGGTATACTTCTTTGATAATTATGTGATTTTGTGTTTGGGTTATTAGATGTAAAACCATGTTTTTAACTCTCTGAAAGAAGCTCATCTTGTCAGTGTTTCCAGATCCTGTAATAGGAATATAGGATATGGGTGAAGGAGCAATGGCAAGATGAGCCTCTCCAGCTATTAGCCAGCGAACATTATAAACCAGAGGAAGCTTCAAATATTTGGCCAAGACGACTCCACCACCCCAGCAGGGGTCAGTGAGTAGCAGATCAAACTTGCTGTCCATTAAGTGTCTCATCAATTCGTTATCATCTAGGATCGCTGTTGCAAATTTGGCCACAGCTCTGTGTGCTTCAGCAAATGAGCCAAACATCCCTACAGTCATGTGGAGAAAAGTCATCAAGGGCAGACTGCCCCTCTCATACTCAATAATTGTTGTTATCATATCTGTGATCATCTTCTGATCAAGGCTCCTCTCTGCTGGAACTGTAATTACATTGTAATAAGGGGAGTTTTCCTTGATGTACCAGCTTTTGCTTGAACGCAAAATAGTTATATTGTGTCCTCTGGAGTGTAAAGCTTGAAGAAGAATATCCATGTTTATCCAGTGACTGCCTTCAACAGGCAAGACCAAGATGTTGCCACCATGACAGGCTCTGGGGATAAGGATGAGCAGAAGTAAAGCACTGCAGCAAAAAATGAGCCTCATCTGAAATGGAAAGAAGTCCCAATTATACTGATGTGAGATATATTTAAAACGTTAACATATGATCATTTAAAAAGTATTATATATATATATATATATATATATATATATATATATATATATATATATATATATATATATATATATATAATTCAGTCAGTTGAGTTTCTTACAAATGTTTACATTAATTTCTCACGTGGGTTCTTTGGTATTGCATTCTCTGCACGAGTTTCCATTTTGAATAGTATTAGTCGAATTGCGTTACACATAATGAGCCTGTGCCCCCATGTGTTTTTTCGACACAAAAGTCCGATTAACAGCACGTCTGGATTTCTGTTCATCAGGAGGCTATTAGGTCAGATTAATCATTGGCGAACACTGTTAGAGTTGAATGAAATGTTTCTCTTTCCAAAAGCAAAACTCCTACAGCGAGTAGAGAGAAACAAACGGCAGCCGCAATTTTAGGTAACGCACTTCCGCTTACTTAAGTTATGAAGTAAATTCCATTCAAATTCAGTATATAAGTACACATACCGTAAAATATGTTCTATTTACTCACTGTGATCTCTTCTGTTTTCCCTGTATTCGCGGACTGTTTTCATTTATTTCAAACCTGAAGGATCCGGATGTCTGTATTCCGGGGAGGAGGAGCTGGGCCACAGATCAGTATGTATCCCAGTGGACTGGACGAGTCTGCAAAGAGCAGCGGTCTTTAATGAGTCTTTTACATAACGACTTCTGCGGAGCTGCATGTTTCTCTTCTGCAGCCCTGACACCGTGAACCTGTCCTGGGTGCATGGTTATCTAAACCAGTGGTTCCTAACCTGGGTTCCGCGTCTAGATCGCAGCGGGGCTCCAAAACTTGTTTGATCTGAGCTCACCATCTTTTTTTCACGTGTTTCACCAGTCACCAGTTTTTAACCAGTATTGCATGTGTATCCCGTCATGAAGTATTCCGCCCCCGCGTCGGATCTCTGGCGTGTGGCGATTGATCGCGATTTAAAAAACGACCATTTAGAAAGCAAAACATGTCGATGCGGGATATTGTCAGGTTCGAGCAGTAGATTGATCACTAGCCAATCAGAAGTAGGGTGGGAGTGGGTTTTGGGAAGCATGGTTGAGAACGAGCTGCAGCTAATGCTGCATTCACAACAACTTGAAAAATTAGCTCTGATTTGTCCAACTCCAAAAATTACTGCTTAGAAAAATAAATAAATAGCTGCTGCACATATTTTAATGTTCAGCAAACCGTGACAATATACCAAACTTATTTTTTCTCCTCTGAGTCAACCTGTAATGTGAACGCTATGATATAGGAAGTCTCAAATTTCCGATTTGGACTGTGAATTTCCCAGTTTGTCTGAAGGCATCATCCAAAACAGCGTTTTTTCATCGAAGTCACTGTTTTCGTAAAGTTGGAGTAAATTCACGAAGCTAAGAGAATGCGTCCTAACTAGCAAACAAAGGACATAAAAAAGTAAAAATAAATAAATAATAATAATGACTAATATTAAATATTAGGATGTAAATCTAAATATGTTCTACAGTTGTTTTTGTATAAATTAAAACTGAATTCAATATAAGCCATATAAGTCCTGAATATGTTCCATGTGTTTCACTTGTAATAGAAACTGACATGGCTTCTGCCTTGTCGGACTGTGCAACCACATAGATGATCTATAAGTAATTCTGCATTTTATTTCTATTACCAGTCTCCCATGTGTCATGCATCTGTAACCGGTCTGCGTTGTGTTGTGTCAAAGGAAGGAAGGACTACCGTTCTCGATTCAGCCAGCAGGGGGAAATTTATTCTGCGTACAGCAATATGTTTGTTAGTACAGCACACTTCTTCTCGGTCTCACACACCTCTGCTCTCATCAGCCATCTTTGCAGACTGCCTGTGTAACTCTTAATCTCCAATCTCATTCTAATAACAGTCACCGAACAATCCCCCCCCCCCCCCCCAAAAAAAAGCTACTGGTGAGACCTTATGTAATTTTTTATACATGAAAAACTATATTAACAATAACACCAACAGGGTGAATAAGGAATGTGAAATAAACAATACACAACCACAAATGGGAGCATACCTGCGTTCAGCAATATGTTTGTTAGTACAGCACACTACTTCTCGGTCTCACACACCTCTAGAGGGGAGGAATAGCAACTGCATGAGAAACTAGCTTAGCTTAGACTCATGACACTCACTCCGAGTCCCGCGCTAAAAACACTCACATTGCACCCATATAACATACCCAAAATACCAGAAAAAAACATCACATAAAAACCGTATGGTTGAAATACAAAGAAAACATACATTTTACACTCTTTAGAAATGTGATAAAATAAAGTGATTTTTGGTGAAATTAAATAAAAAACAACCCATCGGTTACACATCATCTCAGTAGGATCAGCAGGCAACCGCTACAGTAACAACAATTTTGCTCCAAAAAAGAAATGAAAAATGGCTCATCACCACATGCTGATTACCTGAAGGATGAAGGTTTTTATGTCTCCACCCGAACGGGCTCAAGTAGGTGGGCTCTGCTCAAGATTTCTTCCTGTTAAAAGGCAGTTTTTCTTTTCCACCATCACCATAGTGTTCTGGGGGATTTCAGGCTCCACGTCTTTGAAGCGCCAAGAGACAAATTATTATTATATTAGATGTTAATCTTTCTCGTCTTGAATCATGGCAGTACAGTGTACGTAGACTGCTCTTAGCTGCCACTGATAGGACAACAAATGGTAATTGTCATTTGACAAACACAGTGTGTAGGATTGCATTGAGATGGTGTGAGAGAATTAGACAGACTTTAATGACAGACGGTTGGCCTTAGAGGCCATGTTGGAGACCAGTTGTAACCCTCTTTGTCTCAGGACAAAGCAACCACTCTCCATCTTTCCATTGTCGCATCTCACACAGACACACGGTCACACGCACAATCTTACACTCTCACTAATATACACACATCCACATACACAGTAAGCATATCCACCTTTATGAGACTGATTTTTGGTAAATTGGCTGTCTGGTGCCCCGAGGTGGATTTAATGTTAATTAAATCCTATTAATATTTTTATAGCGCACACAGTCCATCGATCCTGCTGCCAAAGACCTTCTCCGCTCCTTCACCGCCAACTCCATCCTGGAATCCCCAGCACTTCCTCTGAAGTTCAGCGGGAATCTCAGGCCTCACTCTGGGCAGCTCAGAGGACATGGACAGCGCTAACAGCTGATCTCTGGAACACACCACCGGATACAACGGCTGCTCCGCTGAACTTCACAGCCAACGACACAGCCAAAAACAAAAGTCCAGAAAAAAACTGAATAAAAATTGCACAAAAAGACAAAAACGACCAAAAACCATCCTGAATAGGGGATATAGTGTCAGCGATTGGCTCTGTGCAAAGCGGCAAATCCACAGGACTGGATGGTTATCCAACAGATTTTTATAAAAAGTTTTCAAGACAACTCTCCCCTTTGTTATGGTTGGTTTTCAATGAATCACTTGCATTGAAAGCTTTACCATCTACTATGTGTAGATGGTAAAGCAGTTAACTCATTATTCCTTAAGAAAGAGAAGAACCCCCTTGAATGCAGCTCGTATCGTCCAATTTCTTTACTAAATACAGATGTTAAAATCCTTGCTAAAATGTTGGCACGTCGCTTGGAGGGGGTTCTTCCATCCGTCATATCACCAGACCAAACAAGTTTCATTAGGAATCGGTACTCCTTTTTTAACACCAGACGTCTTCTCAATATCCTCTATAGCCCTTCTCCACCTGGTACTCCAGAATTGGTGCTCTCACTCAACGCCAAAAAGGCATTTGACCGGGTGGAGTGGGGCTATCTTTTCAGCACGCTGGAGATGTTTGGATTTGGTCCCAGATTCATATCATGGGTTAAAACTTTTATATACATCTCCGAGGACTGCTGTACATACTAATAATAATCTGTCCTTGGCACTAAGACAGAACGCTGACATCAGGGGGATGCAGTGTACGGGGATCAAGCATAAAGTTTCGCTTTATGCAGATAATATGCTGTTATTCATTTCACAGACCCTTCTTAGTCTCCCTAAATTAATGGTCCTACCCGAAGATTTTGGCAAATTATCCGGCTATAAGGTTGATATTCAGAAAAGTGAATTGATGCCTGTTGGTGAGGGGGTAGGCCAGGTACCCATAGACTCATTTCCTTTTAAGATTAGTCAAAAGAAATTCAAGTATCTTGGGGTGTGGGTTACCCACAGTCATAGAGATTTATATTTAGCTAATTATCAGCCTCTGTTATCTAATCTGAAGCAAAACATTGAACGGTGGGACCCCCTGCCTCTCTCCCTAGGGGGAAGAATTAATACCATAAAGATGAGTGTGCTGCCTAAATTTTTATATGTTTTCCAGTGTCTCCCAGTGTTTCTTACAAAATCCTTTTTTTCAAAACTAAATGCGGATCAAAAGATGTATACTACAGAGACCTCGAGCAAAGGGAGGGATGGCACTCCCAAACTTCAGGTACTACTACTGGGTGGCTAACATAAGATCACTGCTGTACTGGATGACGGAAAGTGCTACAGCCCCCGGATGGACAATTATGGAGGAGGTATCCATTGGCTCCACCTCCCTGGCGGCCCTTCTGTGTGCTAAACTGCCAATCACACAGCCTCTGTCTAGCTTTACCTCTAATCCGGTTGTTATACACTCAGTCAAAATTTGGAATCAGTTTAGAAGATCTTTCTCCCTTAGGGACCTGTCACTTACTGGGCCAATTGCAAATAATCACCTGTTTGTCCCATCATTGATGGATAAGACACTCAATATTTGGTCTAGAAAGGGGGCTGTCTTACTGTCTGATCTCTATGTTGATGGTGTATTTGTCTCATTGGAGCAGCTTATACAGAAATATGACATTCCCAGGTCACATTTTTATAAATATTTGCAGCTTAGAAACTTTGTAGCCTCAAATTCAGACATTTTCCCATTGTGCCCTTCTGATTCTTTGTTGGACTCAATTCTTAAATGTAAACTGGCCAGGAAGCAGACAATAAGTGTTATCTATGATTTACATAGCATGCATGATTTGACACCTTTAGATTTCCTTAAGAATAAATGGGAGACAGACAGATTCCACATGTGATCGATGCAGACAGACTCCAGCTACTCTGTTGCACATGTTTTGGACATGCCTGAAGTTGTACACATTTTGGAAATCTATATTTGAGAACTTTGGTAAGATATTAGGAAGAGTAGTGAGACCATCTTCTCTTGTTGCCCTGTTTGGGGCGACCCCAGAGGATGACCCTTTTATATGGTGTGAAATCAGCACGATGACCTTTTGTACTCTCCTGGCCAGGAGATTAATATTGTTTAAATGGAAAGATCCTATTCCACCGATGTACAGTCATTGGATCAGGGAAGTCATGTGCCATCTTAAATTAGAAAATATTAGATATACTGTCAGGGGAGCGACGAAGAAATTTTGCAGAATTTGGCAACCTTTTTTGAGCTTTGTTGAGGATATGGATGCTGACAGCATTGCTATGTAACTATCTGTATCTGTAGTTTTGTTTCTCTTGCTCTTTTTCTTTTATGGTGGTCTGGCTGTGCAGTGTGTA
Source organism: Mugil cephalus (assembly GCF_022458985.1). Classification (NCBI taxonomy): domain Eukaryota; kingdom Metazoa; phylum Chordata; class Actinopteri; order Mugiliformes; family Mugilidae; genus Mugil; species Mugil cephalus. The sequence goes on along the minus strand of NC_061772.1, from coordinate 14,232,798 downwards.
TTATGTATGTTCTCTGTCTGGTACTGGGTGGGGGTGGGACAGAGATGTTGTATTTGTTCCTTTAGTAGTAGCACTGTCTACTATTTGAAAATTCTAATAAAAAAACAAAAACAATAAAAAAACATCCTGAATGGTTCAAGGCACAGAAAAACAAAAAGTCAGACAAAAAACAACCAACAATACACAAAGAAAGGTTATTCTTCACCGAGCTACTGGCAACATGCAGCCACTCTTTCAGGCATGTTTTAAAAAATAAATAAATAAATAAAATAAAGCAATCAGATTATAAAACACCTCCAGATCTCTAAGCTAGGTGGTGCGTTTGATGTCCTTATTTGTGTCACACGTTTGCTCATTGTATTTAGAGTCAAAGGGCTCAAATGCTTTTTGCTGGTAATTTTTATTTTTTTTCACCCTTACAGTCATTAAAAAAAAAGTTATTGCTTGAAAATCAGGACTGATGAACAAAATGACACACACACACACGCACACATTCTTTGCTGTGACTATGCCTATTGAACCACTGTGTGTTTGACTTAATTTGATTTAGATATTTGATTTAAATTATATTTTGATCATGATTATTTGACTTGATTCAGTCATGTTTCACTTTACGTTTACACATTGCAGTGAATAAACACCTAATGAAGATGAAAACGGTTAAAAGTATGAGCAACATAGCTCCACCCAAGAAGAGAGCTACGTCTACAGAGTAGTAGGAATACCAGGGCATCCTGTATGACACTGCTTTCAGGTGAGCTGCACCTTTGTGCCTCATGACAAACTCTATCCAGAAGAGGGCGCGCTCCATTGGTGTTATTGGCTGATCTCTGTGCAACCTGGACAGTCTCTGCATGTTCATCCTGTAGGAGGGCTCGTTCAGGACTTCCTGGATGGCCTTCAGGAAGTTGTCGTCTTTGTCCATTGTAGCTAATGTAAGAATCTCCGCTCCTCCTCTGTCTTTCAGACGGAGCAGGTTGTCGTATTGGTCAAAAAACACAGGGATGCCAACAACTGGGACTCCATGATAAATAGCTTCTTGGACTCCATTTGTTCCTCCATGAGCAACAAACAGTTTGATCTTAGGGTGTCCTAAAAGGTCATTCTGTGGCATCCAGTCAACCACTAAGGTGTTGTTACCCAGAGTGGCTGGTCTGTCACCAGTATACTTCCAGATGACTTTCTGAGGTAATTTAGCAAAAACAGCAGCGATCTCATTTGCCAAATCAGCAGGAAGTTCATTCACAAAAGTCCCCAGAGACATGATGATGACTCCATGCTCTCCAGAACTCTGAACAAAGTCCTCCAAGTGTTGAGGTAGAGGTTTAGCAGGTTTACACTGGAACCCTCCCATGTACACAATGTTAGGCATGGTGGGCCGAGGATAATCAAACACAAAGTCCATTCTCATCAGCCAAATGTCAGCGTCAGTCATTACCTGTTTATAGTCAACATCAGGTCCAAGGTATTTATCACATAATTTCTGATACACTTCTCTGATAATCATGTGATTTTGTGTTTGAGACAGTAGATGAAAAAACACGTTTTTAACTCTCTGAAAGAAGCTCATCTTGTCAGTGTTTCCAGATCCTGTAATAGGAATATAGGATATGGGTGAAGGAGCAATGGCAAGATGAGCCTCTCCAGCTATTAGCCAGCGAACATTATAAACCAGAGGAAGCTTCAAATATTTGGCCAAGACGACTCCACCACCCCAGCAGGGGTCAGTGAGTAGCAGATCAAACTTGCTGTCCATCAAGTTTCTGATCAATTCCTTATCATCTAGCGTCGCTGTTGCAAATTCGGCCACAGCTTTGTGTGCGTCAATAGCTTTACCAGTCATCCCTACAAAAATGTGGATAATTTTAGTCAAGGGTAAACTGCCTCGTTCCAATTGTATCGCCTCAGATATCAATTGTGCGATGAGCTTTTCATCTATCGCTCTTTCCACTGGAACTGTAATGGCGTTGTAATAAGAGGAGTTTTCCTTGATGTACCAGCTTTTGCTTGAGCGCAAAATAGTTATATTGTGTCCTCTGGAGTGCAAAGCTTGAACTAGAATATCCATGTTTATCCAGTGGCTGCCTTCAGTAGGACAGACCAAGATGTTTCCACATTGACAGCCACAGGGGATAATGAGGAGCAGAAGCAAAGTACTGCAGCAATCAATGAGTCTCATCTGAAATGAGAACAATTGACAATCACAATCACTGACAAAACTATTTACCTTCTTGTCATTTCTTATGAACGGTGATCATTTTAAATAAATACATTCTTCCACTGACTGATCTGCATAGATATGTTGTATATTACATTAACATTATTAAGCATATTAACATACTCATGTGCAGTTTCTACTTACGGTGAGCTGTGTTGTTTCTCCATCCAGGAACAAAGTGTTGCACAACAGCAACTGCTTAGTCATTATAAGTGGGTGGGGAGGCGCCAACACAGTCTGCTACAGAATGTTGTAATACCTAGGGAAGGACGTAATACTGAAAGTCAGTAACTGACTAAACAAAAGTAATAATACGATTACTGATTGACAGACGGGTAAACAGACATTAAGAAGCAAAGGTTGGCCTTTACAGATTTAAATGTGATACGTTGTCTTTTCTACTAGAGTGATTTATTATGCAGTCAACATAATCATCAAAAACCCAAACTGAGGTCTTGTGCAGACGGACCTGTGACAGGACAACAGGAGAGGAGAATATCCTCGGTGGTGGCCCTGTGGTTGAGGAACAGAGGAGCTGAAGACCTCAGGAGAAGCCATGGTGGAAAGGCAGACAAGCGGGCTGTTCAGGAGTTGGCTTGAAAACAAGGAAGACAGGCAGAGCAGGCACAGAAACTGTTCACGGGTAATACCCCTCCAGGGGCCTGACAGGAGGTTGGCGGCAAGAGCAGAGCTCTCTGTTTGCTTGAGAGGAGGTTGGTCACAGAGACGGGATCCTCAGAATTAGTTATACTGGAGATAATTTCAGGATACGAGACAGGTAGAAAGCTGGAAAAAGGTAGATGAGGGACAAAGAAGATTCTCAGGCTCAGAATTCAACAGTATCACTTTACTTTGGAACCAGCAGGTCATCAACCATGAGGGAACAGGCTAGTTTTGAGTGACTCTAGAGCAGGCAAGGTGTCAGGCAATATTGCAACACCTGAATGGAGGAGAGGGAAGGCGTCAACCAAGTGAAGATCAGGGAAGACATTGGCTGAGTCATAAACAAACATTTTGGCAGCTTACCTGGACTCAGGAAAAGGACACATTTACTCCACTTAGGAACAGTCTCTGAAAATTTGGCAACATCAGCTGAAACTTTTAAGGCGTTGGTCAACGCAGAAGAGAAGTCAACCACCAAGGAGCAGCCAATCAAGAAGCAGAGGAGATGTTGATTCAACCATGAGCAAGAGACACATCGCTGCCCCTTGAAAAGGAGAGGCATTGACAGATTCAGAAATAAAGAGGGTGGTCAGGGTTATCCATGACTGATATCAGTTTGTTTAGTGTCCTCCTCTTAATCACCCCTACAAAAGTTTCCTGTGTGCAGCCAATGACAAAGCCAGCTGTTATGAATGCCCTAAAACCTAGTGGAGCTCTCTGTGATAGAAGGACAAGACCAGGTTAAAAGAAGACAAGTGAAGGCTGAATATGGCTCCAATGGCCTTACAAGTAGATGACGCAAAACTTAAGGCAGCAAAGGCAAAAAAAAAACATATATACGGAAACAAATATGGTTATTTCATTTTATTATATACACATAATCGACAGTATATTAGTACATTAACATGCACACGAAAAAGGGAATTATTGCCTTAAAACGACTTGAACTGGACATTTTTTATTTATTTATTTTAATTAGACAATACAAGTGTGAACAATGTGTGTGTGCGTGCATGTGTGTGTGAGACCATTCATGGTGTTATATTTGATAATTACATGTTTACCAGCAGATTATGAATACAATAACAATGTAATAATAATTATTATATTATTATTATAAAAGTGTGTAAGTAATATAAAGCTTATTAACAATTAGTTACAAAAATAAAGAAATAACAAAACAGACATATACAAAACAATGAATAATAGTGATGATAATCACTATAATGGAGGATAGTGGAGGAGGAGGAGGAGGAGGGATTGGGAAGACAGATCTCGTATGACGTATGAGACAGATTTATTTATTTATTTTATTTTTATTCACTTTTAAGAGGTGTCTCAGGCCCCTGCCAACCCACTGGGACCCTTGATTTCCCCCCAGCATGTATACGCATTAATTGGTGATAACTAGACAATGCGTGCATGCATTCTCCACGGCCATCGCGCTGTTGTATGACCCCAGAACAAAAACATCCAAGAAAGCTGGTCACAGAAGAAGAAAGTAAACAGAGTCGGTAGGGAAACACCTGAGGGATAGGGTACATCAAATTTCGGGTGTAGCTCAGTTAAGCCGTGCATGTATACACACTGTTTTGATTCAGTCATGTTTCACTTTACGTTTACACATTGCAGTGAATAAACACCTAATAAAGATGAAAACAGTTAAAAGTATGAGCAACATAGCTCCACCCAAGAAGAGAGCTACGTCTACAGAGTAGTAGGAATACCAGGGCATCCTGATCGACTCTGCTTTCAGGTGAGCTGCACCTTTGTGCCTCATGACAAACTCTATCCAGAAGAGGGCGCGCTCCAGTGGTGTTATTGGCTGATCTCTGTGTAGCCTGGACAGTCTCTGCATGTTCATCCTGTAGGAGGGCTCGTTCAGGACTTCCTGGATGGCCTTCAGGAAGTTGTCGTCTTTGTCCAATGTAGCTAATGTAAGAATCTCCGCTCCTCCTCTGTCTTTCAGACGGAGCAGGTTGTCGTATTGGTCAAAAAACACAGGGATGCCAACAACTGGGACTCCATGATAAATAGCTTCTTGGACTCCGTTTGTTCCTCCATGAGCAACAAACAGTTTGATCTTAGGGTGTCCTAACAGGTCATTCTGTGGCATCCAGTCAACCATTAAGGTGTTGTTACCCAGAGTGGCTGGTCTGTCACCAGCATACTTCCAGATGACTTTCTGAGGTAATTTAGCAAAAGCAGCAGCGATCTCATTTGCCAAATCAGCAGGAAGTTCATTCACAAAAGTCCCCAGAGACATGATGATGACTCCATGCTCTCCAGAACTCTGAACAAAGTCCTCCAAGTGTTGAGGTAGAGGTTTAGCAGGTTTACACTGGAACCCTCCCATGTACACAATGTTAGGCATGGTGGGCCGAGGATAATCAAACACGAAGTCCACTCTCATCAGCCAAATGTCAGCGTCAGTCATTACCTGTTTATAGTCAACATCAGGTCCAAGGTATTTATCACATAATTTCTGGTATACTTCTTTGATCAGCAGATGGTTTTGTGTTTGGGTTATTAGATGTAAAACCATGTTTTTAACTCTCTGAAAGAAGCTCATCTTGTCAGTGTTTCCAGATCCTGTAATAGGAATATAGGATATGGGTGAAGGAGCAATGGCAAGATGAGCCTCTTCAGCTATTAGCCAGCGAACATTATACACCACAGGAAGGTTTAAATATTTGGCCAAGATGTCTCCACCACCCCAACAGGGGTCAGTGAGTAGCAGATCAAACTTGCTGTCCATCAAGTTTCTCATCAATTCCTTGTTGTCGAGTATCGCTGTTACATGTCCAGCCACACCTTTGTGTGCTTCAACAAAGACACTGAAAATCCCTACAGTCATGTGGAAAAATTGAACCAAGGGTTGAGCCCCTCGTTCAAATTCTATTAAGTGAGATACAATTCTTGAAATGAATGTTTTATCTAAACTCTTCTCCACTGGAACTGTAATTATTTTGTAATAAGGGGAATTTTCCTTGATGTACCAGCTTTTGCTTGAACGCAAAATAGTTATACTGTGTCCTCTGGAGTGTAAAGCTTGAAGTAGAATATCCATGTTTATCCAGTGGCTGCCTTCAACAGGCAAGACCAAGATGTTGCCACACTGACAGGCTCTGGGGATAAGGATGAGCAGAAGTAAAGCACTGCAGCAAAAAATGAGCCTCATCTGAAATGATAGCAATTGACAATTAAACCTATCATTTAAAACTGCTTTTGACACAGTTTTAACACATGAAAGTATTGTGTTTGTACTTACCTTGGGCTTTATTTCTACCACGTTGTCAGAGAACTTCTCTATATAGCTCCAGCTTGCCACACTCTGCTCATCAGTATAATCCTGAGTAGGATTTCAGGATACACTAAAATCCAGTGTGCCCTGGATAGCACCCAAAACATAGATCGATAGGTGGGCAAACACAAGTGATAACATAGTTACTGACTGACAAGTATTTATCTTAGACTTAGACTTTAATGATCCACGAGGGACATTACTTGGTCACAGTAGCTTCGTTGCACATAAAAGAAACACTATTAAAAACCACAATCAAAAATAAAAATGAAATAAAATATGATATGATTAAAATAAAGTAAAAAAAAATAAGTATTATCTAGTAAAATAAAACTGAAAACAGTGTAATGAAAATATGTACAGAGTTAGTGTTATGGACAAATTTACAAAAGTATTTGGCAAAACAGTGTCCAGTGGTGGTCCAGTTGCGTGGATTATGTCACATGGTGTTTCCTTGTCCGCTGAAGGAGGGATGTAAACTCCCAGGAGCGTGACTCCATCCGCCCTCCGAAGCCAGGCACAGATGCACTGTGGTCTGTATACACCCAGGCCTCCTCAAAAGACAAAGTATTTCTCGTGACGCTCCCTCCCAAAAGCGCACAAAGTCCATCCATTTGCTACCAAAGACCTTGCGTTCCCCATGAGCACAGACGCCTTCTCCACTCCCCCACCCCTCCACCTTCAACTCCTGCCCAGCAACCAGCACTTCTTATGAAGTTGATCTCTGAAACACAGCCAATGACACAGCCAAACACAAAAAGTCCAGAAAAACAAAACAAAATATAAGCAACATAAAAAGACAAAAATGACCAAAAACCGTGTCGATTGTTTCAAGGCACAGAAAAACTAGACAAAAAAACATCAGACACAATAATAATAACCTAAAAAGGTAAAAAATAAATAAATAAAAATAAAATAAAATAAATCATGGAGCTACTGGCGACATGCTGCCACTCTTTCAGGTGCATCTAGTGAGATGGTTTCATTTACAAATTGAGACAAAACATTTATGCAGTAATTTTGCTACATTTGCTTCCATGCTTTGTTTATGCATTTTGATCATTTACCTGTTCATTAAAACATAATACTCTCATCATATCACCTCAAGAATACAAGATGATAATCTGCTCATTTGTACAAAAAAAAAAAAAATTTGCTACATTGCCGTCTTGCCTGGGATATTAAGCCTTCTTGACAGAAAACCAGGCTCCAGGCAGGCCTGGAATTTTGGCATTTTAGGGGCAAGACCACTTGGCCTTTTGTGTTGTCAATTTTTTGAAGCCACCAAGGCCAAAAACCAGGGCACCAAGTCCATAAATAAAGCAATGATTTTAAGTTCACGTCTATAATGAATTTAATTAAAGGACTAATGACACTTCTGAGGAAGACTGGAGTCTCAGTTGAAACTATCAAGCAGGTAACGAAACATCTCCTACACTATTATGTCTAAAGATAACAAAATATTGAACATATTTGACCTCATCAATTCATCACTCACTTCAAAAACTGTAAAACTTATTAAACCTATATCCTCCCATAACTTTTGTTCAGTTGACACCGAATGTGCATGGATGTTACTACTGTGATTGAAAAATATTAACACATAATCAGCTGGGTAAAAATGGACAACAGCAAATTACAATAAAAAAATATCAGGCAATGTATTTATGTGTATGTATTTATATTATATGAAATATGAAATTTCCATCCATTTGGATTACGTAGTTTTACATAAACTAACTCCATGTGATGCATACTTGTGAAAAATGAATGTGATTTATTTAATAGCAATAAACCCAAATTGTCATATTTATGTATTTATAAGCAAACAATCTTAAATATATGGCCTAAATATTTATGGAAGGTACATGACAAACAGATTCTCAGAATTTCCAATACCAGTAACAAAACAGTGCTAACTGCATAGCTTAAAAAAGTGGCTATGAACAAGCAGTAGTAACATCCATGACCTTATGCTTAAACAGGGTTCCTACAGCTCAAGGCAAGTTAAATTTAAGACTTTTTAAGACCTTTTTTAATGCCACTTGAAATGAAATTAAAGCCCAACGACACAATCAACACAAATGGAAATTTTTATTTGAACATAAAATATGACTTTTTGGTCCAGTGAAAAATCTATCTCTTTCATTTGTTTCCTTATTATCTTACATTCTTACCTACAGTATATCCGTTTTGTTCAGCCAGGAGGGAAACTTCCTGTTGTGTCGCACTCTGTCATCCTATGGCACGCACGCTCCATTGACACTATAAATCCCAGACTGCATTGCAACAGTTGCCTGGGGCAACCGTTCAGCATGTCGGTAGCGTAGTAGAGTAGCTTCTGAAAGTCCATCAGTCGATATGTTTAACCGATAAAAACTCAAACCACGAGCGTCAGAGCGCTAGACACCACATACTTTAATATGTGGACAACGGAGATTCTCACACAAAGTCGTAGCAACGCTGTGCCAGTTAGCAGACAACAGCTAATCGGCTACTGTCCCACGGTAGCACACACGTCAAACAGAAAACTACACTACTACAGCTAAACACCAGTCGGTTAACACATAATATACAGACACACTGAAAAAGTCAATCAGCCAAATAACAGCAGCATGTTTAACACACTGAACACGCTAACTTTGCCCCGTGATTATCTCCTGTCTCCACCGTACAGGCACGTTAAAAGTGGGTCAACGTTGAAAGACATAACGTTACGGTGCAATGCTTATTTAATTGTAACAAACTCAGGCTTATTCGTTCGTTAATTCATCACACTAGACTAATCTCTCTCTCTCTCTCTCTCTCTCTCTCTCTCTCTATCTCTCTCTCTCTCTCTTCAGTGAAAATTCGACGTCACAGTGCATTTGATTGAGTCTCCTGGTTGGCAAACTGTTATCGTCCAGCAGTTCATGCAAGGCTCGAATCAGATCCACCACTGACGAGTTGTGCAAGTAGAATCAAGAACGTCATCAAAATACGTTTTTTTTTTCTGTTGTTTTTTGTTTTTTCTCAATAGATGCGGGTGGTGTTAAAGCCAGGCGGCAACGTCCAGGTCTGAGCGATGAAGCCCATGCGTATTTGCAAAAAAAGTGCAGGTCATCGAGTGGCCGCTTGAGGCTGGTTGCAAAAAGGAGCAAATCCCCATAGACCCCCATGTAAAAAAACGCATTTGTTCATTATTATTATTATTATTATTATTATTATTATTATTATTATTATTATTATCATTATTATTATTATTTTATGAAGATTTAAAATTCTGCTTAATTTGTGAAACTCCTGCCCTGGTTCCAGGTACTCCGTATTCCTCCCACCATCCAAAGACATGCTTGTCTGTCTCTTGGCCCTGCCATAGACTGGCGAGCCATCTGCACTGTGTCTTGTTGCCAGTCGGGTTCATTTTTTAAAACTTCCTGCTTCACTTTCAAGAATGGTGACTGAAACTTTCAATGCAACTTTGCCAAACATGAGTTTGGATCTCCAAACCTCCTCAGTTAACTTGGTGTGAGTCTATAGGTTTAGTGTCATCACGAGACATGGCCACATAGAGCTGAGTGTCATCAGCATAACTGTGGAAGTAGAGAGAGAAGATCGGCAGGGTTGTGGGTGCTAAAAGTTTTCAGGGTCTGTTCAGTCAAAAAGGAGAGTTCCTACTTCATCTTCTCATTTAAATGCAATTTCTTTTATTTATTTATTTATTTATTTTTAAGCTTTGTGGCACAGTGGTTTGACTTTAAAGCACCCCTAAAGCTATAATCTCCCCTGGGTAGCATGTATAAATTAAAAATGGTCCCAAAATTGATCCTTGCGGTACCCCATACAGGTAATCTCATAGTGTCTCAGTCATAAATTGTTTTCTATAGAGATGAAAAATTCTCTTCCACAAAGGTATGTCAAGAACCAGATTAAAATACACCAGATAGGACAACCCAGTCACTTAATGTACTTAAGAAGAATGTGGTGTCCACTGTATCGACCAGCACTGTAGGTTTGCTCTTGTCGAGATCTGTTCTGATTTGTTAGAAAGTGGTCTGTAACTGCTGGGAGATTTAATGTGACAGGTTTCTCTTTTTAAAATATGTTTAACTAAAGGAGTTTTAAAATCAGAGGGGAAGACATCTAGCTGTAGGGAATGGTTCACTATGGGTAGTATGTTTTCAGATACTGAATTAAAAGTTGTTTTGAAAGGGAAGGTTGCGATTGGATCAAGGACACATGGAAGATTTCAGATCTGTTACACCTTTCCTTGGAATGTCAGCATCAACCAGGTCAAAACATTCAAACTTCACATCACATTGTATACAGTATATTGATTAAAGTGCAGTCTGCTTGTTTTGCTGGCAGATACCAGACCTAATTTTAGTTGTTTTCTCCCTGAAGTAGTCAGTCAGCTCTTCACACCTAGAAGCTGGAATCTTGTTGGTATGTTTTGTTGTCAGAGAAAAAGATAATCTGTAAAATCAGTCTGGGATTGTGAATATTGGTGTTAATTAGGTTGTCGACACTTATATTTCTTTGTTGTAGTCAGGTTTCCTAATAAATATATCGTAATGGATTTTTGTTTTGTTTATCGCCATCTGCACTCTGATGCTCTGCATTCTCTTTTTAGTTTCATGGTGTAATTATTTTTCCATGGAACAATGTATTTTGTTATTATTTTCTTTTAAAAGGAGCAGATGCAGTTCTTGCAGGAGAATTGTATTATTGTCATCACACTAGTTAAGAGTTATCATTAAATTAGTGAAGAGTCACGGCTATCAACATTCCCATTATCTGACAAGAAATAGACATAATAGGTAGAACAATTGTGGATGTATTCAAAGATTTCATCATTGCAAAGCATTACTTTCTACAATGTGTGACGTCATCAACTACTCAACCTCGACTTACTAGAAAAGTAAGGAGTGTGGAGCTACCTTCATTCTTTACACAGCAAAAGTTATTGGGTATTGTGGGCAGTGTGACTCTGTGTTGGGCTATAACTCTGCACATTAAGAGGAAAAAAAGAACCAAAATGATTCAAATTACTTGATGTGAAAATGTGTGTTTCTGTTGCAGAGTAGAATTAAAGAATAAACAGAGACAAAATCAAAACTAAATTAATTATGTAACTTAATTATTCAGTGCATGCTGGATATTGACTTTCTTTAATTTCATACAATATCTCCAACAATACGTTGTTGCCATGGACGCATAAACATAACCCACACTGAGGGAACTAGTGATTTGAAATGAAGCATCATGTGGCCATGGACTCCAGGTAACGGCTATGGAAACGTGGGGCAGGATGTCGCTGGCAGAGCTTGCCATTTGCTGCTGCGGAGAGGCAGTGTGGTGACAGACTATTCCTGCCTGTGATTAGTGACCAGAAGAATGGTAGGAGAAGGGGAGGGACAGACTGTGGTGGTGCTGGTGGTGGGTGGGGGGTGCTAGGGCGGACTCTCTGAAGGAAGAGGAGGAGGAGAGGAGGATGCGTAGCCCGAGCACAATTGGAAGCAGCAGGGAGTGAAGCAGCATCTGTGTGAGGCGAGAGAAAGAACCTGCATGGAATGGAGGAGGGCTAGAGCGACACTGTAGCTGTTGTCAAGACTCCCACCACGTCCACGACCACTGCCTCACCCGTCTGTATGTTAATGGCAGACACTCAGAGCAGGTACGTGCACAGCATTTGTATCCTCATATGTAAAATGTAATCATTGTCTTGTGGAGGATCATGCTAGCAAGGTGAGAGTGCCTTCTTGGCTTGTGCAGTCAGTTGGTTCGTACATTAAAGATGGTTAAGGCAGTTTCTTATTTTGTATATGTTACACATTTTTGCTTTTAACAGTGAATTTAATTAAAGTTGTGTTTTGTTTGCATGAGTGACTACTGGCAAGCATGATTGAATCTGCTACAAATATCGTTTCCTGGTGTACACAAAGAGCTACTGTTTTCATTTTCCAGCTCTGGGATGCCCAAGGGACCAGCTGTGTGGATCTGGTGCCACCTCTGATATGATGCTGAGAGCAGGAAGAGCAGCCACCTTTCTCGCACTGCTGCTGCTGCTGCCGTTGCTCTGCTGGTGTCATCTGTGCCACTCGTTGCGTGAGTGTTGGGATTGCCCCATGAAATTACCCTAGTAGAATGTAATACGGTCAGCTCCAGATGTTCATCAGACAAGTGATGAGTCCAAGACGGAATCAAGCAAATGGTGTTATTGTGACCACTTACAGTTCATGTTCATATCACATTTTACAGTCATTGCATTTCCATTATTTGGAAGCTGCTATTGAAGCTAGAATAATTAGGCTGACATTATAAAATGTGTTAAATATTTTTCTACGTTTTGTGAAATACTGCATAAATGAAAAAGTACCATAAACATTAACTTAACATATGCAAATGCTAAAACTAGATTAAAGCTTTTAAATCTTTTCTTGGTAGATAATGGGGAGTCAGAAAACCAGGAAAAGACTCGGCTAATGCTCTGCTTCTGTCATGACATTTTGTACATATGTGTATATCTTACATCTTTATTACCTCATACTATATATTTTTTGGGTTTCTCTCTCTTTTCTCTCTATTGCTTTTGTTTAACCTAGTTGCATTCTCATTGGAATCAACATCAACGGCAGCGTGTCACACTCACATATTTATATAGTATCATATCTTCCATGTTCATTTATTTATTTACCTGCAGTGCTTCCCACTGCATCTGGCAGACAGCGGACAGCATTGCCTTGACTGAATGAAAATACATTAAATATTAAATTTACTCTGTATATCATTTCAACACTGGTTTAGGACGAGGTCCCTCTCTCCTCAGCACGTAATTGATTCTTAACACTGTGTTTCTGCCTACGCGCATCCTGTTTATCGCCACACAACAGTTATGAATGTGGAATTGAGCTGATTGAATTTCGACTAGGAAGGATGCAGGAGGAACCGGAGAGCTGATGAATTTGCTGATCACACCGCCATTGATTGAATGTGTTGCAGCTTTGTTTTTCATTGATCCATGCACACTAAGGGTGGAACCATACATTTTGGACAGCCTGGTAGATATCTAGCCACATTCCCTAGCCATAAACCGCATTTATTACTGTAACGGTGAAGGATTTAAAGGGGAAGGATGAATGAAATGGCGTGCAATTCGAAGTATAATCAATATTTTCCACTCTTTACTGGAGGTCTGCTTCAGCAAACAAGTGAAGTGGGTTGTTTGATTGAAAATGTAAAAGAACTACACCCATCATATACCACTGTGCTGACATTTATACCATGGCCACGTGTCTTGTCCTCTAGTCAGTTAAAGGGGACTAGATGGACAACACAAGAAAAGAAAAAAGCTGGATTAGAAAGAAATGTGTTGGCACCACCTAATTTTTCAGTTCAGCACTGTGAGAGCCAATTAATATCAATTAGTTTTATGACCAACTGCACATTCTTACGTGAGTACAAGACAACATACACACATTATGGGAGATTACACCATCTATTGACACAAATCATGCTTTGGCCAGTAGTTTTAGAGCTTGATTTATTAGTTGGCTGTACTGGTCCCAAGCAAGACATCACATATTAATATGTATTGTGGCAAGATTTATAAGTAAACCTGTTTTACATGAAAAGCATGTCCCTTAAATTAAGAGTGGCTTCAGTGCTGTTACTAATGCAATGAGTGCATGTCAGGCTCACACTGAGCCTGACATGCACTCATTGCATGAATAAATGAAGGACGCAAAACTCGGTAAACTTGTTTGAAACATATTGGGTGAATATGGTCCAATCTCTGCTACTGAATATGACAATGGCTCTGTTACTAAAACTTTGTGTCAAATCTAATATGTTCATACAGGTTTAAATGTACATGTGTGTTTCGGTGTGTGGCCAGGCTTTTGTTTCTCTTTTAAAACCAAAGATTTAATACATATATTGAGAAATTAATGATTTTTTAATGGACTCAAGATACATTCAACGTTTTTGCATCTGTTTGCACTTTTAGGGGTTCCAAAACTCTCCTCCTATGCCAAAGCAGAGGACAAACTGTTCAAATATCTCTTTGGAAACTATCAGAAATGGGTTCGCCCAGTGGCATACCTAAACCAGACGATCAGTGTAAAGTTTGGACTGGCTATCTCCCAGCTAGTTGATGTGGTGAGTTACTATAAGGTTACCTGGAGTTTTTAAAGGATATGATATAAAGAATACAATATATCTGCTTCACTCATATATTCCTTAAATTAAAATCAGAAGATTTAATTTGTTTTAACTTTCTAGGATGAGAAAAACCAACTGATGACAACCAATGTTTGGATGAAACAGGCAAGTACAGCCGTATATTACATTTCACCATTAGTGAAAATGCGGGTGAACTTGTTAGTGTGACTTTTGTTGCCATGGAAGTACAACCTCCGGCTTAAACAGCATTTACGTGTGCAGATCACCTGCCTGCACCCATTTTTAATTTGGTTTGGTGGCCTTTAACTGACAGTTCTCATCTGTATGAGCCATTGTGGCCCTGTGCCCACGCACCTGCCTCCGCAAGGCGCTTCCTCCCCACTCCTGCTCCTGTCAGCCTTATTTATGGTCTTGGTTGTCCTGTGTGTAATGCATTTTATAAATTATCCCCACAAGGCAGGCTCTGCCACTCAGGTCAGTTTCTCCCTTTCACAATGATAAATTATATCATGCAAAAAAGGGAAATTGAAGGGCAGTGGCCTCGTCACTGATGTCAGTCCATCGTAGATGCCCCTGACAAAGTGAAGAGACTTTGTAATTGTATCTCCTCACCTTAACCTCAGAGATCACCTGGTTGGTTTAGGAAAACTACACGAAGCTTTCAAATGTTGGTGTAGTTACCATACTGATTATGTCGACACAGGGTCCTTACCATGTGTACCACACATTATTCAAATCTAATATTTTTTTATTTCAACCATTTTTGAATAGATGTTCTAAGATTTGTATTATGTGTTAGATGAGAACACCGAAGAGGATCATTATCATGTCTGCATTGTAAGTTAAATTTGAAACTGCTGCTAGCTACCTTAGCTTAGGAAAAAACAACTACCAACTATCACTTATTTACATTTTTACATTTATAAGTCTTCCGTAACAAAGATCAGTGCAGGAGTATGTATTTTTTTGGTCACTTTTTAAATGAAATCCAACATCTGTCTCTGATGCAGGAGTGGGCTGACATGAAACTCCGGTGGAACCCCGATGACTACCTGGGAATTACAACTATCCGAGTACCCTCTGACCGGATTTGGCTTCCTGATGTTGTACTGTATGATAAGTATGTGTAACTGTACATGAAGGAAATGATAGCATGATAAGTATTTTGTATTTCCCAAATGTTGTATGATAGTCAAAGCATATAGCATATAGAATACTTATAGAATAACACAGCGCAGTGAACCACATATTACTACCTTATAAATGGTATGTACTCACATATACTCACTAATCTTTAAATATAACTGCTCTTTTTTCTTCTCTCAGTCCTACATAGTTTTAATCTTTAACCCTCTGGAGTCGACAATTTAAGACGACGTAAACTGTATACCAGTTTTTAAACTGTGTTGATAGGCCAAGTAAAACAAGACTTATTAGAAATAATTTACCGCACACTTTTTCTTAATATTGCCGTCATGCTGATGTGCTTCTGGTGCACGGAGAAACGGTGAAAAGGAAAACGCTCGCCAGTTTTAAATGCTCGAAAGCAAAAAAAAGAAAAAAAAAGAAACACCACCGCCCCTCCCCCATTCCCCCTTTTCTATTGGTGGAAAAATGCATCCCATCGACCGGTCAGGAAATGGTCTGTCATTGGTTGCTAAGGAAGACGCTATATTCAATCTATGGAGTGACTGCAGCCAAAGAGAGAGGAACCAGAGATTTGGGACTTTAGATATTATTACTTACCATTACACCTAATAGTTTTGTCAATAAATAGTTGTACAAAAATGCGTGATGCATTAAGTTCATTTTAATGTTTAAGGGTTTGCTAAATCTGTACGTACGCTTTTGAAATTTAGAATTTAGATTTAGATTTTTAAGTCATAAAAATGGTTCGTTAAACATGTTCGTTAATACAGTTTGTCAGAATGAAAAGATAATTGTAAAATGACACAGGTGAGGTTGTGCTGAAAAGAATGATACCAAACAAAGCAATGTAAACCGTTTTTAAGATTAAATATAAAGGTAAAACCAAAAGTAGTCAAAAATGGCCAATTATGCTCTGAATTCTAGAGGGTTAAAGTGAGTCTAGAATCTATCTATCTATCTATCTATCTATCTATCTATCTATCTATCTATCTATCTATCTATCTATCTATCTATCTATCTATCTATCTATCTATCTATCTATCTATCTATCTAATTAAAAACGTTCTGTGTGAAATAGAGGTTGCCATACAGGGAGTTATCGGTCTCAACCAGATATATTTCTCTCAACAGTTCAGATGGTCGTTTTGAGGGAACTGTCACTAAGGCTGTTGTTAAGTATGATGGAACCATATTATGGACGCCTCCAGCTAATTACAAGTCAGCCTGCACTATCGATGTCACCTTCTTTCCTTTTGACCTCCAGAACTGTTCAATGAAGTTTGGCTCCTGGACTTACGATGGCTCCCAGGTGAATCTCTCTACTTTATACTGTAATCTGTATACAGTACTTCACTGTTAGTCAAGAGCAATGACTAACCTGAAATTTTACTCTTTATGTAACAGGTGGATGTAATTCTGGAGGATTTCCACGTGGACAAGCAGGACTATTTTGACAATGGCGAATGGGAGATAGTGAAAGCCACAGGTAGCCGTGGCCTAAGAACTGATGGTAGCTCTTCCTATCCCACTATCACCTACTTCTTTATTATCCGCAGACTGCCTCTTTTCTATACGCTCTTCCTCATCATCCCCTGCATTGGCCTGTCCTTCCTCACTATCCTTGTCTTTTATCTGCCCTCAAATGGCGGGGAGAAGATCTCTCTCTGCACCTCAGTGCTGGTGTCGCTCACTGTCTTCCTCCTGGTTATTGAGGAGATAATCCCCTCCTCTTCCAAGGCTATCCCTCTTATCGGGGAGTACCTGGTCTTCACCATGATCTTTGTCACACTCTCGATTGTCATAACCGTCTTTGCCATCAACATTCACCACCGGTCTTCTTCTACACATCATGACATGGCACCCTGGGTGAGGAGGATTTTCCTGCATCGGCTCCCAAAACTGCTGTGCATGCGCAGCCATGTGGACCGTTACGCCACCACTGGAGTGGTCAGGGCTGGCGGACCAGTGGGACTGGGCAGGATTAAAGACTCAACACGCGAGCTCAATCCTCCACTCTACACACGACACAACCTACAAGCAGCTTTGGAATCTATTCGCTACATAACCATGCACGTGGTTAAGGAAAATGAGGTCAGAGAGGTGAGTTGGGTAGATTTTGAGTCCAATTTTTTGTGAAGTGTCTAAGAAAAACAACAAATTACAACAAAGACAGTAAACTTCTCAAAATGCAATGAAACGCAGGCTCCTAGATATGTCTCTGAGAATTTATTGACTGTATATCTAGATACTGACATGTGCTTCTTCTTTGCTACAGGTGGTACAAGACTGGAAGTTTGTAGCCCAGGTTCTGGATCGAATGTTTTTGTGGGCCTTCCTCCTAGTGTCAATCTTGGGCTCTGCCCTCCTCTTTATCCCAGTTATTTACAAATGGGCCAGCATAATCGTCCCTACCCATGTTGGAACGCTCCTCTAAGATCCAAAGTTCAGCTGTCCACTACCGGGAGCAAAGTACATTAACAGCTCATGATGGTCATTTGAGATTTGAAAGACTGAGATTACCATATATAAAATAATTCTGTAGTGGTGTAGGTCATTCTCTCCAAGACAGTTTCTTGGAAAGCATAAGTTTAAAGTGCATACTATGGTAATTAGTATGTAATACGAAGTATATAGAAAAAGTGCAGAGTTTGGATTTGACAAACTCTTTCTAAGGATACCAACTTCTGTGTCCCTGAGTTTAATGATGTCTTAAATGAGATCATCTCAATTTTCACCATTTTTCACTCATAAATAAATGCAATATGTAATATTCATTTGACCCTGTGTACCTGATGTTGTTGAGCGGTGATTTATTATCAACGAGAACAAACTGTCGAACAGAACAACTGCCGCTGCTTTTCAATGGTAATTTATGTGCTTAATTTTTGTGTGCACACCCATTATCTATAGTTTTTAGTATTTTAACTGTTGATGATCAATCTGATTAAAGATTTTATATCTCCTGGGCCCATTAGCAACCTGAAAAGTCACTGAAAATTTTGCAAACTTTTGAACGTTGATAAGGAGCGGTAGCATGAGAAGAGAACAACATTACAATGCTTCTAAATCCTTTGGAATGTAGAAGAGCACTGCTGTAATTTGCATTTGTGTCACCCGCTCTGTTGAAACCACTTCACACGATGCGGGAAGGAGACCACTATTTCCTGCCAGGACTTGAATTTCCCAGCCCTTCCCTTCAGCCTTTCAACAAACATGGCATTCTTGGGAGGGCTGTAAGACGATCGATGGTAACAGCTCACTAGAGTGGTAATGTAGGTCAGGGATGTTTTTCCCTCAGTGTTACTTAACACAAAGGTCTTCTATTAGCTCCAACTCTCCCACATTTGATGACTGATGTTGCATACTGATAGCTTAAATAGTGTAATCTGGGGACGCGTAATAAAATGTTCTAGATCCACTACACAACCAGCAGTGAGATTTATCTGTGCCTATAACCTTTAGTCGAGTGTGCGCTGCCTCTGCATGGTCGCACATACACATTACATCTCACAAGGACAATAAAGGCACCATCAGCAGGGACTTGCTGGTGACTGTACTGATGTTATCAGTGACATTCCAGTTTCCAACTGCACTGCACTAACACAGACACTACATCTAAAAATGGAATGCATTGACATGTTTTTACATGCAGGAGCAGCAGATAGTTGAGATGGAAGAAAGATTGAAGAGTAGTGGTCATAACACTTCAGAGTTAAAAAGGAAGATGCGGACAATGAAGATGAAGTATAGATGGTAGTAAAAAAACATACCCCCTTCATATCCCTGAAAGATGAGTTAATGTTTTAGAACTGACTTAATGTTTTAGATATACAGGCAAGTTGACGCACTTGCACAGTATGTCGTCACCTGAACGTACCCTGATATCAACTGAGCCCCCAGTGTCCAGCTTTGACCAAACCCCAGAAATTAAATTCACCCTGTGCTCATGTCATATGCAGAAGTGTCAGGGATGGACAGAAGCAGGACTATAAGAATCTGGTGAACAACTAAAACTAAGCTAAAACCAAGGAGATGGGAGGTCCAGGCCCCACCTAAAACCTGTAACAATCAGTGGGGAGTGTGTAGAGGTGGTTCAGACCTACAGCTGGATCACAAACTAACGAGACCGGAAGCTGCTGGACACGTTCTATCAGACTATCGTTGCCAGCGTCCTCTTCTACGCTGTGGTGTGCTGGGGAGGCAGCACTAAAAAGAAGGGAACCTTGCGGCTGGATAAAATGACACAGAATGTCTCTGACATCAGTGGCAGATGCAAGGACCTTGAATGAACAATGTCCACCACTCTACACAATACCATAGTCAGGCAGAGAAGCTTGTTCAGTGACAGGCTGCTGTCTCTGTCCTCCTTCATGGACAGGTTGAGGAGGTTGTTTGTTCCTCAGGCCATAAGACTCTACAGCGCCTCCCTGTGACGAAACAACTGGACTGTGGTCATTGCTGCCACTACTGTATTTTTATTTTTTTTTTACACAATATTATATATTTATATTATTACATAACTTAAATATCTTTCATTTCTGTTACTATGCAATGATATTACTAGACACCGAATTTCCCACGGTATAAATAAAGCATCTGTCTTTCTATTTGTGTTAAGCTACATGTGAATCAGTCATAAGGTAGAGATGCTGACCACAGGTCAAACTCATTTTGGTCAACAAAACTGAACCTTGAACCTGCTAACTGCAACATTCTGTTACCAGCATGTTGAAATGTAAGCTGCAGCAACCCCAGACAATACATAATGATTTTAATGCATTAGATGTCATGGTTTTTCTTAAAGTTTTCATTTAAAATTGCTCTATAATTTTCAGAGTTCAACATATAATTTCACCTGCAGGATTGTAGGCTATTAATTTGTGAGGAGGAACTGATTTCAACCATTGCCGCTGTGGTGAGTAAACGTTTCATATATTTTCACTTTTACTGAAATATTTATCATTTCTTTGACATATAAATATGACATTCGATATGTTGCACTGTGTATCATGGTACATTTAGTAATACGTTATGATCTGTGATAATTTCTGGAGCCATACAGTATTATACTACAGTGATATTATGCACATTTTTCAAATATAATTTGTCTCTCCCTCTCCTTACATCCCCTTTTAAATTACGTTATTATAACCTTAAATGCTCACATACTCCCTTCGGAGAACCAACATCAAAATTAATTACAAAACAGGTTAATAAATTTTCTGACTGATAAAATAAGTCCTATGTACGTATATTATTTATCACTGGAATGAAAGTGTAAACTGCTGAAGGCAGCGACTTGCATACATTTAAACAATAGACTGAACACAGGACACGGATTCAATAAATGGGCCACATTGTTCTTCATTCTTGGAAAAAAAGCCCAGGGAAAGCTTATCCATAATCCAGTTATACAAGCTTCCTCTGGAATGTGTATTTATGTATTTACTAGTACAGATTTTTCACTCTGCAATCACAGAAACAAGTGTCTGCATGCCTGGAGCCACTTCATGTACTAAAGGTTTGTTGTAGATTATATTTTTTATATACTATAATATCACTGACTCACACCGTAAAAAGCTATAAGTAAATGTACTGGTTTGGTATCCTACATAACTCAAATATATTAAAAAAAAATATTTGTGTTTCTTTCAGGCTGAAGCTGACTTCCAGTAGAAACATGAGGACTTTTCTTCTACTATGTGCAGTATTCCTGTCATGGAGGGTTAGTCACGCAGGCAAGATTTTGATCGTTCCTTTGGAGGGAAGCCATTGGGTGAACATTGGGATCATGATCAAAGCCCTCCATGCTCAAGGACATTCTGTCGATGTCGTACGGACCAGTGATAGCTGGTACATCAAGGAGCACTCTGTCCACTACAAGACAATCACTGTTCCTGTCACCGAAGCCTTTAATCACGATTTTATCAAACCCATCCTGAAAAAGATCTTCAGCATAGAAAGAGGAGAGGCCTCTGTTATGACCTTTGTGAACTTGCAGGCTGAAATGTTTAGTGCAATGTTTGACATGCATGGGCTAATATCCAAAATGGCTACGATCATGCTTAAAGATAAAGAACTGATGGATAATTTAAAGGCTCGTAAGTATGACCTGCTCCTTACTGACCCTGCATGGGGTGCAGGTATAATACTGGCTCACGCTCTTAAGCTTCCTCTGGTCTACAACGTACGATGGGTAACTAGTGGCGAGGGACACTTGGCGATTGCACCTTCTCCGTTATCTTATATCCCAATGACTGGCTCAGGACTTACAGACAAAATGAGGTTCATACAGAGGGTCAAAAATCTCCTTTTCTATGTCATATGGCAATTCCAAGACACGTTTCTAATCCACCCACAGTATCAAGCTGTTTGTAATAAGTTTTTCGGCCCAGAAGTTAGATACAGTGGCTTATTACAGGGAGCGGACCTGTGGCTCATGAGGGCGGACTTTGTGTTTGAGTTCCCTCGCCCCACCATGCCTAACGTTATTTATATCGGAGGGTTCCAGTGCAAACCTGCTAAACCTCTACCTCAACACTTGGAAGAGTTTGTTCAGGGTTCTGGAGAGCATGGAGTCATCATCATGTCTCTGGGGACTTTTATAGGTGAACTTCCTGCTGACTTGGCAAATGAGATCGCTGCTGTTTTTGCTAAATTACCTCAGAAAGTCATCTGGAAGTATACTGGTGACAGACCAGCCACTCTGGGTAACAACACCTTAGTGGTTGACTGGATGCCACAGAATGACCTGTTAGGACACCCTAAGATCAAACTGTTTGTTGCTCATGGAGGAACAAATGGAGTCCAAGAAGCTATTTATCATGGAGTCCCAGTTGTTGGTATCCCTGTGTTTTTTGACCAATACGACAACCTGCTCCGTCTGAAAGACAGAGGAGGAGCTAAGATTCTTACATTAGCTACAGTGGACAAAGACGACAACTTCCTGAAGGCCATCCAGGAAGTCCTGAACGAGCCCTCCTACAGGATGAACATGCAGAGACTGTCCAGGCTGCACAGAGATCAGCCAATAACACCACTGGAGAGTGCCCTCTTCTGGATAGAGTTTGTCATGAGGCACAAAGGTGCAGCTCACCTGAGAACTGAGTCCTTTAGAATGCCCTGGTACTCCTACTACTCTGTAGATGTAGTTTTGTCTTCTCTGGCCACTGTTGCAGTCATTACTTTCCTACCTCTTGTCTGTTTCAGGTTGACGAAAAAAGAAAGAAAAGGCATTCAAATCAATAAAAAATGACAAGAAACTGTCCTCTGGCAGACGAGAACTATTTAAATCATGATTTTTTATTTTTTATTTTAATTCTCTAGTGATGCATTCATGTAAATAAAGCTGGAATCCGTTTAAAGTGTGGCAGAAGTTTCTTATTCCATTTTTCCATGGTTATGTTAAGATTATAATTTGTGAGGTATTCACCCAAGCTGTGTAACAATGACAGTGGCCAAGAAGGTGCATTTACATTTACTTCTTTGGTTTTGCTTTACTTTATTACATTTGAAAGCTGATGCAGTTGCTGAAATCAAAACACAGAGAAAAGCCGCTATGTACTGTGGGTGAACAATCATAACTTTCTCAAGTTATTATCTAATAGGTGGAATGGAACAATGACAAACCAGTCACTCTCCTCTTTTCATAAGCTCCCCATCTGTGCGTCTCACAGCAGAGTCATCACAGTCAGTGCTGCCGAGGTCATCAAACTCCTTGGCTAATCTTTAATAAGGACACACTAGTTAACATTTGAAGCAGGCAGCTACTGGACATTAGCCTGCTGATCAATTTCTTAAACACACATATACAGTACATATATACACAGTATGCACATTAGGCTCAAAATGTCTCACATCCAGATGCACAGTATATTTGTCCAACAGCAGTAGTAAGTTAATTATCACTCAAATACACCTATGCTATTACAAATAGCAACTCTGGATTATTATCTAACAAATGTAACATTCTCAGGCTAATACAGACAGTGACATATCAAAGGATAGGGTTGAGTTGTAGAATGTATATAAATGTACTATAAGTTTATGTTATGATCGGCATACAGTATGTCCAAATACAATCCAGATTATATCGGTAACGGCATCTATCAATTTAAATAAAAATATGATATGCAAAGTAATATGTGTTTGTTCGATGTAAAATAATTAATCAAATTTACAGGGAACTCATTGAAATACTTGGAAATTCTAAATTTCAAGCCTCAAGTGTTATTGGAGGGCGTGGGAAGACTTTTGTGAATTTTTACAAAATTTCTACTTTTCATGTAGAAAATCAAGATTATTGAAATGATCATATATGGTTCCATGCCCTTAAGTGGTAAACAAATGTAAACATGTATTTAGAAAGGAAAAAGTGCTGATTCAAGCACGCGTCCACATACACATTAACATTAGGACATTTCTTCATGACACCTAATAAAGCAGTTATGCTAATCGCTCATGAGGTTGAAAACCACATGCTTCTCGGCCTCACTATGCGGCAAAGGGATGCAAATTAAAATGTGTGCTCAAGTTCCCATATATGGTTCCAATTGTATTATTGTTTCATGAAACATTCATAGACAACTTATTTCTTTTATAATTACATGTCTCAACATTTCACAAACAAGCAGGCACTTGATTGACAGCCGAAGCTCCTGAGCGCTGGTTTAAATATTTTTTATGTTTGATGGTCGTGGCATAGAGACTTTGCTGAATTGCTCTCGCAGGTGGATCATCTGTGGTTGGAAAGTTTGCAATTAAACAACGGCTGCTCATGCGTCAGTTTTGGCTTTGAAGATTGTTTTCTTCGAGCATCTTACAGGCCAGAATTAGTTCTTGTGAGGCACACCTCTATTCATGTCTGCCCTACACTGCTACAAATGCACGTGTGGTTTTCTGCCGAAACCAATAACTGACGAACCTGCTGATTACAGCATCATAATAAGCATGCAACATTTTATTATTCTCATTTTCACGTCCAATTTGCCTTCACCTTTACATAGAGCATCTAAAGATATGAAAATCAACAGTCACAGTGAATTTAACAAGTGACTCTACTTTTGGACACACGATAATGACCTGTAGCACATCTGTACAATGTCATAATTCTCATTTAATATGACTTGACTTTACTTTTTAGATGAACAGATAGATAATCCCTTACCTGCAACGCTATACACTCCCTCACAATCATCGTAGTCAAAGGAGCTAGAGACGTTGTTATACCTGTTGAGAAAAGGTTGACAAGCTGAGCAATAATAATAATAATAATACTGTAAAACACGTCAAGTTTAATGGAATCAGAAAATAAAACCAGGCAGAATGTATTTACACTTTCATGCATTGTCTGAATTTCCTTTTTTTAAGTGAAAAGTTGTGTCAGAGTTCATTACTTCAGAGATGATATCTCAATTGAAAAAGTAAGATTATGAGTAGAAGTAATTATTTGTATTGAAACTGATTGATGTTCTTACTCTGCGTCCTCCACTGTCCTGTGGGATTCTTCTTCCTTTTCTTTTTCTCCTGACAATTAAAACAGAAGATTAAGATGAGAAAAGAGTGACAAATATAATCTACTATCAGTTATATATTATTCTTATCAACAGTTAATCTGGACAGTTGTATATACAGCAGCAGTTTGCCTAAAGACACTGTAATGATTTAATGATTTGTGTACCCTGTCTTTTTTTTCTTTCTCCGTTTTCTTTTGGATTATAACAGGACAGAACTCAACTAGACTATGTTTATTGTTATCATGCGTAATTTTATTACGAGTTCTCCAGAGCCTGTCTTTATCTTAATTCCATTTTCAACATACCGCCCCGTGCTTGCAGACCCTGTTCCTCCATGTGCACCGACTCTTCCTCCAATGTGTTTGTATTTTCCTGCTTTTTCTTTGGCCTGTAAGAAAACATAATACAACAGTTAGCAAGGACTTTAATCACAGCACTATTATTTGTATATGGCAGCGGCACATTCATATACATATATGCACCATACTGTAAATACTGCAGTAATATACAGCAGATGTTCACTCTTGTCTATGCATGCAACAGACAGAAGTGCTTCAATCATCAGTCAGGCTAAAAAAAAAAAAAAAATAAAATAAATTACCGTGGTTTGCACAACAAAGATAGGACTTCTGAAACAGACAAAATACAGTTAATGTTCATAATGGGTTTGGTTTGATGAACCAGTCTCATACAGAACAGAAGTTCCTCCTAAATACACAGCAAAATACAGATTCAAAAACTGAGCATTAGATTTTTGATTTCTTTCATCCAACCTGGTTTGCGTGAGATCCACAACAGTACCAGACTGATTAACAATATCAGCATTAGCACTGCACCGAAGATAATCATTGGTCGGGCAAAATCCCCTGGAATCGAAAGCAGAAGAAACAAAACAAAACTCAGAAAAATGAAAGCACTGACTGAAGCAGATGGGGGAAAAAATGCATTTTTAACCATTATTTGTGACATCCTCACCTTTCACCTCAAGATACACAAGGTTTTCATGTGTGTTTTCATGGATCTGCATCTCTTGGATGCAATGCACTGGCAGCACCGTGCAGCTGTAAAGACCTGAATCCCTCAGTACTACGTCTCGGATGGTGAAAGTCGTCTCCATTCGAGTGATGTTAAATGCTTGCACTCGGAGGACGGTCCCGTTCTTCTTCAGGAAAGACTGAATGAGCTGGCACCCACCAGGTGTACGCAGGACCGAAGAAACCGAGCACCTGAATTCGACGTAGTGTCCCTCGTGAATAGTACTCGGCCCAGCCAGCGAAATATCTGCTGGGACAGAACTGGCTGCACGGCAGCAGGAGAAATTAGTGGAAAGAAAAGAACCCAGATGCAATGCTTTAGTAAGAGTAGAAATAATTACCTATAACCAGAATGTCAATGACGTTTTCTCCTTTAACTGTTAATGCAGTGGGAGTGTAATTTGAAAGTGAAT
Source organism: Mugil cephalus (assembly GCF_022458985.1). Lineage (NCBI taxonomy): Eukaryota > Metazoa > Chordata > Actinopteri > Mugiliformes > Mugilidae > Mugil > Mugil cephalus. Next base: position 14,206,339 of record NC_061772.1, on the reverse strand, counting down.
ACACACAGCTGTACTTTCCAGTGTGCCGAAGACTGACTCTGGGAATGTGGAAGGTGACATCATTTTTCTCTTGTTTATGTGTTATTTTATTGATCTCTACTCCATCTTTCACCAGATAAATGGAAATCTCAGAGTTTTTCTTCCTTCCAAATGTGCTGCAGGTGAGATAAAGGTCACTATTCTCGCTAAGAACTGTCTGCTGGGCCAGGATCCTCGCAGGAGAAATCTCTGTAAGACAGCACAGCATTGATAACAGTATCAATGCACTGTAACAGTATTTTTTACAAATATTTTAACGAGGGAACCTTAACTCACCTTTGGTTTGGCTTGCAACCTGACTTGCAAGTGCACCTTCAAGAAAAAAGTGTTAAAATAAATTAATCATGCCGACTTAAACATGCGCGGGGAGTAGATACCAGTTGTCAGTATACTCACACAGAAGAACAATGATCATGTCCATCGTTACAAGCAGAGCAGCAATGTTAGTCTGTCTCCCCAGCACAAGTTGTGAAACCGTACAGGGGCGTGTACTAGGTTCTTGTCTACACCTGCGGAAAGCTTTTTGAGTAAACTTGCAGCAGCTACAATCAACCACTTCCTGACTTGAGATGAGATTTTGTACCAAAATTAAACACAGGTTAAAGTTTACTTCTGCAAAAAAAAAAAGAAAAAAAACCCCTGCAAACTCACCAGACATCCATCTGCTGTCTTTTGCTGTCCCTGCTTAGTTCTTTCAAGGCATAACGCTCAGGTGATGCAGTAATTACTAATCTTCTCATACATCACAACAGTATCTGTTTGGGAAATTTCCCGCAAATGAGCCACATGAGTTCTGACTGAGCTTTGATTAAATTCATTAGCCAGGGCGTTCTTATCATATGTGGCCTAGACTTAATACAGTGCCTGTCTGTGCTTCCCTGTCAGTATTCAATTAATACGGGCTACATTTCCTTGTAATCGTATTGCTCACCATCTGTTCTGAATCTTTAGTCAATGACTTGCCAGTTCATTAGGCACACTAGAAGTGAAAACAGCCTTATACAACAGTCCTGCACCGAATCCCCCATCTGTTGACTATATTATAACGTCATAATGTTCCGTTTACGTTGAAACATCATAAGAAAGGTGGTGATTAACTGAGTAACTGAAAACATAGTAGGAAACATGTGTGTCAGCACAACACAATGCAAGTCAATAGCGCTACAAACCACAGCCTCCAAAGTGAAAACACAGTTGAAGCAACAGTTATTTTTATCAAATGCTAAAATGCTACAACAGTCTTGAAGATAGGATTTAGTGCTGGGTAGTTATAGGCTTTTGTCTTCTTATATTGTGTGTATGTAGGGTCTTCAGTAACAATCCAAATTGTCTCAAGAGGCTTGACATTTGACATGCTAATTATATGATTTTTCTTTTGCCTTACAGATGCAACAGGATGCCGAATTTCCCTCGGGATGAGTAAAGTATCTGTCTATCTTCGCTAGTGTCCTGAATTCGGTCTGTAGCGAGTGAATATAAACAGCACACACTGTATAGTATATTTATGTACGACCTTTGTACCTTCCAGCGTCCGACCTGCAATAATTGCATACGAAAAAAAAAATATTTGGGGGCAACCAATTTCCTTCTTTCCATACTTTCCATATCTGCTGTGATCTAATAGGATAAACTGGCTCCCAGTGGGCACACAGGAAGAGAAAAAAGTAATTAACAGACACCCCCGGGATCACACAGCTTTTGTCTCCACTCTCAGAATTTTTATATCTCAAAGAAACCACCGTCTAGTATTCATCTTTATGTAACAGTTTACAAGGTTATTTACACAGAAATGTGAGTAAAAGAGTTTGTTATCAGTATTTACAAGTTGTTTTGTTTTTCACTTTGCACACCTTGCATGTGTGAATATTTCCACAGACAAAAAATCCAGTTGACTCAACCCATTACACTTTCCAGGGATTATGTAAAATTGAGCACTTAATGCACCTGAAACTTGTTAAACATCAGTAAACAGGTCTATATGATTTTACAAGTAACAAGTAACATCCAAGAAGTCCCTTGCAGTAACGAGGATTACCACAGGATGTCTCACTTTGAACACTCTTGGTTTTAAGCTGTCTGCAAAAAAGCCACCGCTGACCCATGCATATTAAATCATACCCAAAACCTTTCAGACAGCCATGTTATTTATGTACAGTATTGTGCAAATGTTTCAACCTTTACACAAGTTTATATTTTAACCCCTTTTATCCGTCGCACTATATCATTAGCTTGATGGGTCCCAGAAGTGTGCGGCACGACAATGATCCCACAAATAAAGCCAGATTATGTTTAGTGACAAGCAGAACAAAGAATCCTACAATAGATGCTAAGTCCTCCACAGACGAATGCCATCTCAACATAACAGGATAAAACACAGAGGAAGACTCGTTTCACAGATGAACTGTATCGGGTTCATTCATTAAGTCTTGGAACAACTAACCTGCCAAGTTCAGTTTTTCCTCTGTTTACTGGACTTTTTATGGTGTTAACAGATTGGATATTTTTGAAAGTGTCATCACTTCACAGCATTATACTCATTTGACTCTAGCCTTTGCAGAGTACTGTATATACTTTTTGGCATGGCACCCAGTATGGATTCTGAAAGGGTATTGGCTTATTTTGCAATATACATTATACTTGAATCTACTGCAGCACTGCTCCATATGCAATTAAATCGATGCTGATGACACACTGCATTCAAGTCAGAAATTCTGACAGAGAAGATTCCTGCGACTCAGAGCTGCACATGTGAATATTTTAGTCAGACTCTTACCCACAATGGCCTTCAAAATACCAGTTGAGTTGCAGTTCAGTCATTTTTTATGAATGTGCCCAAAGAATTATCACGTCAGAGGATGCTGCTAAACTGAAAGATCAGAGAACCTAAATTTACACAAATGTTCCAGTCAGATCTTTCATTTAACAATACATACCATCTGTTCTTCCAACAAGGAGTTGCAAACTTTCGTGGTGGTGCTTCCCATTTTTTTTTCTCAGCCATATCCTCAAAGTACTTAAAGTGGCAAACAAACCAAAAGAAATCACTGATAAAATCACTGATTGTTCTCCGTCTGTCTCCTTGAATTTGGATGCTCTGTGTTTCTCTCTCGAAGCCACGGCCAGAGACTTATTTGCGACAAATGCTGTGCAGTTCAGCAGTCTGGAGTATTAGTTTTGTCACGGTGAATCAAATGTCCTCCCCGAGTAATAGAGGCTGGAGGAAGAGGCCAGCTGTTCCCAGGATGCACACGAGGACAAAAACCCACAGGAAGATCCTATCGATAACCATGGCAACGTACTTCCAGTCATCCTGAACCTGTGAAGACATTTTCAATGATATGGTGACAAGGTTGCCTTGAACACCAATATCTTAACACATACTATATATACTGGATATGTGAGAACTTCTACTCACCTCCTTTGCTTCATTCTGTAGTTTCATATTCTCTGCTATGTATTTGACACTCTCAATAGCCTCCCTAACCTCAGGTGAGAGAGGCAACAAGGAAATTATACCTCCATCCAGAGACTCTGAGCTGGAGCACTGACTCCCCCCTCCAACCCCAGCAGCATTGCCTCCAGTCAGGGGCCCCAGGCTGCTTAGCCCACCATTCCCTCCTCCAGAGTCTGCGGGCAGTTTGCCGGATCTCTTTTGCCAGCAGCAGTTGCATCGGCCTTCGCAGCACAAGAATCCAGAGCCGGCACATTTGGTTGAGTCTCCGCTCAGGTTGTTGAGGTTGGAGAGCTCGGTGTTGTTAAGAAGCCGGTGGCGGTTCGTCAGGCTTGATACCACGCTGGAGGCCAGGGCCTGAGGTTTGTGCTGCTTTTGCAGAGTACCTGACGAATGAATGGCGCAGGATCTTGAATGCACCGCTTGAACGCTGTCAGCCACAGTCACGTTCTCCGGGTCCCTCTCTGGCCTAGTCATGAACATCACCCTGGGCAGCAGTCCCAGGAACACAGTCCGCACCCAGCAGGGCATGGTGTGTGTCTTCGGAGTGCGGTAATGGACGTTCAACACAAAAACGGTAATAACAATAGAGAGGGTGACAAAAATCATGGTGAAGAGGAGGTACTCGCCAATCAGGGGTATCACTAGCGATGTGGAGGGGATGGTCTCTGTTATGACGAGCAGGAACACAGTCAAAGACAGAAGGACGGAGATGCACAGTGTGACTTTCTCGCCGCAATCAGAGGGCAAGTAGAAGACGAGCACAGTGAGGAAGGAAATGAGGAGGCAGGGGATGATCATGTTGACAGTGTAGAAAAGAGGCAGGCGGCGGATGTACAAGGAGTACGTGATATCTGTGTAGATCTCCTCGCAGCAGTTGTACTTAATGTCATGTTTGTAGCCAGGCGCGTCGATGATCACCCACTCTCCGCTCTCCCAGAAGTCCTTGAGGTTGATGGTCGAGCCGATTAGCACGAGGTCGATCTTGGCCTTGTCGTAGGTCCAGGAGCCGAACTTCATAGTGCAGTTTTGGTAGTCGAAAGGGAAGTACGTGACGTCAATCTTGCAGGAGCTCTTGAATATGGCTGGAGGGATCCAGGTAACGTCCCCATTGTAACGAAGCAGAGCCTTTGTTTTGTCGTCCACCTGGAAATCTCCAACTGCGCTGTAGAAAGATGCGGAACCAACAGGCAAGTGAACAAAATGGAAGGACATGAGTTAAAGGTGAAGATGAAGGGCTATAACTACAGATGAAATTAAAAGACAAACAACTGATTGTTGGATTTTTATGGAAATATCAATTTAAAAATTGCCTCGTGGCTTCAGTAAATTGCAACCCCAGATGTTCTGCTTGTCCTCAAAATGACAGATCTAAAATGAGTAATGGAGGAGTTTGTCATTGTGGAGCAGTACTTTTTAGCAAGGGCACCCAGTAATCAATGATGAAGCTGGGGCAGGTTTTTCTTAATGTGTGGTTGTGCTCACTTGTTGTACAGCACAATGTCTGGCTTCCATATCCTGCTGGACGGTACTCGGATGAACTCAACACCACCGAAATCCTTTGGGTTCCATTTCAGCTTATAGTCGTTCCAGATCTGAGAAACAAACCAGTTGTTCATTTAAATATAATAAAAAGACAACATTTGCAGAGGATGTGAATCTGCTGATATGAATCTGTTTTAATCTGATCTGAGATCAAGTCGTTAAATCTAACCAGAATGTGACAGAGTTCAAAAATGTTCCCCATTTAGAAGGTAACATGCAATGCAAATGCAGCAGCCTAGACATACACACACCACACACCACACACTTTGCTTACTAGCCGTCACTAGTTTCACCTATGTCTCATAAAGAACTCTGCATGTGTATATATAGTCCTGTTGTGCCCTTAGTTCTCTGTCATAGTCGTCTACAATGTTACCCCTGTTCTGTTCTTTGATGTTAACCCCGTTTAACTGTCCTGCTGTTAACCTCTGTCAAGTCATTGTTGCACCTTCTTTTGTGTCATTATCCCTGTGGTGTGAGTTCACTTATATTTGGTCCCTGTTCAGTTCCTCGTATTCTTGGTTTCTGGATTGTATCTGTTTTTGGAGTTATGTTTTTTAATTACCCTACTACTACTTCGTCCCTGTGGGTCCTATTGCTGCAAAAGTGGTAGACTGACCATCATTTCACTAGGCTGACTAACACTAATTTTATTTATTTGTGTTTAAATTAAACAATATTGCATGTTTTTTGTTAATACTTGTGCACAACATAAAAGCAAAAAGGTACCACATTCATCCTCGTGACTATATAGTCTAATTTTAAAAGCGTTCTGTTGTAAAATGTCCCTCATAAAAACCGTGAAAAGTCATCATCTCCACATGTGGCATATAAACAGAGCTCGTAAGTGTGTGTGTGTGTGTGTGTGTGTGTGTGTGTGTGTGTGTGTGTGTGTGTGTGTGTGTGAGAGAGAAGATAAATTGGATCACAGTTTATAGTGTGTTTTTATGGACCTTTTGGCCACAGTTTTTGACCCTCCCCTGAGGACAGGCAGTCATCCTCGTGAGACTCATGAAGCTGTAACCTCAGACAGTCGTAAAGACTTCACTCAATCACCAAACAGCATGTATCCGGTATTTAGTGCACAAAGATACAGCTGTTGATTAAACTAAGAAAAGTAATGCTCTTAATACCAGCAGAAACATGGCTTTACTACAGATGAGGATTTACTCAGCACAATGGGACCTGGAGACCTAGGCCCCCTCGACTCACTGCGCAGTGCATCATGGGAGCGGAGGCACCATATAGAAAACTAAAACGTCAACCATGCAACATGTATGGACACTAGCTTTATTTTTGTTATAGTCTTACAAATGACTTCCTCATATTTAAACTTTCAGTTTCAGTTTAACTGCAACCACCGTCAGATTTCTGTCAGGGCAGTGATACTACTGTACTGATATACATTATGATTCTAATCCAGTGTCAAACTCTTTCAGAATGAATGAAATAGTGAAAAAAGTGCATTGGCTTCATGTTTTTCCCCTGAAAATAGCAGTACAAGGATAAAGGATCCATATAAGGATGTGTTTAGGAAGCTTTCTCCCATGAATAATTCAACCTGTCACTCTAGATCCAAAGAATCACGTATGACAGAAGGCTGGATCCATACCTGATGCCCTTGCTCAAGGTCTATTTGCACACTCAGGGATTGTAAACTTACATGTCTCAGCCACAGATTGGTCTCCATGATCTGATTGACTTCATCCTGTGAACAGTGAATGCATTGAAACAGAAAGAGAGAAATGTTAACATTTTAAGTCGAAACGGGAAGAAAGCTGTCACGTTCAATTCACTGCAGAGGATTGTTTGTGTGGTTTCTGCACGGTCAGGCCTCGGCGCGTGCAGGACAAGAGGTTTCAGAGGAGGAACACCTGAGTCCTCCACCCCTAGAGCATAACACATGTGACAGCTGAAGCCAGGAGGTCGTAGCACAGCCTCAACTTTCATTCTAACAAGTCAGTGGTCAGAGGGACTAAAGAGGGAATGGGAGAAAGTCTGCAGAAGGTAAGGTGTATGTGTGACTTAGACCATGAATGAACCGATCTCATGACCGAGTGCGTAACATTAACCATTCATGTGACCATCCAGGAGAGCTCCCAGGCCCTGCGGGAAGCACAGGTGGATAGAAGGCCACCAGATGATCTTGACTGATCAACTTTACCGAGGATTTTGTAGAATATTAAAAGCTGAGACACAAAACAGCGAGCCAGAATGAAGCACGACACAAAGGGAGTGTGTTTGGATTCTGAACAGTGCATTTATTTTAAATGGCACTTAGTTATTGGATGGTTGAAGTGGTTTCACCGGGTATTGAATCTTGGTATAGATGCAACAATCAACGCCACCCTCATGATCTGACAGTAGTGAATAAACCTTGGAATAATCTGTGCACAAAATATGAAGATACAAAACCAGCAGCTTTTAATTAGCACAGCTAGCGCATCATTATGTGGTTCAAGAAGTACGGTAGTCATTTATGCACTTTTGCTTTTGTATAAATTAATTAAACAAGACATGGTTTGTTAATTAGTGAGCTTAACTGATGGGCCATTTTTGTAAGATAATTTCCTGTCTCTACACTAAGCTAAATTCAGCTAAGCTAAGCTAAGCTAAGCTAACTGTCTCTAACCTTCACTTTCTCTAACGTATAACCACAAAACACCCACCACCACTGCCCAGCGTTTCTGTGGTACAGTCCCTGATGGTGGGGTGATGACTCAGGCAGCCAGGCTGATGAGCTATTGATGGTCTAAATGAGCTCATACAGCCGTGTTGTAATTGGTTCACGGTGCAGGCGAACCGATACAATTGTATCTGGGTTAGGTGCACCAGGTGTGCAGAGGGAATACCAGTCATCCATCAGCACTGCGGGGGGTCTCTGTTGGCCTGCTACATTAAATGAGTTAAGAAGAATATAACAAAATATCCTCTCCTCAATTTTATCTTGAGATCCGGACAGGTCTTCAATACTTATTTAAGTCCTCCGGGGAAATAATTACAAATTGCGTCTACACAGGTAAAATTGAGACGGGCTGAGAGGCGTTGGGGCCCACATTAATCTGTCAAGCAGAAACCTTGTGGGCACAATTTTAAATGTAGTCAAATCGTGTTACGCTGTTTCTGGAACTCGGTGGCATTTTTCCTTCTCATGGAACGTGACATATAAAATGATTGTTTGACATTTCTTTGCCAAGAATCAGATGGGGATAATGTGTGTGTCAAGAGATTAGTCTAGCTTTGCGTCAAGATGGAAACAGCAATTAGTTAACATGTTAGGTGTTGTTTGTTAAACCAACAGAAAAACAAGACGCTGTTGACTCACGTTTATGCTCAGTGAGAGAGATGCAGTGCATTTTTTTTGTTGTTTTTTTAAGACAGTTTAATTGGACATAAAAGCAAATAAATGGATTGTAGACATTCTATAACTGTTCCATTAGCGTGAATCAAGAACATTAGATTTTGATAAAATGTCTAAAGCCACACACAAGGGGATGCAGGAAGTAGTATATATATATATATATATATATATATATATATATATATATATATATATATGTCAAACACAATCCCTTTTGCTTAATTTTCCCCACTGAACCTGTCAAATGAGAGCGCGGCACGTCTAGCCCACCAGCCTGCAGTCAACAAGCTCCACTAAAATCCAAGGGTGCACATCTAAAGTGGCAGGGACGGAATGATAGAGGCTGCCTAAACCGAGTGGTGCTCAGACAGCTGACATCTCCCATCTTGTCTTGGCCAGACAAACAGTCACTGCCCCACTTCTTTTTTTTTGTATCTATTCCCTAAAACAGGGAGATAAGCCTGAGGCTACTGTGTGCTACGAGTAAACCAGGTGTCTCAGAGGGCATCCAACTTCTCTGAAACTTTTTCTGTCCACACATCAGCACACAACCCATTTATTTTGACCTGTGAAGCCTTCTATCTTTCCTTCTATCTATCTCTTTACATTAGTCCATTTTCGTGCTGCTTTGAGCTGGGTGACATCCGCATGTCTGACTGTGATGAAGTTGCTGTCCACACAAATTACAGCCACTATCAGGAGGAATATGTTGTAGCCTACTCACCACTTTGACCAGCTGCGACATGGACACCTCAAATTGCACGATGACTGGGTCAGACACATTTTCCACCGGCCGTATGTACTGGTTGTAGTTGGAGAATATGACGGAGAAGAGCTTGTGCTCTGCATCTGAACACGAGGCTCCTGAATGGGAGCAGAGTGTCAGGACAGCTCACTGCAATGTGGTTTAGATTATTAGACAGCTTGTTTGAATGCATAGCTAACAAATGTGACATGTCTTTGCTTCTTGTGGCTTGCCTCTCGTAGTCCAAATTTGTCATTTTTTCAGAAAATAGTGAGGTTTTTATTTCTATTTTACCTTCAGGAATGTTCTTCAACTTTCCCTTTCCTCAGTCTCCAGTACAGTATTTGGCAACATTAGAAATGCATTCAGCCTCTATCCATGAAAAGAAACCAATGCTACGTGAATTCATTGTAAAAACTAAAATTAAAGGTTTTTTAGGAATCTGAGCAAATTTAAACTATGACCAAGATTAAACGTGGCGATTTTGTGGAAGCTGCCTTCAAATGACATCCTCATTAGGCCAAACATGTAACTATTAATTACAGACTGGACTATGCAAAGCAACAAGTAAGATGTAAGATGGTAAAACCGCTCACCTGAGAGTAGACACAGGAGGAAAGAACAGGTGGGATATGTGAAGCAAAATCTGTCCCTCATCTTGTTTGAGTGGATGAATCCAGGGTCAGCGGCAGCAGCGCTCCGTGGAGCAGGCAGGAGGAGGAGGAGAAAGTGTGAGGAGTGAAAGCGCGTCCGCAGCTGCAAGACAGGACCGGAGAGCTGAGAGAGGGAGGGAGGCTGATCCACCGAGGCGCGCAGCCACTCACTGACAGCAGCCATCTAGCGCAAAAAAAAGAAAAAAAAAAAAGAAAAGAAAAGAAGAACAAGAAAAAAACGAGCAGAGCAACCAGTTATCCAATTAAACAAAACAAGAACGAACAATTCAGCTGTGCGAATTTCCCCACTCCCCACCTCTACAAATCAGATCTTTCATTTTGAACTGTTCGGTCAGATCCCCAAGGTAGGGCTTGACCACCATGCCCCGTAAGCGCTGCGATCGTGTCGCCGCTGAAAAAATATCCAATGACTGAAATGGATTTTGATATTCATACACATTTACTGATTTATGTGGTTGCCTTGGTTGGACGCACAATCAGAATCAGATGAGATTTGGTAAAACAAACAAATAAAAACCAGACTGCAGAGCAAATATTTCCTCCTGCCAGTGGACCCAGGAGGTGCTCGCGCGCGTTTTCCTCTCATGGAGTTTCACATTAAATTAACAAGTAGTCATCAAACCTCTGAAGCCTCCATTCATGACATTCATTTTATTGTCTCTGATGGCAAGCCTCACACTTTTTTCTCCCCAAACAAATTAGATGGGATATAGACCTGTCATAATATGGCTGCCTTCCTTTCATCCTCACAGCAATACCAATCCAGAGCAGCGGGTGATTATGATTTTTGCTTTTGCTCAACAGTGTGGCCCAGTGGTTTGACACTATGTCCTTCGGACTGTTTCGGCTGACATAAAACCTACTGAAGCGTCCTTAACTAATGAATAAATCTCTGCCTGGATCAGGGATGCCATTTGGTGTCTGACCCCACACACTGACCTCCTCTGAGACAAGTGAGAAAGAAAAGAATGTAATGTGAAAAATAGAGGATTTAAGTTTTTATTCCACAGAAAACTTAGGATGCTGATACACCTACACAGAGAAAACTTCAGGTCAGATTCAGGCCATTTGAGAGAACTGCCTCGGGTGGCATGCAGCCTCCTAACATCCGTAGACTCACAAAGGACATCGAAAGAAATCAAATGTAATTTTGCTTTAAACATTACATTTTAAACGCTGGATCCTTGTCGGGGATGACACCCGCTCATTTGGCACCGCAATTTAGCATTCCCGCTATTCTCCTATTAGAGCTTAATGACAGGACAGCTGACATAAGGCTTGCGATTGATGAAAACCGCTCGCTGAGTCCTCGGGGGTTGATTGGGTTAGAACAGATGAACGCCTGCTTCTTCACCAACATGTTAACGGGTGAATGAAGAAGTGGTGAAAGATTCCGAGAGCTGAACTTAGATTAAAGTGAATCACATGCGTTGCGAGGCTGATTGCTATCTGTTGATTTAAGTTAAGGTTTCACAAAAGAGCCAGCAGTCTGCAGAATCTCTAACGAGCCCACTCAGCACTGTTTACTGAGCAGTAAATGGTGTGTGTGTGTGTGTGTGTGTACTTTATTAAGCTCCATTTGTGTGTGTGCAGATCAGCTGTGGTGTGGAGGCACAAATGAGCAGCCATGAGATTACAGTATCTGAAATAAATACATTTAGTTTCCTCCTCTTCACTGATTTGTTTAGTATAGATGGTCGATGACACTGGTGCTGCTATTGTGTTTATTCTGTTTAAACCCATTTTTTGTGAAATACGCACACAATTCCAGTTCTCCGTAAACGGCAAGTTTTGCACTATTTTGTCTATACTTGCATCTTGCACTGATAAGGAGAAGCTCTCCAATCTCATTATACACATTATATCTATTCTATTCTATTCTATTCTATTCTATCTATTCTATTCTATTCTATTCTATGATTTAAAACCTTAATACATATAAGTACTGTCCCTACACTGTAATCAATATCGTCTCCATCTAAAGCTGTTTTGTCGAATCAACATTTTTTTTTTTTTTTTACTTTTTGCCTGGTCACACATTCTCACATTTAAAGTGAGCAGCTGTCTTATCTGTATGATAGAATACCCTCACTGGCACATCCTCACTGAACGTATTGGCTGGGAGGACAAACTTTTTATCACCGGCAACACCGATTAACTAAGCACTTTGGCAAGACCCTGACAATTTTAAGACTTTATTTCATCACATTTAATCCCGCTAAAAGAGGACGCAGATTTCTCTTTATTATAATTCACTGACACAGTAACACAAATAAGGAGTTAAACAACTTCAGGCAGGAGACAAATGTTTGTCACAGTGCATATATTTCTGCATGTAATCCGTTAATGCGTGACCCCAGTGCGATGATGCTGCATCAGGTCCTTTGAAGATGTACTTCTCGGGGGGCTTTATTGTCGTAGGCCACGAGGTTTTGAATGTTCAGAGACATCCAATCCATTTTATATCACACACACACAAAAAAACACCCTGTCTGTTACACTGATGTACACATGTAGTGTTTACAAGGACATTTTCATCTAAGTGAACACTCTCTGGTGCCATGTTGGGAAAATTTGGCATGGAGAACATCATGTCAGTGCTTTAAGTCCCTCTCAGTAAAGAGCTACAAGTAAACACTGTGAATATATTTACTGGCCTGCATCCAAATGTCACTGTATCTTTCAATAATAGCTCAGAATCTTAAGAAAACCCTGAAGTCGCTCAGCGTCGCTCGTTGTTCATCAGATGCGAGGGGTTTCTGAGCTGGGCTGCTGGTTGGGAATGATCTGACTCTGGAAGACAGGCTGAAGAAACAGGCCCAGGGTGCCCACCAAACACACTATCACAAAGATCCACAGGAACATACGATCCACCACCATGGCCACATATTTCCAGTCCTCTATCACCTGCAAACATGCAGAAATTTAAGTTATTCATGGTGCATCTTTCACTTAAACTTCACACAGAATCCTAACCTGCTAACAACAGCAATAGTGTTACATTACATCTTAGCAAGGAGCCATCCCCATACTGCTGAGACCCACACCGAAGTAGCTATTGACCCTTTCACCCCACTGCCAATGCTGTCCTTGGTCGTTGTGAAACAAGTCATTTCTCATTCTTGTTTCCCTCCCCCGTTTTATTGATTTGTCAGAGATAGCGATTGATTAACCAAAGTCCACCTTCAATGTGTTGGTTCACAGCCACCACTTTAGGTTATTCCTTCCGGCACCTCAAGGACCACAGAGCGTACACTAAATGTTATCACATCAATACAAGAACATTTTGCCCAAGTTATTGGGACCACTATAGATGGAAGACAATGGCACTGACAGGTGATCCTGATTATTAACAACAAAAAAAATAAAAATAAATAAAAAATCAAACATTTTTTTTTATTTGTTTGCATGTCAACCATGCCTAACAATTACGCTTAGCATAAAAACTGGAAGTGGGAGGAGACATTGTATACATTAACTATCCTTTATAAAACAAACAAACAAAAAAAAGAGCTCCATTTCCACTGGTTGCCAGGTACCAGTGTGAGGATTTTACTCCCTAAGAAGCTCCACCTAAAATCTTCTAAAACTGACCTGTGTCACCACACTAGACTGATAATACACGCATAAATTTGCAAGGTGGATTTTTAATCTTTCAACAGAGCAAGGATAGTTATTTACCTCTGTTTCCAGGCTTGGCGCTGTACTAAGCAAAGCTGAGTTAAGCTAAACTAATTCCCTCCTGGATCAAAAATCATTAATACCGATATTTTTATTTAACAGTTAGCATCAGAAACCAGGGATGTAGCTTGAATGTTTGAACTATTCATTAAGTCGCACAACAAATGTGATTACAATCATGATATTATTTTTTTTTAGAGTTCAATATAATATTCCAAAAACAAACACTCGTCCACTTTTAGGCAGATGAAGTATAAAACTGTAAAGTCAATAGGGTATGGTCTTTATGGATGGTCCTATCATACTGAAGTATTGATGCTACTGATATTGATGTTATCCTTTGCTGTTCGAAACAAAAAAAGAGCAACGGAGAATTGTTATGAATTTAAATAAGAAATGTAGCTACAGCAATAATGTTAGACCTGAGTGGAAATATAGTATTGAAATACTGATATTTTTCATGATTGACAAAACATTTAAGCTAGAAATTATGAAGATGGGTCAATCATATTATCGTGTTTTGTTTTTTCTTTTAAGTTTTGGTATTATTCATCTACCGACACTGTACAGATTCACTAAAACATTTGGTTAGACGTGCATACATACACTCTGATCATCATCATCTCCCATCATGTGCTCCGCCACAAAGCACACCCCGTTCACCGCTTCCTGGACATCGGCAGCCCAATCCGAGGCTGTTCTCTGCTGCAGGTCCTGGGTGGAACTCAAACCACTGGGCAGGTAATCAGCGGAGCGCAAGTCCCCTTTCCTGTTGGGGTGACTGAAGCCCATAGCAGCAGCTACATTTTTGTGTCCTGGTGTGGAGAAGGCAGAATCGGACAGCAGGGCGGAGGACGACATGGTGATGCCCGTTTTGGACGCAACTGGGTTATTCAAACCCAAAATGGCTCTCCTTGCCCGCAGGCACCGGTGTTGACGCAGTCTCTGGCGAGCAGAGTTGTTGTGGGGGCGTCTCATGAAGAGTAAGGCAGGCAGTTTCACGAGGAATACCAGCTTCACCCACGAAGGCATGGTATGTGTGCTGGGGGAGCGGTGGTGAACGTTGAGCACGCATACACTGGTGATGATGGAGAACGTTACCAGCACCATGGTGAACATCAGGTACTTGCCGATCAGGGGCACATCCAGCGAGGTGGGAGGTACGATCTTTGAGATTAAAAGCAGGAACACAGTGAGAGCCAGCAGGACAGAAATGCAGAGGGTCATCTTCTCTCCACAGTCTGAAGGCAAGTAGAAGACCAAAATGGCCAGAGAGGTGATCAGAACACATGGAATAATGAGATTAATGGTGTAGAAAAGGGGCTTCCTCTTGATGATGAAGTCATACGTGAGGTCCACGTAGGTGGGATCCAGGGGGTTGACTGTCCGTCTCCCCGGCAGCGCCAAGATATCCCACTCCCCACTAGGAGTAAAATCGTCCATACTAGCCACCTCAGCCTTCAAGATCAGGTCAATCTCTGTGTGGTCATACGTCCAGGAGCGGAACTTGAGGGTGCAGTTCTGCTGGTCAAAAGGAAAATGCTTGACCTCGATCTTGCAAGCGCTTTTGTAAATGGCTGGGGGAAGCCAGTTGATGCTGCCATTGAAAAGGACAATGACATTGGTGAAGACTGTTACCTGATAGGTTCCATCAGCACTGTGGGAGGGAGAGAAAGTACAAGGAGGAGAGAAAGGAAAACGTGAATTGATCTTTGAAGCTTGCATTGTCTACCTGGCAGATGTTGTGAAGGTAAGAGGATAGCTACTCATACTAATTATTTTTGGGTTAAGTCAATCCGGTGAATTGAAATACAACACCAGGATAAGCCGGTGACGCTTACTTGTTGTACAGGACAATGTCTGGGAGCCAAATGTGTCTGGAGGGAATGCGCAGCTTGTCGATACCTTCGTACTGCGCGGGGTCCCATGATAACCTGTAGTCCACCCAGTGCTGGAGAGACACAGAAATGAGGTTGTCAAGTCCTGGAGCTCGCTCAGATTTCAGGGCACTTTCTATATACCAGCACATTTCTTATTACATGCCTCATTATCGCCGAAATATGATTGGAGCACAATTACAGAAGTCTGTTCCACATTGAGAGAGGAAGAATGGATATGGTTTAATTCAAGTTCAGAGGGAAGGACACCGACAAAGACACAGGCTTACTTAGGCTATGTTCAGAATGCAAGCTTCTCAGTACATTGATTTTAGGAAGTAGGTCTATCCAAAAAAAAAAAAAAAAAAAAGAATTAAATCAGATTTTGGAAGACTGGATCCAGGAAAAATGTCAAGGTTTAAAAAACTGGCCAAAGTGGAAGGAATCTACTTGAACAATGTGTAAAGCTTTGTCAATAATATGGACACTTCGTTGGTCGGTGATTTCTGGAAACACATATCCAGTCTGATTTCTTGCAAAAAGACTGTCATAAAGATTTAACTACAGGAACAAGTCAGATTTGCCTGTAGTATGAAGGAAGCCTTCAGATGATATGACAGATTATATGACTCATCACACTTACCTGAGTGAGCCAGACATTTGTGGTCATGATCTGTTCTCTTTCATTCTGAAAATTAAAAAAAAAAAAAAAATTAAAGTACAAGTGACAATGTTGTTATGACATTATTTTTGTCCATATTGCATCTATACATATTTGAACTCCCTCGCTTGCTGTCACCTTTACTCTGCCATCTGTTGAAGCGAGGTCAGAAATAACTGCACTAAGACCCTCCGCTCATCTCAGATTGCTTGTTAACATGTTTGTTGATTGCACTGTCATCACACTGCCATGACATACACGTCCAATAAAGCGATACCAAATGGCAATTACCCCAAGGGGGTACAATGCAAACTCATAAAGCGAGGCTGTGAGTGAGCCTAGCTGCCTCGGTCGGCAGCTGGAAGGAGGCTCCGCTGTAAATCAGAAGAGAGCCCCTATTGCCGCATCTAAAACAGCTTTATGGCCCCTTTTAATCCAATGTGCTGAAGTTTCAATCCGGACATGACAGAGGCAGAGATCACAGCTGACCAGATCCGTCCTCAACTTCATCCATCCATACAGAGCTACGGCCGCTCAGCAGAGGCTGCTTTGTAATTAACTGCTCTCTTGAAGCTGGGTGCTTCTTTCTCCGTCTTTTCTACCGACCTCATCCTTTCACTCTGTCCGGCTTTTTCTTTCTCCCTCTTTGTCTCTTTACACACATACACACTTTACACGTACACAAACAGAGATGCACACACATAACCCTCGTGGATAGAATGAGTGTTTGGGGCTTTACCACACTGATGAGCTGCGCCAGAGACACTTGCAGCTTCACTGTGACTCTCTCGGTCCTGTTGACAGCCGGGCGAATAAGCGGATTGTAGCGATCCTTCCCCAGCAGCCAGTTCATGAGACGCTCCTCTGAGTCAGCACTGGCGCTGCCTGGTGAGGTGACACAAACACTTCTGTTTACATACATGTGTGTGTGTTTTCGGATGAAGTCTTTTCCACATCAAATCTAGTGTAAATGGAAGGAGACTATGTGCTCAAACAAATATTTGATGGTGGTTGTTGCCTGACACGCACAGACTAATCTCAGGTCTTCGTCAACAGGGCCTTTTAAATACTGCTGTCATTTTTTAATACAGTGGTTATCTGTGGGTTAATGTACAATGACACTGAACTGAAGTTGGAAAAATCATTTCTGGTATGATTAGTCTTTAATTGAGGGAAAATACTGTCATAAACTCTCTATGAGAGCACATAAACTCAAGGCCGGCTGCAATCTGCAACATTATTGGATATCTTGGATGATGGTGGATGACTGATAAAGTGACACATAAGCACTGGTAAGTCAGAGTCTTCTTTTAATGAGTGAACCTTGAGCTTGCTGTTGCTTCATTGGGTTTGTGTATCATCTTACACAGCGATTCCCCCACCCCTCTGCCAAAACTGAGAAACATTATGAAAAGGAAGCAATAGCACTAATTTGCCCAGCAGAATAAATTCCTTCTCCATCTGTTGCGTCACATGAACCACGCACATACAACCTCTCGAGAGTTAAGGGAAGCGGCAGCTACCAACTAAGAAGGCAAGGGATTGCTGTGTTGTGAAAATGATTCTGAAATGTTATTAGGACCCTAAAGTCATCTCCAAACAAGCAATTACATTTGGGATGAGGGTAATACTTTCACAGCACGTTAATGATGTTTTTTTTTTGTCTCTGTAATCCTCCATGCTAAAAGCAAAGCCACTAGTTGTGCCTTTTAAATGAGAATAAGCTGCCAAAGCATAAACTCCACCTCTGCCCCTCAGCCTCTGATAAATGAAGCCCATGTCACGGGGTAAAGACAAGCCTGATTGAAACTGATGATCGGCTCTTCCCATGTGGGGAAGAATGAATGCATGTCACGCTGCCTCTTCCATTTGCTTTGCATGTGGCTGGTTATTAATGCCCCCCTCACGGTGCAGAGTAGCTGAGTCGACTTATTCACTGGAAACACTCCAATGAGGTGAGACTTTTCCTGAGGGGTCCGCTAAAGAAGAATCACCGCGGCAGAGACGTGCTGCGAAGTCGCTGCTTGCGGTGATGCTGTAGTTTTAGCAAAGGTCTCGTGGTTCCAGGCGTCCAACTGTGTGTGTCATTATCGGCCCGCAGACTCCTGCAGCTTTGCAGGGTGTGGCAGGGCAACTGTCTAACCCCCACGGGCCGGTGCATGCTCCCATGACCGCGCCTTTGTCAGTCACTTGGCCGAGGTCCCATCCAGCACAGTAGGACTTCCACAGCACCGTTCAGCAGATGGAGCGTTGTCAAAGTCCCCCGGAAGCCAGACTCAAAAACAAGCTCCGTCTTCCCGAGACGTCAAGGCCACTTGAGAATGGGCTCTGAAGTGCGTTGTGTGTGCAGAATTAAAGGGTAAAATGAACAGCTTTGACATTACACTGATTGAGAGTGAGGTCAGGCGTGTTAATACAATGCCAGAGAAAGCCATACTGAAGTTGATAAGGTCATTCTGCACAGCACACTCAAAAACATTATTCTACAAAACTGTAATGCAGTCGGGGACTTGAGATCTTAATGAAATGAGCAAATGGACCAAGACGTGGGTCAAAGGTTACCTGAGGTGTACATATAGGCTGCTATAGAATCTTTTTGCTGCTACTAGGATTTCACTTCTAAAAGCCTGTAGTAATAACATGGAGTATTCTCTGTCATTTTCTTGAAAATCCATAGAGATTCTGTCCATATCCCTATAGACAGAACCATTTATTTCACATATCTCATTTGAAGATATGATGTAGAAGCAGGTGAAACTTTCCTGAACTTCTTAAATGACAAGTTTTGTCAAGTTTTATATGATCAAGGGGTCTGTCTCTTTGGAACATTGCATATACTTGCAATCAATTAGTTATTACATTTGTGTTGTATTCATATGAGAGCTGACAGCTGTTTTCGTAGCTAGGGGCAACATTTGACGAAATGAAATTGCCTCTAGATGAGATAATATGTCAAAATATAGTCGCATCATATTTCAGCTGAGCTAAAAATAATAATGACATACGTGTTTTCTTAAACTGGAGTGAAAATTTCAAGTAATAAAAAAAACATTAAGCAACAAAACAGAATAGCTATAACTTTATTATTATTATTATTGTCATCGCTTTTCAATTGAGCCGCTGCAGTGAAAACTTCACTTCATTTGGAATTTCGGATTATACTTTGGGAGAATAAAACAAAGCTCGCTTCTCAAAAGAGAGACACTGGACACACGGACATTAACGCTAGAATCCTCCTTCATCGATTTGTCAAATCACGCAATGAAAAGAAAGACGCACTTACAGTGAATCAAGGAGAAAAAGTAAGCGATGATGGAGAGAGTCCCAGTCATTTTCGCGGCACCATCTGATCAGCTGTGAGTGATGAAGCCTCAGAGCTGCGGTGTTCAGCTCTCTTCCCCTCGGACATGCCGGACTCTGCGCGCCCTCGGTGTGGTCACTTCAGCAGCACTGTGCGGATGCCTGTTGCCCCATCGTGGGTTGACTTCTCAGCGAGCCGCCCTATGAAATGCACCGAGCTGCCTGAGCAGGCTGGTCTACTGGTCTCTGCGCTCCGCCGACGCGTAGCACCCTGCCCTGGCGCGCTGCTCTCTCTGTCCCCCGCAACTCCCGCAGGTCCCGCACCCGGTCAGTGATCAGCTGCAAGTTTTCACCAGCTCAGCAGACGTTTTAGATGGTAGGTTTCTGTGTAGCCTGCCACTGAATATGTTGTTTGTAGCATGTTGGCAAAGAATGGAAAGGGGCACGGGACAATGCAAGTCATGTCATTACTCATATGTATTTCTCTGACCTCGTTGTTCTATAAAACACATTAATAAAAGCATGGGTTCACAGGGAAGATGTAAAAATCATTTCAAAAGCCGAGAGAGATTTTGGGTCACAGCTTCCAAGTCTGAGTCAAAGCTTCTTGAAACCAACATGTCAGGCATAAGACTCCTGCACTGACAGCTTTAGTAAAGCAGCCTATAGCCAATAAAAATTACCCAGGCATGTAAGTAGCCTCCAGATGTTGATGAACACATCTGGGCCTAAATCTCTCCCAATTACCCAACATAGCTTCACAACCATGGTGACTTCTCGTCATCTGCTGGGTTGCTTTGGGGTTGTGTGCTCAAGACAACACGAATAAATTATGATGTGGTCTCATATGTG